>NC_041222.1:9096556-9141996 GCF_002837175.3 Physeter macrocephalus | reverse complement strand
CCCGCCATGTCCTCCACCTGCCTCTTATCTGTATAAAAATTTTAGCCTCCTAAGGCCTTCTCCGAGTTCCAAAGAGTAAATTTAATCAGAGAAGTGAGAAAATGCAGAAAGAAAGGAAAACAGCCAAGCAAGACAAAATAATAATAATTTAGCCATTAAACAAAGTCCAGTACTTTTAGTTCCTCCTCAAGGTCTACAGATAATATTCTGAGCTGTATCCTTTGAGCTGTTCTGCAGATACTGAAACCCCCACCAGGTGGAACAAGTTAACGATATGCTTGCAGCCCAGAAGCACAGAGACCCCAGGTGGGTTGGAACCAGGAGGCTGATGATGTTGACTCCCGATTACCTCACCACCAACCAATTAGAAAACTTGTCCACAAGCTGATCACCCCATAGCCCCCTCCTTCACCCTTTCTTTACAAACCTTTCCCTGAAACCCACTGGGGAGTTTGGACCTTCTGAGCACTAACTACCTGGACCCTTTGCCTGGTGCCCTGAAATAAACGCTGCACTTTGCTTCACCACAACCCAGCGTCAGTAGGTTGGCTTTACTGCCTGTGGTCAAGCGGACCCAAGTTTGGTTCGGTAACACTTTGACTATCCACACTAGTTCAAACCACTACAAACTGGATCTGGCCAATGCATGTAATTGTGATGATACTGAAATAAAAATTCAAAATCCTAAACCAGCTGTTTCCATATCAGCACAAGGAAATAAATCAAACAAACAAAAGAAAGCACAAAGGACATTGATGTAGTTTTATTTGTGATGGTTAAATGTTTAAAGATGAGCTTGTCAACCTGACAAATTCTTATATAGCCAGTTTGACAACCATAAAGGCCAGAAAAATATGATTTCAAACATTTTTCCATAAAGTGAATAAAAGATAAAACCTTATATTTATTTTTTTTTAAATGTTGGAGACCCAACCTGGTCACAAGTATGTATGAACAGACTAAAAGGAAACTTGGTAAGTATTTACATAAATATAATCAATATAATGGTTATATTAGGTGATGGATAAAGTTGACTTTAAAAATTCTCTTTTATGCTGTAAATTTAAATAGAATTCAAACATTTACTGAGCACTTACTAAGTATCAAGTATAGGCTAGGTTGAGAAACCCACAGAGATTGAGTATGACATACAGAGATTGGAGTCAGAGTTTCCGCAGAAAGGTAGACAAATGACAGTCAGATGTAAGATAAGATATCTATGTATGATGTACATAGATATGTACATAAGCAGAATGAAAGACCGAGGGAGGGAGAAGAGAAAGGAGGGAGGAAGTGGGGAGAGGGAGAGGGGGAAGGTGGGTAGGAGGGATGGAGCCTCGAAACCAGCCTGTGATGATCTTACCTCCTGATACACACTGTCTGTTGTAATCTCTTCCACTTGAGTAACTTGCTTTTAACCAACAGAATACAGCAACATTGAGGGGATACCACTCCTGTGATGAGGTTACAACAGGCTGTGACCTCTCTCTTGCTGCTTTTGCTGAAACAAGCTGTCCTGGAATGGCTCCTGTGGCAAGGACCTGAGGGCAGTTTCCAGCCAGAAGCCAGCAAGGAAATGAAGCCTTCAGTCCGACAGCCCTTAAAGAACTGAAACCTGCCAACAGCAACCTAAGTGATCTTGGAAACTCCTTCCTGACTTTCAGGGGAGACCCCAGCCCTGGCCAATAACTTGATTGCAGCCTTGTGAGAGACCATGAAGCAGATCTAGTTAAGGTGTGCTCAGATTCCTGACTCACAGAACCTGTGAGATAAGAAATGTGTGCTGTTTTAAACCACAAAGTTTGGGGGTAATTTGTTATTCTGTGATAGATAAGTAATACAGAGAGACAGATATAATTTTCCATTATTTCATGGAAATACTAGCAGTTATAAATCTCCAGACTGAGACAAATTTGGTTAGGATGCATTTGAGTTTTAACTCCTTAGATCTTCTACCCTATTTTCCATAAACAAGACCTTTACCTTTCTCCTCAGAATTCAGCTGCTAATATGAGAAGGAAAAGAGAACATTCTGTCAAAATAGTAATAATAATAATAATAATGACACTAATAGCTATCATTCATAGAGCACTTTTTCAGGAAGTGCTCTAAAAACTAGATCTATTAAATCATCTAAAATTTACAACATTACTATGAGGTAGATAACTACTATTATTCCCATTTTGCAGGGGTGGAAAGTGAAGTACAGAAAGGCTAAGTAAGCTGTCCAAGGTTACACAGCTTGTCAGCTGCAACAAGTTACGAAGCATTACTTCGAATCATCTATTCCCCGAACCTTCCAGGTGGGTGGAACTGGGGTTCCAACTCAGGTTGGTCTGACTCTGAAGCCCTCTACCACACAATGGTGGACTTAATAAGCAAACTTAATAATAATAAATGCAATGCAATGGACATTACTGCATGTTAGGAAATATCCTAATATGTAAGTGCTTGACACCCATATCTTATTCTGTTCCCAACGATGCTGTGAATTAGCTGTCGTTATCACCATTTTAAAGGGAATGAAAGAGAGGCGAAACTACAGATCTGATTTGTAAATGGAGAAAACAATGCTTAGCTGATAAGGGGACGTTATCAGTTGAACTGTGTCCCCCAAAAGATATGCTGAGGGCTTCCCCGGTGGCGCAGTGGTTGCGCGTCCGCCTGCCGATGCAGGGGAACCGGGTTCGCGCCCCGGTCCGGGAGGATCCCACATGCCGCGGAGCGGCTGGGCCCGTGAGCCATGGCCGCTGAGCCTGCGCGTCCGGAGCCTGTGCTCCGCAACGGGAGAGGCCACAACAGAGGGAGGCCCGCATACCACCAAAAAAAAAAAAAAAAAAAAAAAAAAAGATATGCTGAAATCCTAACCCCCAGTATGCCAGTATGTGACTCTATTTAAAAATAGGGTCGTTGCAGATGCAATCAGTTAAGATGAAGTCATACTGAAATTTTAATTGAGTAACATAGAGGTCATCATCTAATAGGACCGGTGTCCTTATTAGAAGACACAGGTATGGATGCAAAATGTCGCCTGCCATATCAGGAGACACAGAATATTGCAGCCATCAAGCCAGCAGCCACTGCAGCCACCCCCACCTGTGCACCCCGAGGGGATTCAGGATGGAGAAAAGCAGGACACTGGCCCCGGAGAGTTAAGGTGCACATCAAAGGAATGATGTCAATCAGCCCAGACTCTTGCATCTTCTCATAAATTAAAAAAAGCACTAAATTCATTAACTTGAAAAGTCTGGCTTTCTTTAACTAACAGTAATCTTTTGATGTTCAGATTACCTGGTTTTGGTTGCAAAACTCCTACATATCCTGGCTCCTCCCTTACCTCTTGGGAGCAGCCCCATAGGGCTATCTGAGAGGCTGTCTTCTGGGCTTAAGTCCCCAGATTGTCCGCCCAATAAAATATAATTCTCAACTTTTAGGTTATGCATTTTTTCAGTCGACACAGATACACAAAGAGAGGAGAATGCCATGGAAAGACAGAGACATACAGGGAGAAAATGACCATGCGAAGCCGAAGGCAGAGATTGGAGTTATGCTACCATAAACCAAGGAACACCTGGGGCCACCAGAAGCTGGAACAAGGAAGGATCCTCCCTAGAGACTTCAGAGAAAGCCTTGCCCCACTGCCACCTTGATTTCAGACTTCTAGCCTCCAGAACTGTGAGGGAATACATTTCTCTGTTTTAAAACACCCAGTCTGCGACACTTTGTTACAACAGCCCAAGCAAACTGATACAGGTGGTTTAAATGTTAAATGAAAAAAACAAAAGAAAAAGTTATGGTAAAATGTTGAATAAAGAATAAAGTACTCCACAAAGAGTATTTCTAAAATGTCTCCGTCCACGAGGAAAACTAATAATGTGTCAAGGGTATGCAAAGCCACAGGATTAAAAAGAGTGCATTTTCCCAGGGTGTTTATTTTACTCTGAGATTTTTGTGGGAAGCATGGTAATTAATTTAACTGGTAAGTAATTTAAACATTTTTTAAGGCAAACAGATTTTTTTTAAGAGAAAAGAAACGGTTTGTCGTTGTTGTTTTTTGAAAGCATGATTGGACTCTATCCCCAGACTGGCAGGAGTGCCATTAGCGCCTCTCTATGACAGGGGAAAGGTCAGTACAAAAATATGATGGGTCCTGAATCGAGACTCTGGGCTTGTAACTGTGGTTTTCATCAAACAGAGTGCTAACTCCCCACCTTGTCTAAGAAGGGGGTATAAGTGAGGTCTCAAGGCTGGGAATAAACAGTTTGACAGTAACTCTCCCATCTCCCCCACCTGCAACACAGGGGTTGGTAGAAGAAGCCCAGGCTTCTGTCCAGAGAGGCTCCTTGCCATTCTGGTGAAACAGGCTGCACTGTCTCCAACATGGCAGAAACCCAGGGCAGAGGGCAGTCCCTCCTTTTCGCTGGCAATGCTGCTCAGAACAGCTCATCTGGGCGTCTTTGCCTTGACAGGATCCTGATCTGTGGTCATAATGACAGGCACCATTTGCCTCATTTTCCTTGAATTCCTAAATATCATCTCTCTTCCGAGGCTTAAAAACAAACCTTACTTAATAAAGTATCAATAGAAAGAAAGCTGGTGTCGTAAAATGTGGGTAGGCTCTGGACGGTGGTTTGGAGCATGTCATGAGCCTAACTGGCCTGGATTTGTACTCCAGCCCTGCCACTTCCCAGAAGGTGACTGCAGGCAAGCCATTTAACCCTGCTGAGCCTCGGCTGCCTCTTTTGTAAGATAAAGCTACTGATGCCTACTTGAATCATTGCTGAAAACATTAATTGTGACATAGGACAGTATCTATGGAGTGTCCGGTATGTTGCTGGTGTTCAAAACATGGTCCGCTCTCATTCGATTGACCCCACTGAGTCATTCTGCAGCTGGACTAACTCTAGGCTGGACAGGGGATGTGATTTGCCTAAGGTCACATTTCTGAGTCTGACTCACTCAGCAACTTCTGCGTGCTGGGCACAGTGCTAACAGATATGACAACCAGCAAGCAGTGTCCTTCAGGGGGTTCACAGCCAACTGGTGACAACTGCAGGGAAGTGGGTAATGAAAGTCCAACCTGGTATATGCTTTGTGAGAAATCATCAAATTGCAAGTACTTGCTGGGCATACAGTGAGCACACCCTTAATTAAATGCAAAGCACTACATATTAATAATCTCAGTTAATCCTATAGCAAACCTCATCTCCATTTAGAAATAAAGAGGGACTTCCCCGGCGGTCCCTTGGTTAAGACTCCGCGCTTCCACTGCAGGGGGCACAGGTTCCATCCCTGGTCGGTGAACTAAGATCTCTCATGCCCCATGGTGCGGCCCAAAAAAAAAAAAAAAAAAAAAAAAAAAAGAAGGGCCGAGAGGTTAAGAGGCTGGGTTCTCAGAATCAGGTTCCAATCTTATCAACTTGGGGCCCTGTTATTCAATCACCTTGGCATCAGATGCTTATCTCAAAGGGTCATTATGAAGACTGAATGAACTATGCACGTGAAGTGTTTAGCTGCAGCCAGACAGTTTCATTATTGTTTTTGTTTGTTGTTTTATCGTTGTGAAGGGTCACATTATCTACCCGGGATGTCAAATCCAAGCCCATCCTCCTTCAAACTCCTTCCTACTCCTAAGCTATACTATATGGTCACCTGCAGGAGCCTGTAGTTGGCCCCAAATGACCCAGGGTCCTCGCCTGCCAACAGGCTAGACCATCCCTTACCTGCGAAGACTCTTACCCCTCCTGGCTCCCCCAAAACTAGACTTGTCTTTGGGTTCCTGGGTAGCTTTCACAGAGGGTGTAGAGTGTGCTCTCATATCTACCTCTGCTGTCAGCCTCCCAGCTGAGTAGGAGTAAGAATCCTTCACGAGAGCAATTTGTTCATCAGATAAACATCTCTAGGCTGCTGCGGTGTGTCACAGGGAGAATCGAGGGGCCCGAAGAGCTACCTTCCCAAGCGCGTCCAGGTTCTGTGCTTGCCCCAGAGTGGATGTTGTATTGTCCCCTTGGCCCATTTCTCAGATGGCAAAGCTGAGGTGGAGCAAGGCCTTTCTGAGAGGTGCCAAGTCTTGGCTGAGGAACACTCCTGGAGGCCATGGTTTAGCAAAGGGGTAGCTCCCGACTTGCTGAGTGAACCTGGGCCTCAGTTTCTTTAACCGTACAACGGGGACAGAAAGCTGAACTACGTGTTCCCAAGACATCTCGTTCTTTCCAGAGGGCTCGCCGCCACCCGGCCGCTGGGCCGCGAGCTCCGGCTCCGCTGCCTACAAGCCCCAGCATGCCTCGGGGGGGGGGCGGGGCGCAGTGACGGACAGGCGGCTCTGCGAATTGGCGCCCGCCCAGGGGCGAGCGTTGACGCGTGCGCAGAGCGCGGCGGGCGGGTGGGCTGGCAGCGGTGGACGCGTCGGAGCCGCGGGCGGTCAGGTAGGGGGCGGGATGGACGGTGGGGGGCGCGGGACCGAGGCCGGAGTCGCGGGCGGTGGCTGACGAGCGGCGCGGGGGGCTGTACCGGCGTGCAGCGGCCGGTCCACGCCAGAATGGCAGGGTCTGGGGGACCGGATCTGAGGGGTGGGACCGGGGTGGGGGTGGGGCTGCGCGGGGGCAGGCTCGGGAGGCGGCGGGGGTCCGAGATGGGGCTGAGGAGCTCGGAAGAAATGCGGCCGGGGAGGGGAGCGAGGGAGTCTGAGTCGCGGTGCAGCATCTCGGGAGGTATGAGGTAATGTAGGGCCCTGAGGAGAGACGGGTGCAGCATCTGGGAGACGGGAGGGTATCTGAAGGCCCTGGAGGGACCAGGGGTGCAGAGTCTCGGAAATATGAAGGAATGGGGGAGCCTTGGTGAGGCTTGAGGGAATCTGGGGGCCCTAGGCTTTGGGGCGGGGGGCGAGATCAGAGGTCAGGGAGCAGGGTCCGGGGCTATCCTCATGGCTGAGGGAGGAAGCGTTTTCCCGAGTGCAATCTGGGGAAGAATGAGGGGCTGAGTTGGTGCGGGAATCGGTGGGAAGCAGTGTCTGGTGGGCAAAAAGAAGAGACCTGGCTAAGGTTTGAAGCGACAGAAGACACGGGTGGGCAAAAGAGGAAGGAGCAGGGCTTGAGGGCGGGGCAGGATTCCTGATGGCATGCAGGGGGTGGAGGCTCCGCTTGAGGGAGGGCACACATCTGAGTGTGGGACTCGGGTGTTAAACTGTGATGCAGGGCTGAAGGCTGCAGAGGTTTGGAAACAGAGATTAAAGGATCTGTGTCAGAGGGATTCAGGGCACATGAGTGAGCAACTGGTGAGGCTGGCAGGGTAGAGCCCAAAAGGCTGGAATTCTGTATTGTAGGAGAGTTGGGAATGGGATTTAGGAAGGGTTGAACGGTGGGGTGGAGAGGTACTGATTGGACTGTAGAATTAAGAGACTGAATAGAGTCGTGGATGGGTGTCTAGGGCCGCTAAAGGAATTTTCCTGAAGTCTCTGCATGGGAAGCAAAGGGAGTTCTGGGGACCCAAAGACCTAGAAGTAATGTATGAAACTGTATATGAGTGTATGAAGTTGAGCAGAGTTCAGGGGTCCAGCAAGAAAGTCGTAAGTCTTTGAGCTCAGGACTCCTGAAGGAGCCTGACTGCCTGTGAGGGGCAGAACCTCCCTCAATTATTAGCCAGAGATCCCTTATCATGAGGCAGCCGTGGTACGACCACTGACTCTCCTCTGAACCCCAGACCTGCTGAAAGTGGTAGGCTTGGGGGGAGGGGGGAAGAGAGTGGTCAGTGGAATCATAAAGCAGGACACTCTTCAAGGTCATCTGTCCCAGCCCCCCTTTGCCTGTCCCTTCAAGCTGTGGTGACAGATAGTGTGTGAGACTTCCAGGGGATGAGTGGAACATGATCTCACTTCTTATTTTCCTTATCAGTGATATAAGTAGATTGGATTAATCCCACGTGAGGTGTTTGAACTGGGAGAGAGAGACAAGAAAAGGGGATCTCAGCTGCCTTGAGCATTTAGTCCTGGGCCAAGTTCTAAAGAAATGGTTCCTGACTGGCAGTGGTTTGGTCCCCCGGGGGACATCTGGCAATGTCTGGAGCCATTTTTGGCTGTTATAGTTGGGGTGGGGAGGACTACTGGCCTCTCGTAGGTGACACCAGGGATGCTGTTAAACACCCTACAGCGCACGGAACTGTCCTCACAACAAAGAAGTATCGGGTCCAGAATGTCAGTAGTGCCAAAGTTGAACTCTACGCCAGAGTCAGATATCCTGGATTCCGATCTCGGCTCTGTCGTGAATGAGTTACTTAACCTTCCTGTGCCTGGCTCTTCATCTGTAAAATGGGGTTAATAACAGGACCTACATCACAGATTATTGTGACGACTCAGTGAAGTAAATCAGAGTGCTTCGCGTCTGGTGCATAGTAAATGCTCGACATTTAGTAATATTTCATTTTCATATCTATTTTCTTAGTCGTTTTCATAACAGCCCTACTAAGTAGGTGCTACAATATCCAGTTTTACACATAAGGAGACTAAGGCTTAGGCAGTGACTTGTCTAAGGTTCCACAGCTAGAGATGGCAAAGGTAGCTTCATATTCAGATCTCTGTAATCCTGTATATTCTCTCTTCCCTTGCTTTTTCTTTGCAGGGGCCTGCCTGGTCTTACTATCTATCTCAGCCCATTCCCCTCTAATGAAAGGATGGCCCAGTGAGGGTCGCTGAGTATCAAATTGAACTGTAAAGGGAATAAATCCATCTGATTAGGTAGGGAGTTGCCCTGGACTTGGTTCTTGATTTGCTCTTAGACCAGGACCAGTGGGTAGATAAGGAGAGGATCTTGAGTTTAGCAGACAGGATGAGGTGCAGGAGACTAGAGGGTGAGGTATGGAGGCCATTGCCTTGAAAAAACACTTCACAGCAGGGACCGGGGCTGAAGGCATCCATACTCTGGAAAGTAACTCCTGTTCTGAATGATCTCTTGTGGGCTTCTTTCCCTTGCAACAGAATGACAGCATTTGTCCTGTCAACTCCAGGACTAGCTATAGCATTGCTGAGACCAGCTCAGAAACATAGTAGGACTGCATAAGAAGGCCAGAGACTTAGCTGGAGTATCCACACACAGCCCTAAGGAAGATATGTAATGGAAATGGAATCAGCCTGGGAATCAGAGGCTTAAAGTTCAAAATCTTTCCTCTGCTGCTAATTTACTAGGTGATCTTGGACAAGTACTTGCCCTTATCAGCTTCAATCTATTGAAAACACGAATAGCTACCATTTATTGAGTGCTTATTGTGTGCATTATCTCAGTTAATCCTGCCAATGATCCTGCTAATAATCTAGGTGCTATTCTGCATTTTACAGATGAGAAAACTAATACGTTAAATGATTTACCCAAGTCTCCATAGCAAGTTGCAAAGCAGGGATGTGAGCCCAGATCTGTCTGACTCATAAGTTACATTATACTAGTTTTAGTAGAAAGGCTTTTTCAATACTTAAGAGTCCATACACTCATGTCTGGAGAGTGCTTGGTGGTCAGAAGTTTACAAGGCCCTTGAAGTGGATCATTGTCCATGCACACGGATGTGCTGCCTCTGTGACACTACCTCCATTAGGTTCTTCTAGTGGAACAATCAGATTAAAAATCCATTCCTAGGTACCTTTACCAGCCTCTCAGCCAGAGTGCCTAGAGCTAATGGTAGCCTAATCAGCTAGGAAACTATAATACATCTTTTGCGTGGCTGTGGTTTTATGGCTGGGCGTTGACATACCTGGATTTGAATCTCACTTCTACTACTTAGCAGCTTTGAGACCTTGGACGGGTTGCTTTTCTTTGAGCCTAGTTTCCTTATTTATAAAGAGGAATAAAACATACTTCACATAGTTATTATGAGAATAAGAGGTAATGTGTAAAAGGTGCCTGACATTCAGTAAATGGCAGTTTTATGAGAGGTAGCAAATATGAGAGGATGGTGAGGCTGGAAGGGGACTGAGTATTGCTTTGCCGAATTTCATTGAACCTAAGCAGCCCCCACTGGTCTCCCCCAAATTCCCATCCCCTCTTGTACCTTTCCCAGGATCTGCTTCCTGATCCTTTAATCAAAAGCTCATGGTTAAATGTGCATATGCTGTATGCAGAGAGTAGGGTGGGTCGAGAGAAGACTGCCGATTTTCCCCTTGTCCTATATTCTTTGAGTCTCATTGGCAGCATTGCACATGTTTGTGGAAGATTCAGGGGATCCTTTCTAGGTCCTGCAGTTTTGGAGGAAGACAGAGGACAGACAAGTGTTTTTTTTGTTGTTGTTTTTTCCAGCAAACTCTATTATTGATTTAGAGTTTTAGCTAAAGGTTTTTTTTTTCGCTACAAACATGCCCTTCTGGGTTGTTTTGTGTGTCCCACAGTGGTACAGCTTTGGGGTCGTGCCTGCGTTTCCCGACGAGCCCCTACTTGCGGAGTTTATCTTAGCTGTTGGCAGGTACCTTAAATGCCCTGAGTAATGTAATGTTAAGAATCCTCTCCCACACAGAGAACTGGGTGAGTGTCAGATGAGGACCTCACTGACTTTCTTAAAATCAGCCCTGCTAGGCACTCCTGGAGAGTGACCATTGGTGGCAGGGAGATGGTTATGCACTTGCTTCGCATTCCATTCAAATGCTGGAGGAATAAACAAAGTTTAGAAAGCTGTCACGAAAGGAAATGTGATAAGCCTTGCGAAAAACCCAGTCAAACCAGGGGGCAGTGTAAGAAGTAGGATGGACCTTTATGTCTTGTGAAAGGAAATGTAGGTGCTGTTTCACATGTTTTCTAGTTTTTATGTGAACTCTGTTCCTGTCTGTTTTTGCTCAAAATTATATCTCCCGTGTTTTCATGGGGTTGGACTCATAGTAGGTGCTCAGTAAAGATTTGTTGTTTAATTAATGTCTTAAAGTCCTGCAGTTTTGCTCATAGCTTAAGCCCCCCAAGGGGCTAACAGGTTTAGAGAACAGAGACATGTACAGAACTGTCCCATGGTGGGGATTCAACCACTGGATGGCAGCTGGAAACCTTAGGTCATCTCTAATCCTTTGATTTTGAGAACAGATAAAACAATCTCCAGGGAAGGTTCAGAAGTTTAATTTTAGAAGTGCATTATCTGATATCTTGGGTACTGTCTGCCTTTTGAAAAGTGCCTGTTCATTCCTTCTCATTGGCTGGGTGGTAGCCACTGCCACCACTGCTGCTACTAAAATCTATTTTTTATTGCATAGTTACTTTCATGCCCCTCTTGCTATTTTCTGAACAAGAGAAGTTGTGAATTCATTTGCCAGTTTCTAACATGGATCTCCAGTGTCCTCAATCAAATTCCTTCAAAGCTGACAGGTTATTAATCTTTACCTGCCTTTATATGCCATAAAAGGCAAGATTCTTTATCCTTTCAAATGCAGTTTGTAAACTAAATGCTTTGTTAATACTAGTACTAGTTGTTATAATGTTAATACTGTTCCTGATTGTTACTAAAATTATGATAAATAGCAGTTTTTCATTGCATACCTACCATTTTCCAGACTAAGCACTTTATGTGGATTATTATCACAGTAACCGTCTTATAAAGTAAGAAATCATCATCACAGTAACCTTTCTATAAAGTAAGAAAACAGGTTTAGTGAGATTAAATAACTTGCTTCCTGTCCCACAACTTGTAAATGACATGCTGATTTGATCCCAGTTCTGTCTGACTTCAAGGTTCATGGGTTTTGGTTTTTGTCCTGGTACCCTTGTTATTTATGTCATAGACTGGGGAAAGCCTAGTGGTGCCAGAAGCAGCTAGATCAGGCTAGGGTATGACTACAGAATTTTCCTGAGTCTTAGGGCAGCTAGAGCAAACAGAGCTTAAGGGGTAGATTCTCATCTGAAGCTGAATCAGAGCTGGGCTAGTATCAGTATGGGGTGTGCAGTACTAACCATGAGATCAAAGAAATTGGTGGGCGGGGGGGGCAGTAAGCTGAGGTGAGGGGTCAAGAGTTGACAGTACCAAGTGCACAACAGGAAATATGTTCAAAGTATCAGGAAGGTAGCCAAAATTGTAAATAACATGTTGGGGGTTAATTCTGATTGGTTTTAGATTTTATAGCTGGCAGAAAATGGGCAGCTAACTTAAAGACTTGGGATGATAAGACAATTCCTTTCACACATACGTCTTTTCAAGGGAAACTGAGTTCAAATTGACTTTCCACCTGAATCCTTCTCGGTGTTAACAATAATGACCAGCTGTATCCTTCTGTAAGAGAGGGCCTGTATCTGCCGGTCACATAGCCTCAGACCTAGAAAAGGCCTGAACCATGTCTCCCATTTCTACAACCTGGGAACACCACTTTCAGCAGGAGCTTAGCCTGATATGCAGCTATCTCCACGCCTGACGCTTTAGTGATGGGACCTCATGTTTCCTGGCAAAGCATGGCAGCTTTAGGAAAGGAATCCTTGACATTCTCTTTTGCCTCAGAGAGCCTAGTGAAGCTGCATACAGCTGAGACATTTTGGGGAATGGATGTGGGCATAGTAAATCCATTTTTTAAAGTGGATAGCTTAAACAGGGAGGCAGGAAGCTTTTTAATTGAAGGAGGTGGTATGATATTCCAGAAAACTGGAGAAAGAATTTGCTGGTATTTTTACAAGTTGGCTGACTTGTTTAATTAGCTGATCTGCAGTTGCCAGTTCTGAGAAGAACAGATGTCCCTGTGCACTGTAAAGCAACATGCTCTGCATCCAGATACCAAATGTTGCCCTCAGTCTGTCGTCCCAGATGATGGAAGAGAGAACTGAAACTATTGGTTTGGAATTGAGGAGGTTTGCATGGATCCTGAGCTGAGGTTTCTATCAGTGTTTCTATACGATTGCAGCCGGACCCATGACATTTAAGCATTCAGCATTCACAGCTTAGTCACATGGATAGTCCCATGAGACCTTTTAGGTTCATGGTATGTGGTGATGTGTTATTTTGTTGAGGCATGGATTTGAATCACAAAGAGGTTGCCAGGCTGGTGTGTGGGAGTGGGTCAGTCAGCTAGTAAAGCAATCTAACCCACTCTAGAGCAGCTAAATCTCATGATTCTTAATTGTGGAGACAATTCTATGCTGTTAGGCAGCATTTCTCAGAGTATGGTAAGTGTTGTACGACACAGGGAAAAAAGAAAAAAGCTTGAAGTAATGTTGGGTTAAATAAAGTTAAAGATACCTGTACTGCATGGTTCTACCGTGTTTGCACCATGCGAACTTGAGCCAGTTTTTCTGAGCCTTAGCTTCCTCATCTGTAAAATAGGGTAATGAAAATAGTACTTACATCATAGGGTCATTATGAGTATTAAATGGGATTAAGTATATGGAGCATCTAGCATGGCGTCTAGCACACAGTAAGCACTAGATGTATACTCTTTCCTTTCCAGTAGAAGGAAAGTGGGATTTCAGGGAGGTTGGATTGACTTTAGACAGATTGTGCATGTCTGCTCCCGAGTATCTGTCAGACTGTGATACAAAGCTAAATATGGGGAAATTTGTAACACGTATCTCCGCGCTGACTCCCCTTCTTCTATATGGGTGGAGAAAGAATTAATGACATTTACAAAGCTTTTCTCAGCTTGCTGCATTGCCCTTAAAACCAAGCTAACTGGTCTTCCTCCTCCTTCTTCTCGATGGTTGACCATCTGCAGGTCACAAGACTGCACAGGTGCAGCTGTAGGATTTGCATTTAAGAAGGGCTGAATTTATCCTTGTGCCTCACCTTGCTAGACCTATTCATTCTTATTTTGGGTATAAATTGACATTGACATGAGGCTGCAGAGAGAGCACTGAGATCTCTGTGGTTCTACTTCATGAGCATATGTGGATCGAGGAGGGTGGGAGAACTCATGGCATGTACTGCTTGTAGGAGGGGGTATTTCAGGCCAAAACTAAGTCCCTGATAAGGGACTACCATGTCTCAAATCATCCGGGCTTGAGTCTTTGGCTGTCTTAGCTCTACCACTTCCCCACCCCAATCCACTCAGCTAACAAATCTTAGTGATCGTACTTATGGAATATTGCTCAAATGCATCTTCTTTCCATTTCCACCACCTGCTCCCTAGTTCAGGCTCCCTGTAACTTTCGCCAGGCAGTTTTGCAGTATCTTCCAAACTAGTTTCTCTGCCTTTTCCCCCACTCCATTCAAACTTTGCTCCTATTAGTTCCCGGCTCCAAAACATGCATTGTTTCTCTGTGTTCATCGGAATGAAGTTCCAAGGTGTCATTTTGGCTCTGAAGACTTCTTATCATCATTCCCCAATTTACCTTTCCAAACCAGTCAGTGACTGAACTGAGTGACGGTAGCCACTCTCTAAATGTTTCTTGAGTGATTTAACGCGTAGAGGCAGTGGAATGATGGCTTCCTTTTCTCTTTGGCAGGATTCAACCCTCTGGAGCGTGAACACTAAGCTGTTCAGTCCTGGGCTGGGCTAGCAGAGGCCCCTTCAAAGCGACAGCAATGGCTGCGGCAGCAGCTTCTCACCTGAACCTGGATGCCCTGCGGGAAGTGCTGGAGTGCCCCATCTGCATGGAGTCCTTCACAGAGGAGCAGCTGCGGCCCAAGCTCCTGCACTGTGGCCATACCATCTGCCGCCAGTGCCTGGAGAAGCTACTGGCCAGTAGCATCAACGGCGTCCGCTGTCCCTTTTGCAGCAAGATTACCCGCATAACCAGCCTGAGCCAGCTGACGGACAACCTGACGGTGCTGAAGATCCTTGACACGGCTGGGCTCAGCGAGGCCGTGGGGCTGCTCATGTGCCGGTCGTGCGGGCGGCGGCTGCCCCGGCAGTTCTGCCGAAGCTGCGGCGTGGTGTTATGCGAGCCCTGCCGGGAGGCGGACCACCCGCCTCCTGGCCACTGTACGCTCCCTGTCAAAGAAGCAGCTGAGGAGCGGCGTCGGGCCTTTGGAGAGAAGTTGGCCCGTCTGCGGGAGCTTACGGGGGAGCTGCAGCGCCGGAAGGTCGCCTTGGAAGGGGTCTCCAGGGACCTTCAGGCGAGGTATAAAGCAGTCCTCCAGGAGTACGGGCACGAGGAGCGCAGGGTCCAGGAAGAGCTGGCTCGCTCTCGGAAGTTCTTCACAGGCTCTTTGGCTGAGGTTGAAAAGTCTAACAGTCAGGCGGTGGAGGAGCAGAGTTACCTGCTGAACATCGCCGAGGTGCAGGCTGTGTCTCGCTGCGACTACTTCCTGGCCAAGATCAAGCAGGCAGACGTAGCACTACTGGAAGAGACAGCAGACGAGGAGGAGCCGGAGCTCACTGCCAGCCTGCCCCGGGAGCTCACCCTGCAGGACGTGGAGCTCCTTAAGGTCGGCCATGTCGGCCCCCTCCAAGTCGGGCAGGCGGCTAAGAAGCCCCGGACGGTCAGCATGGAAGACTCCTGGGCCATGGAGGATGCAGCCTCTGCTGCCTCGTCCTCTGTTACATTTAGAGAGATGGACATGAGCCCTGAGGAAGTGGCCGCTAGCCCTAAGGCCTCGCCTGCTAAGCAGCGGGGTTCTGACACAGCCGCCAACATCCAGCAGTGCCTCTTTCTCAAGAAGATGGGGGCCAAAGGCAGCACTCCAGGCATGTTCAACCTTCCAGTCAGTCTCTACGTGACCAGTCAAGGCGAAGTGCTGGTTGCTGACCGTGGCAACTACCGTATACAAGTCTTTACCCGCAAAGGCTTTTTGAAGGAGATCCGCCGCAGCCCCAGTGGCATCGATAGCTTTGTGCTGAGCTTCCTTGGGGCTGACTTGCCCAATCTCACTCCTCTCTCAGTTGCCATGAACTGCCATGGGCTGATTGGCGTGACTGACAGCTATGACAACTCCCTCAAGGTCTACACCTTGGACGGCCACTGCGTGGCCTGTCACAGGAGCCAGCTGAGCAAACCCTGGGGCATCACAGCCCTTCCGTCTGGCCAGTTTGTGGTAACTGATGTGGAAGGTGGAAAGCTCTGGTGCTTCACTGTTGACCGAGGAGCAGGGGTGGTCAAATACAGCTGCCTGTGCAGCGCCGTGCGGCCCAAGTTTGTCACCTGTGACGCTGAAGGCACCGTCTACTTCACCCAGGGCCTGGGCCTCAATCTGGAGAACCGGCAGAATGAGCACCACCTGGAGGGTGGCTTCTCCATCGGCTCTGTGGGCCCCGATGGGCAGCTGGGTCGCCAGATTAGCCACTTCTTCTCGGAGAACGAGGATTTCCGCTGCATCGCTGGCATGTGTGTGGATGCCCGCGGCGATCTCATCGTGGCTGACAGCAGTCGCAAAGAAATCCTCCACTTTCCTAAGGGTGGGGGCTACAGTGTCCTTATTCGAGAGGGGCTCACCTGTCCAGTGGGCATCGCCCTGACACCTAAGGGGCAGCTGCTGGTCCTGGACTGTTGGGATCATTGCATCAAGATTTACAGCTACCATCTGAGAAGATATTCTACCCCCTAGGGGCCGGGAAATAGCAGTTCCTTCTGCCCCGCAAGCGACTCGCCTTCCCTATTCCTTGGTTGTTGGTGGTGCTATAGTGTAGACTTGGCCCGTGTCCTGATTCCAGCTGGCTAGTCCTAGAAGTTTAGAAGCTCCGTCTTCTAGTGCTTTTCATTTGCATTCTCTCGTCGCCTAGGTTTAGAGCTTTAACAGATGCATTACCCCAAATAGGACACGTGATATGAGGTTAGCTGATGTTTAATTAGAACTTAGGCACTTCTAAGGCTTCAGTAGAGAGCCTCTTTCCCCTGTATTTGAAATGTTCCCGTGTACTGAACCCTTGTTGATTTTCCTCTCTTTTGGCTTTGATAACGCTGGTCCATTATTCCTTCCTATTGTAACATGCTCCATCTGTGACACTTTTCTCTTCAACTCTGCTGCATTTAGCGTGCATGCATTTAGTGGGATCTACTCTACCTTTCAGTGACACTTCAGACATCGTATTCCTGTGGCTTGATGTCTCAGGTCTGCCCACCTTTACCAGTGTGAAAGACCGTTCATTTAGTGCCACCATGGGAGCTATATAGTCCCTTTGGGAAGCAGTACCTCTTGGCTCTGGGGGTTTCGTGCCGTCTTGGCTTGGTCTGTGATTGCAGGCGTGACAGAGAATGGATTGACCCTCGTTGGTGTCGAAGGCTTTGGCCTGGAAATCGCTTGCCTCGTAAAGGAGCATGTGGATTGGAATTATGCCAAAGCATAGGAAGTTGGAAATAAACAAAAATAAATGCTAATATAGTCAGCAGACTTTCTTGAATATTCTCTAGAGCGCATCGTTTTTCATATTACCTCTCTCCACTGACCTGTGCTAGGAGTTGTCTGTGGAACTGTACAACACGGGCCAGGGCCCACAAAGCGGGGAAGTGGACACATCTCATTTTCATTGCTAAAGCAAAACTGTTTGGTCCTTATTCTGTATTTTCTTCAAGTCAGTGCATAATATTTGGTTTGGGGATTTATTTCCATTCCTCTGTCAAGCATTAACTAATTGATCCTTGTTTCCTCATCTCTGGTATTCATGTCTTTTAATTAAATATGGAATTTGGGAGGTGAGGGGAGGGATAAGTTGTACCTTGCCGCTTTGCTTCCATGTCTGACACTGCATTCTTTGAGAGTAGTACGAAGCTACCTAGGTCAAAATTCAGCAAAGAGCACTGTTACGTAAAGATAATCCAAAACTTACTTCCACATACACGTGTGCAGAATCAGCCCCCAAGGTGTACAGTCACCAGCACCCTGTTCTAAACTCAGCCTCCACCATCTGCTTTATCCTTATAATTACAGTTCAACAAAGGAAGAAACTTGTGCTTTTAGGAAGCCCAGAAGTGGGTGAGGGACTTTGTGACGAGGTTCCTCAGGCTTTGGTGTTTACCAGGCAACATATCTTGTACTCTGGGTGCAGGGCTGATGGCAAGCCAAGAAACGATTACCTTGCTTTCACAGACGCAAAATCTGCTAAGCCGAGCTACTCAAAATTGTTTTTTTGGTGGTGGTAGTGCTTTTTTGGCCTCTCACGTGATAGCTGCCAAAGGATAGGAAAGGAGCTAATTAAAATGATGTGGAACTGGTCTGTCTTGTGCTTTTCACCTGGAGAAAGCCCCATGTTCTGATTATGAAATGGCATCCGATTTCTAAAGATTGTATAATTGAGAGGAAATTGATCCAATTAAAAGTGCATCACAAATGACTCCACTAGTTGTTAGAGCCACTTTATCTGTGGTAGCACCTGGAAGCAGGAGATCTATCTTTGCTGTCAGTGGGGGACTTGCTGAGGCAATAATGGTGGCCGAGGCCTTTGGCACAAGGTTTGCAGCAGAGAGATGGATATAACGTTGTGGGCTGGCTTGACATAAACAGTGCCAGGAAACCTCCAGCTGCCTATGCTTTTGGAAGGAAGTGCTGTCACTGTTGGCATTCAGCATTTAGGTCTAACCCATCTCTGAACCACACTCATGCCTTGGCCTTCAAATGCAGCAGGTATCTGCTGGCTTAGAATGGAAATAAATGTGGTCTGAATGTTTTTGTTCCTTTGATGTGAATATTTTAGGCTGTGCCGAGTACAGTCAATTTTTCAGTTATCTACCAAGTTGACTAAATTGCAGAGTATAGCCTCAAGAAACTGATTTGCTCAATTATAGCAGTTGTTTGTTTTTTTGTTGTTGTTTTCTGTTTTTAAGCAGTAATACCTTTATTCAGATAAAGTCTTACATGCAGGTCAATTATGTAATAAATCAAAAGTGCAGCTGCACTGGTTGAAGCAGGCCTGTGGGCCTGGAGAACAGGCTTATCCCCTCACCTAACCTGTGTACAATTGCAAAAGTCGTGAATCTACAGAACACTTTCTGAAAACCACTAAACTACAGCATCGCTTATCTTCCAGTTCCATCTTATTAGCCATATGGCCATGGGCAAGTCACTTACCCCTTCCTCTTCTGGAAAATGATGAAAGTGATCCCTGTCCCCATGACGGGTGTAAGATGTGAGATAGTAGATGTTAAAATACCCGCTACAGTTCTTGGCATTCTCAATCAGTGAGAGCTACTATCTTCTTCTGTTGAGTCGTTCAAAAGAGTGGGGTTGGGTTGTCCAACCACTCCGAATAATACCTTCCATCTTTCCTATTGTTCCAGGTTCCTATTTGCCAATCAAAACCTTTCTCAGGCATTTCCTCCCACCAGCCAGAAGTCTTCAAATAAATCTGGTCACCTGTTCCTTTTTACTATCACTCTACCTATTCCATGTTTCTATTATATAATTTACTGTGCTGCAATTATTTGCCTATGTATTTGAGCTTTATTGAGGGTTAGCTTTAATCGCTAGCTAAGGGCACATAGCATGGGGCCTAATATACAGTATGTCCTCAGTTATTTAATTGGCTGTTATTTCTATGACTTGGTGACGGTAGGCCCTCCGGTAACACCCTCACATCGGCTAAAAGATAAAGGCAGACAAATGACTTATAGGTTCATTAACTCCCTGCTCTCCTTTATCATTCTGAGTAATTATATAGAATTTAAGGTTTTGGAGCAATGATTCATTCAATATTGAGTACCTACTGTGAGCCCAGTACTATGCCAGGTGTTCAGAACATTTTAAAAAATGATAAGTACTGTTAATGTGTCCACTTTCTCGTCAGTTATTTCACAGTCTTTCTAAAGTATTTGGAATTGTATTCCATGGCCCTGGGCTTCCTCAAAAGCCAGGAATAGACACTATGTGGATGATTGTGAGGGTCAATCCCAGTGTGCACTCCAGCCTGAGATAAGTCCACAGACGGCCACTGCATTATTCCAATCAGCAGGATAAACGGGGCTTGAGTCTGTGTTCCTGTGGGTAAGACAAGGAACGCTCAGAGCAGTTGTACTTTTAGTCTGGTACTAATGAACGGCTTCTTAAAAGTGAAGTGTTACCAGCTCTCTAGGAGGGAAATGGAAGGCGAAGTCTAGCATGAAACTCAGGGCTCTACCTTATACCTGATGAGGCTGCTGATGTGCACTCAGGACGTGCAGCTCCTCAAGGGGTCACAGAACAAGTTACAGGTAAGAGACAGCAGATGCCTGGATGAATTTTACAAGCAGGCAGTGGTAAGGTAGGAGGGTGTTTAGCAAAATGCTTACACTCCAGAACTTGGGCTGTATCTTGTCGATATCTTTAGTATTCATGGTACTCTGACTAAGTCTGGAGGTAGGCAGCTCTGGGACTGGCAATGCATTCTAGTGGGAAAGCCAGTGGGCTTGGTCTGGATCTGAATCACAGCTCTAACTCTTTACTAGCTATGTGGCCTCAGATGATCACCATACCTCTGCATCGGTTTCCCTGTCTATAAAATAAGAAAGTTGGGTCAGATCATCACCAAAAATCCTTTCTAGCTCTATGATTTTAATTATTTTACCCAATAGAATTGTGGTTGGGTTTTCCCCCAATGTTTTTGCATAATTTTGCCGTAATTTTATCGTGTTTACATTAGAGTAGTAGAAAGAACCTGTACTTCATAATCAGCCCCACCCCGGTCCAACTGCTTACTCTCTCCCCCAACTATTGTGACCTTGGGCCACTTGCGAACTAGTGCCACTCTGTTGAGCTACTGTTTCCTCATCTTGTAAAAGGAAATGACAGTCTTAAAGGGCTGTTGTGAGAATTAAAATACACTAATGGGATAGTATATATAAAAGGACCTAATTCAGAAAAGGTGACGTGCCCAGAAAATGTGATTTCCACTGTAGGGGGCAAAGACCTCCTTTCCCTCTTGGTGAACTGATGCAAATTTTTCATGTTAACACTGGGGGAGATTTCAGACCTGCGCTGGTAATTCAACCACGCGGCTCAGCTTCTTAATTAAAAAGCCTATCGGGGGCTTCCCTGGTGGCGCAGTGGTTGCGCGTCCGCCTGCCGATGCAGGGGAACCGGGTTCGCGCCCCGGTCTGGGAGGATCCCACATGCCGCGGAGCGGCTGGGCCCGTGAGCCATGGCCGCTGAGCCTGCGCGTCCGGAGCCTGTGCTCCGCAACGGGAGAGGCCACAACAGTGTGAGGCCCGCATACCACAAAAAAAAAAAAAAAAAAAAAAAAATCCTATCGGAAGAAGAGTGGGATTGCCGGAGGGGCAGAGGCAAAACTTTCACAGCAATGTATCCCACTAGGAAAGCTGCACCTAAAACCTACAGGCTAATTATTTGATTAAAGTGATTAGGATGGCATCTTGGCTTTTGGCAGAAACATGCATGTTTAGCTATTCCTATAAATGGCCAGCATAAAGGGATTTTTCCCTCCAGGTCAACATTCATTAACCCAAATAATTACAAAATTTAAAATAAGCCATAAATCTCATTGTCAGGTGGAGGTAATATAACATATTGTAGTTAAAACTTGGGCTTTGTAAGCATGGGGTGGGGGGGTGGGGGTGGGGGTGGGGGATGGGTTGGTGGCGAGTTCAGTCTTGCTTCCTCCACTCAGTAGTTCTATGACCGCTGAGTCATTTAGCCTCTCAGCCTCAGTTTCCTCAAATAATAAAATGATACCGTTTACTGCATTGTTCTGAAGAAACGATGGATGTAAAACACTTAGCAGACTTTCAGACATTTCATAAACTTTCAGTAGTGCTCAGTATCAATATTATAGTAAACTAAATGTACGATAAGCTTACCCATATTTTTTGTGATAGAAGGATTGTATGAAACTGGTGAGGAAAACATTTATTTCCCTCAAAGGAAAATTATTTAGTAACTCACTGAAATCCTGAGTGTAAACACAAGGAGTTTGTGTGACTGCAAGTCAAATGCATATCTTTCCTAGAAAAATAAAACCAGGATTTTCTTTTGGTGATTTACTCAGTTTACCTAGCTATAACTAAAATGCCACTGTATGTTTTCACAGAATATTAAGATTTAATTTCATTCTTTCATTTATTCATTCTCTTACTCATTAGACATATACGACATCTACTGTTTTTTATTAATAGTGGTAATTATATGAGTAATGAATGCAAAGATGACTCGATCATGAACCCTGCAGTCAGGTAGCTTGTAGTCTGGCTGGAGAGATAAGGAATGTAAAAAATAATACAAATATACAAAAGAATAAGATAAACGGTGCAAGATGGAAATAGAGTGCCAGGTGTTTAAGAAAAGACTGCTTCTGGTTGAGAGGATCTGGTTCCTGAAGGGCCTTGCAAGTAGAGGGAGTGTCATGAACACAGGTACAACATACCAGGGAAGAGTGAGAAGCTGGTACCAGCAGGAAGTTCAAAAACCACAAGAGTGAGTGGGCATTAAAGCAGTTCAAAGGTCAAAAGTGGTCCATTTCTCCATGACCCTTCAAATAACAATGCAAGTGGTTCTCTTTTTCCTGTCCTAAGCCATATCATTTACTCCTATCAGTAATCATGGCTCAAGGAGGCTTCATTCTTATGGAACTGGGAGGGTATGAATCAGAATCTCCTTGGAGACCTGAGGGAGACCAAGGTGGAGGAAGATGGTGTCGTTTGAAAGTACACCTCCCCGCGCCCCCCTCCCCCAATAGTCTAACATACCTCCTACTGGGAATGCCTGATGACATTGTCTCAGGGAAAAAAAATAAAAATAAATAAAATCCTGAAATAATATCCAGTTGCTCCCCCTCAAAAGCCTAAGCCAAATGAGTTCTGCGATCGCAGCGACATAACTTTGTACTAGACTGCCTTTTTGATGTTTGATGTTGACAGCTTTCAAAACCCACCATTCTCACTTTATCTTCTGCCCTATATCTGGACATGCTGCTAAGAAAGTTCAAGTACTTCCACCTTTAGTGCCAGTGGGAAGTCCCAACCACACAAGTCCTAGCCCCTGCATGGGAGTCCTCACCCCAGCCCCGGCTTCAAGCCACCATAAAGACCAATGTGGCCTCCTTTTCCTGCTCTCAAGCTATTTCTGGACCTGCTTGGTAGCCCACATTGCTCTCGCCAGAAACCCTCAACATGTGAGTTAGAAATCTTTTCATACCCACTTGGTGGATATATAGCATCATCAATCTCAACATCTGAACCAAGTTTTGGGTGGGTCCCCCTCTTCTCTGTGGGATAACCACACAACTGGCACAATAAGCAGCGTTAGGCAATGACCACCATCCCAGGGGCTCTCTATTCTCTTGCTTTGGTTGGCTAACTGGCTAGCTCTTTTGAGGCACTGCCTGCTGGCAACCTTGTGCTTTAAGCTGTGCAGCTTGTGCTGCATTTGCTGAGCCCTACCATGCCTCTCTTACAGGTTTAACTGAACTGAGTTGGAAGATAATGATAATTGGCGTTAAGGGGTGGGAGCAAAGTGGCCCTGGGTCATGTGTCTTGGTCCAGATCTATCTGTGTCTCAGATGGAATCATGTGTCTAGATACCAGCATAAGCTGTGACTTCAGGGGAATGACTCTTGCCCTGTGACTACTGGTTGGTTGTCTCAACCAGGCCTTGCCCCCATTCTATTAAGTGCTCAGGGAAATACTGATACCTTATGCTGTATATTGGGTCTATTGGTGGTGGTTCACGTGCAGGAAGAGCAGTCACCATGTGGAACGTGTGGTCTACACTCTAAAAGCAGATGGCTCATTAGGGCTCTACAAAATGTCTTTGCTGCTGCTATGTCACTGTTGGCCAAAACAAAAGATCCTGATCTTCAGGGTTATAGAGAAGAGCATCCATGGTTCCCCTGTGGCATAGCTGAGGGGTTAATTCAAATTCAGTTTAAGCCCAGGATCCTTAAACCCTATGAAGGTTGGTGCCATGCGGGAGACCCTAATCCTGATGACACAGATTTGCAACTCTGGAGGAAGAAACTTATGAGTAGGGTAGCGAGGACTCCCACCGGCCCCTCACCACAAAACTATATACAGTAACCACCAGAAGAAAAACAAACAAACAGTGAATACAGGAGGAGGAAACAAAAAACTCAAATAGAGGTCACAATTTGACCCAATTAGAATTCCAAAATTTACTAAAAGAATTTATACAAAAAACAAGTTCGAAGATTGCTAATTGGTTTTTGCGCCTCGATAACCTAAACTCTGAACTAGCTTTTAACGTCTGCTGAAATGCACTAATTACTAAACTTTCATGACTTTAATCAATACTGGGGCTCAAATTAGATTTACCTGTGGGAATTCCCCTAAATTTAAAGAAGGTACGCCCTATAATCTTAAGGGAGTTACTAAGGACATTTCAGGATATGTAAGGAAGACAAATAGGTAGACCTCACCTTAATCATCAGAACTAATGCCTTGCCTAAATTCTCCATAGCCATAACACTCATTACCTTGAAATATTCCATAATGAGTATGGATGCTCTGACCCAATGAGTAATAAATTAAAATTGAATTAAGTTTTGGTACTTAACAATTGGCTTACCAAAATGGGACCACATGGACCCTGCCCTCCCCCATCAGTTAAAATAGTTAACATGGCCCATTTTAAACAGAACCTTTGAGGTTTAAAATCCATATACAAGACCTATTTAGAAAAAGAGTGATTATCCCCACTGCTTCATTATTTAACAGCCTAGTTTACCCTGTTCTTAAACCTGAATGAAACCTCACAATGGATTACTGCAACCTTAATGCTGAGGCCCCATCCATTAATGCTTCCATACCAGTTATTGAAATAATAAATTCCATCCAATCAATAACTGGTTAATACTTTGCACTCATAGACTTGGCTAATATGTGATGTTCAGTGCCTATTTCAACAGCCTCTCACACATAGTTTGCCTTCAACTTCAAAGGGACACAGTCCCCCTTTACCTGGCTACCCGTGAGGTACCTCAAGAGCCATGCCTTCACACACAATCTTTACAGACAAGATCTTAATGCAACCAACTTTCTCCAGGAGCACGGTAATGCCATCACACTGATCACACCCTCTTCCAAAGACGTTAATTTGACACGCTCCTTGAGGACATACAAACATACACAAAATAACTCACAAAAAGGGACGGGCCATTGCCCTATGTTAAAAAAAAATTTGTATGTTAAAAAAACATTCTGACTGTTAAAAAAAATTTGTGTGTTTAAAAAAAAATTCTGACTCCATATTTGATGCTTGATCTCTGCCAGCTTTCAAGCCCTGCTACTCCCCCTTCCCCACTGGCCCCCTCACCTGGGCAAGCCTAAGTGCTCCCACCTTTGGTGCCAGAGGGAAGTTCAAACCATGCAAGCCTCAGCCAGCATATGGAACCCACTCCAACCCCACTCCACCCCCCTTGCTATTATATAAAAGCCAAGCCAGTCTCTTTTCCTTGCTCTCTCAAGCCATTTTTGGACCTGCTTGAGAGCCGTCTTTGCTCTCCCCAGAAAGCTCCATTACGTGAGTGACAAATCTTTTAAAATCCTCTTGATGTGTGTGTGTAGCATCATCCGTTTCATCATCTGAACCAAATAATGGCTGGGAGTCCATCCCCCTACTTCAGAGTGACAACAAATATTTATAGAGTTAAATATTAAAAACAACGTTGTAATATGATAAACAAAAAAATTGTATAATTTTAATTTCTGAGCAACCACATGAATAAAACCATGTGCTTTTGTGAAATGACATTTAATATTTACGCTTAAAAATAATAACTCTCGGGCTTCCCTGGTGGCGCAGTGGTTGAGAGTCCGCCTGCCGATGCAGGGGACGCGGGTTCGTGACCCGGTCCGTGAAGATCCCACATGCCGCGGAGCGGCTGGGCCCGTGAGCCACGGCGGCTGAGCCTGCGCGTCCGGAGCCTGTGCTCCGCAATGGGAGGGGCCACGACAGTGAGAGGCCCGCGTACCGCAAAAAGAAAGAAATAAATAAAATAATAATAATAATAACTCTCTAAATCTCTCAGCCCCCAAGAATCTGAAACTTGTTTGACAAATTTAATGACTCTGTAAAAATGTTAGAAATAAAGTTAAATTAAAAATATTACACTCAAAGAGTAGAGAGGGAGCAGGCATGTGTGTTACCATGATTCTGGGGCTGGATCTAGGAGAATAAAACTTTCATTGATTGATACCCTGGAAGAAATGTACGATGCACATACAAATGGCACATATACCCTGGATCCTCCAAAAAGGTTAATTAATTGTGAGCTAAATGAAAGGTGCAAATGATAAAGGAAAAAAAATCTAAAAGTATGTATTCTTCTCTTCTGCTCTGGTGACCATTGCCACATATGCCTGTTTTTCTCCTCAATGAAACGGGGATATTAACTCCAGCCTACTTAATATGTACCAGGACTATTCTTAATGTCCTGTAGACTTTTAAAAATTTTTATTGGAGAATAGTTGCTTTATAATGTTGTGTTAGTTTCTACTGTACAGCAAAGTGAATCAGCTCTACATGTACATACATCCCCTCTTTTTTGGATTTCCTTCCCATTTAGGTCACTGCAGAGCACTGAGTAGAGTTCCCTGTGCTATACAAGTAGGTTCTCAGCAATCCCACTACTGGGCATATGCCCAGAGAAAACCGTAATTCAGAAAGATGCATGCACCCCAATGTTCATTGCAGCACTATTGACAATAGCCAGGACACGGAAACAACCTAAGCGTCCATCAACAGAGGAATGGATAAAGAAGATGTTGTACATATATACAATGGAATATTACTCAGCCATAAAAAGGAATGAAGTTGGGTCATTTGTAGAGACGTGTATGGACCTAGACACTGTCATATAGGGTGAAATATGTCCCATACATCTTACACAAGTAAAAGGTGGCCTAAAATGGGCAGCCTGGCCAGCCGCTCTCTGAATGAGATAAAGCCTCTCTAAATAAAACATCAGAAACAATACTGGGTGTGGCAGGGGGAAAAGCAGCTCCCTAAGGAAACAAGTTACAAAAGAGGAACTTTATTTTTATGCTGGGAGATGTTGTTTTCTTCCTATGAATTCAATGACCTGTGACTCTAGGTCTCAAACCTGCATTTTTCATCTCTTACCTTCCTTTTGACTGGTATATATGCAGTTGCCCACTTAATATAGCCAGTTGGCGCGCCAACTGTGGGCTGGTGTGTTCGGTGAAGATATCCCTTAGAAAACTTACACTCAGCATATTTAAGACAACTCAGCTCTTCAATACCTGCTGTTCTGCTACTGTTCCATTTAAGGAACACAAGCATCGACTTGGGCATGTAGGCCCGAGACTTTGGCACCATTTCTAATCACTTCCCTCACCTCTCACCTCCCACCTCCCACTATACAATCATCAAGTTCTCATCCTACTAGCAGCTGAATATTTTTCACATCCCTTTATTCTTTTCTTCATTCTCATAACTAAGAAAATTTAAGCTCCTACTAAGCTTAAATTAAGCTCTTGAAACACTGTTACAACTTCCTAACTGATCTTCTTAATTCTAATCTAGCATTCTACCTACTACACTTCCTCCCATCCCAAATCAAGCCCAATCCCACACCAGCCAGAGTCAGGTTTAAAACGTAAGTGCTAATAATATTACATGAAACATTTAAATGACTTTAAAATGCTCCTGGTAAAAGGAAAAATTCCTTAACACGGTCTACATAGCCAGTGGGATTTTATTCCCACCTATTTATCTTTCTAGATTTATCTCACCACTGCTTCCATCCCTCTCTAGGCCGTTTTAGTACTTGCTTTTATGCTACCTAAAACACTTACCCTCTCCCTACCCACCAATGTCTCCTAAATCTTACCTCTGCCAGGTCTTCTGAGGTGCCCTTCCTGATCCACTACACAGTTTGAGTCAGGTGTCCACACCGCTTTTTGTGTTTCTGCCTTCTAGCACTGACACATTGCATTGTGATTTCCTTGTTGCCTGCGCCTCTCTAAGGCTAGACTGTGCTCTGTGAAGGCAGAGGGGCTTTTACTTTACCGCTGCATCTGCAGCATCTAGCGCGGTACCTGAAACAAAGCAGGCACTAAAACAGTTGCTGGATGAAACCAGGGCAGGGGCTCAGCTTAGCTCATACGTTGATATACGTGAACACTTTGGGTCACATTTAGCACCAGCTGATGATGCCACCTTCTGTACCTCCCACCAGCTGCCTCGCTGAATCACTGACGGTTAGTTGCAATAGAAAAATGGGATGTGGTTGAAAGGTGGGAGGAGTGGTTCCCTCAGATTTCACTTTCCTAAGAGAATCTTCTCAGCTATAAAATAATTAAAAGTTGTGTTCCTTTCTGGAAATTCAACCCAAACTTTGTCTTGGTGCAAAGTCACCAGTGCTTCCAAAGAAGGCTCAAAAAGACACCTTCGATTGTGTGGTATGTAAATGATATCTCAATAAAGCTGTTAACAAACAAAAAAGATGTACCTTTGAACACATGGTCCCTTGAATTGCCCCTCAACACACTTTCTTTGATGGGGAAGAGAGAGGAAGGAGCTAGTTCGAGTCCTAATCCTGTCACTAATGTATAATTCCTCTGAGCAAGTTGCTTATTCTCCCTGGGACTCCATTTCATTATCTATATTAATAGCGTTATTAAATTAAGGATTTTTTCAGTTGTAAATGTCAGTGATTCTGGTGCCCCAGACCTTAGGGGCTTCTTGAGCCAAGAGCTCCAAAAGGAGTCTTCCATCTCCCTGGACACCTGTGGAATGGGAGGGGACAGAAGTGCAGATCCCAAGGACCCTAAGGGGGCACGCACCCCTGGGGCACAGAGCTGGTGTGTCAGATGAAGACGGCCAAGGCCAGCTCCAACCCAATGGATCACTGGTCAAGTCCACCTCTAAGGCCTCCCTCAAAGCCTGCACCCTGACCCAGAGCCAAGGTGTTGCTAGGAAACAAGAATCTGGAGCCAGCGGGCCGACATCATGCAGGCTGGAATCATGTTGGTCTATGTGCCTCTTTTCTCCCTCTTCCTGACCAAGTACTTCTAATTGCTTCGGAGGAAGAGAAGGGCCTCTCAGAGAGAACACACTTGCTGGAGTGCCCACTGTGGTTAAATAATAGTAAAAAGTAAATGGTGAGAGGACTGAAGTGAGAAAGGATGGAAGAAAGAGACGGCAAGAGAGAGTACCTTTTACCACCTATGTACCTTTGGATTATATATCGTACGCACTCTGAGTCTCAGTTTCCCAGGCATAAAGATGCCAGCTTTAGAGGACTGTTTGGAGGATTAAATGAGATCATGTATGTGAAGTGCCAGCGAATCTCCTGCCATAGAGTGGTTCTCAGTACATGGCTTTGGTTATTACAGGGGGGCTGCAGGGTACAGGGGGGCTGTAGGGTATGTGGACTTTGGAGTCAGACAGTCCTGGGATAGAATCCTGCCTCCACCTATTGGCAAAAGCCACATGACCTTGAGCACATGCGTTTTCTCATGTAGAAGATAAGGATGATAACCTGGACCTCACAAGGATTTTACAAACACAGTGTGAGACCGTGTGATTAATTGTTTCATAGTAGAAATAGAAAACAAGTCAGTCACTGCTGCCCACTCCTCTGTCACCCGGCCCCCGCCCTCCCCCCAACGCACCCCTACACACTATAAGCTTGGTGTCCGGCTGTGCAAACACGCTCCCCTGTGCTCCACCGCTGGGCTCCAGGCTGTGCTTTCTGATACCTCTGCCTTCTATTCCCACCTCCGGGCTCAGCCAGGACTAAAATTCACAAGCTGGCAGATCAACAAGAGACAAACAGCCATGGTGTTAGAAGGTCTGGCAGGAAGAGGGCTTATACCTTAGGCTGCTGTAGTCAGCACTGGAAAGAGCTACCTCATTATATGCTTTTTGTTTAGTGATAAGCACCATCACTGACTTGACTGTGTCTCACAGTAATAAATGATAATAATACTAGCTAGCATTTCCTGAGCACTTCTTATACGTCAGGTGCAGCGATAATCACTTTACAGCCATTGATTCTTTTAATTCTCATAACAATACTGTGAGGCAAGCACGATGAGGCCCATTTTAAAGATAAAAGGACTGAGGCTCAGAAAACCCTAAGTCACATCTGGCAAATGGGACGGATGACTCACACACAGCTTGATTTGTATGTTGTTATTTGTTGAAAGGTAACCTCTGGTAAGGAGCGGGTAAGAATGACTGATTTCATGTTGAGTGCCTACTATGGGCCGATCAATCACATGATCTCATATCATCTTCATAACAACCCTGAAAGGTCCAGATGTTTTTCCAGCGATTCCTCTGGTACCTCCCATACCGGTCCCTGGTTTTCATTGAATTTTAGGCATTTGGAGATTCAGCCTCTCCTATCTGTGAGAGTTCTCTGCTGTGGACAGAGCCAACGGCAGAGGCGCAAAGACATACAAAGCTCTACCAAAGAAGCCAATGGCAACCCTCAGGAGTGCCGGAGGGGATTCAGGCACTATTGCTCCCAACCGCTCTGGGAGGACTCAGCGCCTGCCAGGCTGCCCCGCACACGCAGCCTGCATCTTGCCTGTGCAATCCCTCTCCACCTCCCTAGACGGCAAATGCCCTCACCCCCCAGGGCTCGGCTCAGAATCTTCTCCAGGGAAATTCCCAGCTCATCCCAGGTGGTGAGGGGCCCACCTCCCCCCTTGCCTCCTCCACCCCTGGCAGAGAGCATGTCTCATTCACCTTGGCATCCTTAGCACCGGACACAGGCCCTGGCATATACTAGCGGCTCAGAGCACTGTTGTGGAAAGTTGGGGGCTGGGAAGGGACGAAGGGAACACGTGAGCCAGGGGAGGGAAGGCGCCCTGTGGTGTGAATCTGTGGGTGAGGCTGCCCTCAGGGTGCAAAGTTCGACCTGCTAATAATGACCTGCGAAGGCAAAAGCTTCCATCTGGGTATCTGTGTTCCTTCCAGACCATTTTGTTCTCAGAAGGGGGCTGAAGGCAGAGAGAAAACAAAAAAGCCCCATATTCATCTCCAGGGAAATTCCGCATTCTTAGAGCAAGACTGACGTGAGAGAAGGGTCCCATCTAAAATCCTGCTCCCTGAGTCCCTGTGAGACCTTCCTGGGAATGGGGCTGTGATAGGGGAACAAGCGTGGTCTGGCCCCAGTCTGAATGGAATCAAGGTAGCTACTTTACAAGAGTGTCAGTCTCTGAATGCGTCCCCTAACTAGGATAATGGGGACAGTCTCCAGTGGTTCAGGAAAGGATGTTATTTGTGCATGTGTTTTTGTGTGTGCAGGAACTCTGAAATAAGAAACTGGGCACGCTGCCAGATGAATGGCTCCGTGATCTATGAGCACGTGGGGGGGCTTTGGCGACTAGGAGTCTTTGAATTTGCTGTAGGTTTTCAGGTGAAGAAAGACCAAATTATGCCTCTAGCTGGTGATTCAATTTCCCCCTTTGCAGCGGCAGGTCCTAACGGATTACCTAAACTGACCTCAACTTTCCCATCTGTAGAGTGGGAATAGCTAACCTAGACGGGGATGGAAAACACCTTACACATGAGTCACCATTTCTTACTCTCACATTCACGACAGATACTGCTAAGCGATTCGACCCCACCAAGCCTGGTCCTGACCCAGAATCTCTTTCAGCAGCATTTCACTACCATTTGATCATAACTGACCCATAAGGGAAACTCAGGTCTGGCTAGATGACTGCTAAGGCCTCTCTCGGCCCTGATGTTTTAGGGTTTGGCTTTACCTTATAACATTGCTCCTAAGTCATGCTAGAGAAGCATGTTGTGCAGAGGGGTGAAAAAAGAGAGTACTTCCACCCCTGCCTGAGCTGAGGGACTAAACTCCGAGTCTCAGCTTTCCCCAGTTCTTTCAACTGTGGATGAGAGAGACAGAACAGGAAAGCAAACAGTTCCCCTGGGTCTGATGCCAACGTCTGAAGAGGTTTCTGAGGCTGCTGTGATAGAGGTGGACAAGCAAGGTCTTTGTGCTTAAAGCGGCCTGCGTTCAAACTCCTGCTCTGCCAAGCTCCCTGGGGTGAACTCCCATAAATCATCTCCCCCGTCTGAGCCTCAGTTTCCTCAAGCGGGAAACGCAGATAACGATGCCTACCTTACAGGCTGGTTGTGAGGAGTAAATTGGATGAAATAATGTATGTGGAAGTGCTTTGTGAGATGCACTGTGCTGAGCACATGCGGAGGATTATTATTCTTGGGACGTACCAGTAGGAAAAATACTAGGGTGTCCCGTTCCAGATGGACTCAATCTAAACCGGGGAACAAATGCTTTTTTTTTGGTAATTTCATCTGGTAGAAACAGCAGTCTCGTGGGCCTATTTGTATTTAATGAACCACATCCTGTATCGTCTTTTTGCATGGTTCTGAGGAGAAATAAGTTGGCTGTCTCCTTTGGCGTGCTGCAGGCTCGAGAGTGTCCAGCTCGTATTTAACGTCCTCCTGTCCTCTCCAAGAAAAAAACACCAGCCCAGAGCTAGACCTATCCTACAAACAGCTGCACAGAGGCCAAGGGGCCAGGGGAGGGGCAAGGGATACTCAGCCACCTCCCATCAGCACACTGGGACCTTGTCCAGGCTGAGACTATAACACAAGTGATAGTTAAGGAGTGAGAGGCTCAATGTGACTGGAAGGCAGAGAGCGTGGAGACAGAGGGGGCTAAGGAGGCTGATGGGGACACAGCAGATCTGAGAAGGCCCTGAGGCCATGGGCAGGAGTTTGGAAATTAGCGTCAGGGCAATGACAAGGCACCCAGGAGTTTTCATGGAAGGAAGGGCATGATGGGATCTCCATTTTAGAGACAACCCATGATGCTTAATTGTTTACGCGGACTTGACTGGGCCATGAGGTGTCCAGATATTTGACCAAACGCTATTGTGGATGTGTCTGTGAGGGTGTCAGTGAGGGTGTTTTCGGCAAAATAATCAGCAGACTGAGTAAGGCAGATGGCTCTATTCTGACGTGGTGGGCCTCATTCAATCAGTTGAAGGCCTGAATAGAAACAAAGGCTGACCCTCCCATGAGTAAGATGGAGCTCCTCCTGCCTGAGTATTTGAGCTGGAATGTCCATCATTTCCTGCCTTTGGACTCGAACTGAAGCATCGGTTCTTCTTAGTTCTAGAGCCTGCCGGCCTTGGAACTGGATCTCATACCACTGGCTCTTTTGGATCTCCAGTTTGCTGAGATCTTAGCTTGGACCTTCTCAGCCTCCATAATCACATGAGCTAATTTCTAATAATAAATCTCTCTCTCTCTCTCTCTCTCTCTCTATATATATATATATATATGTATATATATAGAATCTGGATATGTGTATATATGTATATACATACATACATCTAGAGATACAGAACCAATTATATATATAGCTTTCATATATATTATACATATCATAAATATCATATGACTATATACCATATATATGTTCATATGATGTATAATAAAGAGAATCTTATCTATCTACCCATCTATCCTGTTGGTTCTCTCCGGAGAACCCTGACTGATCCAGGTCCTCAGGGCTGTGCAGCTGGATTGATGTGGGACAAGACTGGACGCAGGGAGACCAGGTAGGGGGCCAACGCTAGAGTCCAGACAAGCCATTATGGTGGCAGCCGTGAGGTGGAAAGAAGTGGTCAATTTCAAAAGCTATTTGGTAATTAAAGTTGATGAGACTTGGGATGGTTTGGAAATGGGGGGAGCGAGGGAGAGGGAGAACGTTGAGGATTTCTAGGTTTGTGGCTCTGCCTCTAAACAGATACAGGTGCTTTTCACCAGAACACTGGAAAAATCCTAGGCTGTGTGGGGCAGAGCTGGGGCAGGCAGAGAGCTGCCGTGATAGCACATATCAGAGGAGAGCTTGGAGGCTGAAGTATAAAGTGGAAGTCATTAGTGTAGGGATGGCAACGGAGAGCGTGGCTGAGAGCCCCACAGAGACAAGGGCGGTCCTGCAAAACCATACTGACTGGTTTGGCAGAGGAGAATAAGCCAGCACAGGAGACAGAGAAGGAACAGTCAGGAAGGAAGGTGGGCAACCAGGAAGATCTGGTACCACGGAAGCAAACACAAGACAGTGCCTCAAGCAGGAAGCGGTCGACTCCATCAAATGCTAATGAACGGTCAAGCAAATGGGAACTGAAAACTGCCCCCAGATGATTTCGCCAGGGCAGTAGACCAGTACCCATGCAGGTCTCGGCTCCGAGATTGACGCCTTTCATGTCTGGTTGGCATCTCTGAAGCAAGTTCCCTCAGGAAACTGAAAGCCCAGGAGAGTTCTCCAGCTCACATCAGCCCCTTGGCTACACCTGTCCTCACAAAAGGAGGTGACACTTGACTACATCTTTCCCTTCCCCTCCCCCTCCCCAACCCCTGAGCTGCCTTTCAAACAGCCAAAATTCCTTTAAAGAGTAATCTAGGAATGTTTCAGGTGACATTCAAAAGGGCATTGTAATTCAAATGGAAATACAGAAATTCATTCCTTTGGACAGTCTTGGGAAATTATAATAGAGATAAGACATCTCTTAAAGGTGGCAACAGGTATTTACCTGTGGGGACATCTCTATGGTGTAGGCTCTCCCAATCTAAACTCAAGAGCAGTTCAACCTTCACGTGGAGAATGTCCTTTCATCAGGGTCACCGAGTCTCTAAACTTGGGAAAGACATATTAATCGCATACACTTTCTCTTCTACACTTTTTGTTTCTCCATTTCTCTTTGTAGATTTTGGTTTCCCTGTGTCTATCTCTCTTTGCTTTTCTGTCTCCTCCTATTTCCCTCGGTCAATCTCTCTCCGTCTCTCTCTGTCTCTGTCTCTCTCTGTCCCTGTCTCTGTCTCTCTCTCACACACACACAGAATGAACAATTCATTTACATGCCCACATCCTTTACCTTCCATAGTCACTTCCTCCGTGAAAAAGAAGCAACTGAAAATTCAGGAAACCTATCAGACTCGTAATTTCTGCATTCATCACTATCCCCTCTGAACAGAGAATGACAAGGGATAACAAAAGTGCAGGTGTCACAGACACCTCCCTAGTAGAGCTCCAAGGCTCCCTCCCTCACTGGCTCCACCCCAGCAGTCCCTCTCCACCTGAGTCCGGTCTACCCCTGTCCTTAGTGCTGAGTCAACTGACAAGAGAGCGGAGTAAAGTAGCAGCCATATCTCCCCCTGCCCCAACATATACACGTGTGTACCTACACACACACATCTGGGATCACGGTTACCTGAGCGTATATGGCAGCCATGGGTGGGGGGAGTGGACTGGATCAAGGTAGCAATTAGATGCCTGGCTCAGTGGTAGATAAATAAGTCCATCACTGATGTGTCTATGCTGTCATCGGATCCCGTATCTTGCATATGGGAAAGTAGATTACTTAGAGTGTGAACCGATTTACCCAAGATCACACAGCTTGTAAGAGGGAAGCTGGGATTTGAACCAAGGTCCATCTGACTGCAAAACCTGTGTTTTATCTGCAAATGAGGAAGTCTTTATCCAAGATAGCCAGAAGAAGGGTAACTTTATACAGCCGTGAGAGGCCCGTGTACCGCAAAACAAAAACAAAACCAAAAAACTTGACGTGGTGCTTGGAGCACGGCCTGGGAGCAGAGGTGATGGTTAAAGGAACCTGACAGGCTGAACAGCTTCCAAGCTAATCATACCTGGGCTGGAGCTTCTGGGGATGACTTAAGCTATTCTAGTTGCCTTCTAAGGTCCAGCTCTTCCTGGCTTTGGCTGGTACCATCTAACTGACCTGTCCAATGCTCCAGTCCCCTCTAGACTGGTGGAACGCCCATAATATCCACCTGGTGATAGGAAACCCCGCCTCCCTGCCTGGATCTTTCTAGTCCTTCCTGGCATGCCCAGTGCCTCTCTGGAATCATCATCAGAAGCTGGGTCTGTTGTTCAAGCTTTCCTTTTGCCCTATTACAGGGAAACAGTACAAAGGTATGGACGACCACTCTCCCCTTCTGCAAAGAGCAGATATCGTTCATTGATCACAGCATTCTTTCCCAGTGATCCCAGTGACCTTTATACAGTGGTCTAGAAAAGCCACTCCCCAGCTAATCAGAACGGGTACATGAAACAAGCTATGGGCCATCATATGACAGTGACTGGGTTCCCTACCACGTGCCAGCCACCTGCCTTTCTCCAGCCGTCTATCAGTAGATTAAAAAAAAAATGTCTATCACAAGAATGACAAACTGTTGGAAGGCTAATACAGGCCGGACCCACGTGAGGACAGCACCCATGTCTTGCCTACCGCAATGCCCCAGCATGTGGCGTGAGGTCTGCAGAGAAGAAGCACTTAGGAAGTACCAGCGAACCAGAGGTTAGTGCATGATAAATGTGACTTTTTTCCCCCCACGGAACGCACACTTAGGGGAATGAGAGTGAAATAAAACTCTCGTGGGAGATATTTTAATCAGGCACATTCACCCCAACCCCCTTGACTTTCCATGACTTCTAGTGGCTGGATCACAACAGTGGCCAGAGCCCTATCATTAGTGAACCTGGAAAGGCTGGGACATTTGTTTCTAATGTCTGGGGACACTGGATGTGGGCTCAGGTTGGAATTTAAATACCAGCTCCTTCAGCAACAAAGTGTGTGGCCCTGGTAAGCCCCCAATCTCTTTTAAGTTCAGATTTCCCTTCTCTAAGATAAGGGGCGAGTATTTGTGCCTTCTTTGCCTCAAGAGGTAGGTGGGAGGACCAAAGGAAGGCTGTGTGTAAACTGTGAAGGGCTGTACAATGTCCGTGGTTGTTATCCACACCCTGTTTGGTCTCTTCACAGCCTGCTCTTTCAGCCTTGGCTTTTCCTACCAAGAAGAAACCACCATCTGGGTCTAAACATAGATTTCAAAGAATCCTGGAGGACTCCACCCTCTACGCTTGCTGGGTTGAAAAGATATTTGCAGGGACTAGTGACACAGGTGCTTTTCAGGGAGCAATGAGGGCTGTGGCCACACATTAGCAAGAGCTGTGGCCAGGACTAAAATCCTCAGCTGATGTCCGTAACGTTCACTTCACGTTAAACTCCTGTTTTTTTATGTACTTATTGTGTGCCATGTGTTTTACCTGTATCATCTCATTTCATTCTCCCAAAAGCCTCGTAAGGAAATTACTATCCCTCACTTACCAAACAAGGAAACTGAAACTTAGAAGTTACTTTGCCTGAGGTTTCCTGCCAGGGATGTAAGAAGAGGTAGCGGGACTCGAAATCCTGTCTGTCCCACTTCGACACTGTTCTAATCCATTTTCTTCCCACAGGCTCTGCCCCAAGAGTGATCAGCTTCCAAAGCCAGATTCATCCTGACCCGGTCCCCAGTGAACCCTGGTTTCACAGATGTCAATGACACACAGTTGACATATAGATGTGACACATAGGTGGCTGGGGAGAGAAGGGACACACACCAACTATCTCTGAGTCCAGAGTTCTTTCTGTCCTTCACGGGAAAATTCCCAGCTTTTCATCCACCTCCTCCCCAGCATCACTTGCAAATTTAAAAAGTAAAACTACAGTGTTTGATGTACCATCCAGGTGGTCACATCAGGTAGAGGCAGAGAGGAAGAAACACACAAAGATCAGCCGGCCTCAGTGTATCCCTATGCTCTTCTGGGAGCGAGCACGGACGAGGGAAGAAAGAAGTGCCTTTGCCCTGGAAGCCCAGAAGGAAGAGCTTCTGTACCAAGTTCACCCAGCAAGTGTGTGGCAAACTTGAAGTTTCTCTGAGTCTTGAAGGGGGTCCCCAGCTGCTGGTTCAGCATTCTGTCTGCCCTCCTCCCCATCTTACTTGCCATAGATTCCATGCATCCATTGTATATAAGAAATAGCATTTTCTGGAGGGAAAAAGTCCAAGGCCTGGAAGCAAGCCGAGGGTGGAGATGGGGTGGGATGCAGCATTAGCACAGCGTCCCAGGCCCCAAATGCCGGATGAGGCACTCCTTCACAGTGAGTGAAGGTTTTTATAAACATAACCTAATTGTATTACTTCCAAGTCCGGAAGCTTATTGCCCTGCTTAATGATGTGTCACCTTATTTACAGGGTAGCACAATGAGACGTCTATTGATTTAATGCACTTCCTTAAAGACTGTCGTTGTCACAGCCATAAACCGGAGATATTCCCAGACAACTCACTTATTCCCCTGCGCCTATAAACCAACCCCCAGGTGCCCCAAACAGTCGCACACACGAGAAAGGGAGGGATGAGACCATGACAGGGTGGAGAGTGCAAAGGGAATTGTTCGGGAAGAGACAAAGGCCGGGGCTTCATCCAGCTGGGGATGAGGGTCAGCATGGGAAGAGCTAGCCAGGGAGCATGCAGCATCCTGCTCTGCCTTGGCTCTATCCAGAGGAGCTGTGTGACTCTGAGCAAGATTCCTCTTCCCTTTCAGCCTTAGTTTTCCCAGGTGTGCAATGGGAGTGCTGAGCCCCGTGAGACCCGTCAGGTCCCCGTGGCTCCCACATTCTGTGGTTTTAGGAGTTACAGTCGATCTGGTTCTTGGAGATAGGATGGCTGGCCCACATGGGGAAGGTGCAAGCACGTTTTAACATTACTCCTCACCCTTTCCGTCGATCGAGAGGCTTTCTTTTCAAATTAATTGATAATAATAGTAACAATGGTAACAGGAAGTGATCCTCCCCTGCTACGTGTGTCTGCAGGGCACTTGACTTGTTGGCTTATCTGAGATTCATCTTCTCATCTGTGAAATGGGGCTGTGACTACATGGACCTGTTATAATGCATAATGCATGTATGCCATAGTTCCATCTTTCTCAAAATGCTACTGCATAAACCACTTTCCTTTAATGTAGGAGGGAGACAGGAATGGCTAAAGTACCCATTTCACAGGAAGGGAAAACTGAGGTGGGAAGGGAACGGATTTCCCAAGGGGAGTGGCACAGACTGGTCTCCTGCGTCTGGGAAATTCCAATTCTGATAATAGCTGAGAATCGGAGGGAGATAAGATCTGCTGACCCTCCCTGAGGATAAAAGTCTCTCCATGGCAGAGACTTGAAACTGTCCCCCAGACTTGAGGTGATCGCTCCCAAAAGAGCCAGAGCTCTTCTTGGGTTCTTTCAAGAGCCTGAAGAGAAGGAGGTGTCAAGGAGACACCACTCTCACCCCACAGCCTCCTCCACCCGCCGACCCTGGCAGTTGTTTCGAGGGAAGGGAGTGGGAAACAAGGAGCGTGCAGTAGAAGGCCAGGGTTCTGGAGTCCAGAACACCACCCTGGGCTCTCAGGCAATGCCTGAACTGAAAGACTCCTGAGAAATCATCACACGGCCCTTCATTCCATCCACAGTGAAGGAGAAGCCCAGAGAGGGGCAGGGACTTGCCTAAGGCCACCCAGTTTCTATGGGGCAGAGCCAGGATTTAGCTCCCAGGGAGCTCAGTTATCTCCCCAGCAGCCTTACCTCTGCACTGCATCTGGACACCACCTCCAGCAAGCCCTCCAGGCTTACCTTTCTGATACTGGAGCCACAGCTGCTGCTGGACCTTCTTGCTGGGGAAGTGGATGACACAGGTGAGCTCGGAGCCATAGAGGGCTTCTGCGACGTAGTGCGAGCCGTAGTGCTGGATGAAGGACAGTAGCTCCTCCCGACTGCTCTCCTTGGTCAGGATCTTGAGGACGTCGGTGAAGCCTGGACAGAGGAGCAGCACGCAGAGGTGGTCAGGCTTGGGAGGCTGGTGGCCGGCAAATGACAAGCCTGGATTTGGTGCTTTATCCATCACCATGGTGTCAGCCAAATGTGCGCAGCTTTCCCTCACTTATTTTGCAAAGACTGCTCTCTCTCTGGTGGACACACGAGACACTAGGACTGACAGGGAATCAACAGCAGAGGAAGGCCTGTAGCTGGCGACCTGAACATCACAATCAGGAAAAATCAAAGCTGATATCTACTGAGCACCTAGCGTATACCAGGCACACTGCTAGATGTTCCAGACACTTTGTCTAATTTAACCTCAGCCCAGCACTGCAGTCCCAACCATAATAAGCCCTGTCGAGTGGATGACCAAGTCAAAGGTCATAAACTGGAACTGATTTGCCTTGGTCCTCCAGCCAGAGGAGCTAGGATTCCAACCCACTTCTCTTCTCACCCCAGGATTCACGCACTTCCCATGTACCCAATTATCCAGGGCCTGAGCTGTCCACGGCTGGAGCCTGGGGGCGGCACTGGCCTAGGCTCAGCAGACAGTCTGTGTCCTCATATCTGATCCCTGGCTTAGCTTCCTGTAACATCACTTCCCTTTCTGTCCCTGCCTCAGCCTCCCTAAAACAAGTTATATCCTTTCTCCTGCCATTGTCAAGGGCCTCCTTGCTGTTTCATTGCCTTTAGTCCTATGCCAAAGGGGCCTGAGTCCTCAGTGCCTGGCATGGGGCCTGCACAGCAATCACTCAGTAACCACTGCTCCCCTGCCCTCTTCCTCCTCCTACAGGCAGGTCACCAAGCTATTTTTCCAGGGGCCTTAAGACCTTCTGGGCTCCTCCCTGCTATGGATAAAGCCCAATGACCTTACCTGGGTATCCCAGGCCTCCAAGGTCATCTCCCATGAGCTACATACATCAGGCTTTACCTCTGGCCAAATCAGTTTTCTTATTTCTCCTGAGTGTGATCTGGGATTTCCATCATTCTTTCTTTATGTATATCCCTCCCACACTCTCAACACACACACACACACACACACACACTCTCTCTCTCTCTCTCTCTCTCTCTCTCTCTCTCTCTCTCTCTCACACACACACACACACACACACACACACACACACACACCACGATTCACCTGGAATGGACTCCCACTTCCTCCCTAAGTCACACCCATGCTTTCAGGCCCCAGGAAGTCACCCCTCCCCCAAGAAGCTTTTCCCACCATCCTGGCATGGAGCACCTACCCTTTGCACCTTCAACAGGCATCACCTTGAAAGCAGGTCTGTCCCATTTGTCTCTGAGTCTGCACATGCATCCTTCCCCACCCGCAACTCAACCAGGTTCACAGCACAGATCCCGGACACGGCAGACACACCGACGCCCATGATTATAAGAACAACTGATTCTGTGCCACATCAAAGTAAAATGCGAAAGAGCAAGCTCTTCTTCAACATTAAAAATGAGCTCCAATTGCGAACATTTGATTTACAAGGGGGTTCTCGGGAGCATCATTATTGATTAATTAAAGTAGATACACCTTTGTAGTTCTAACAGGAACAGGGCAGTCTTATTCACAAGCGCGGTGTAAAGGTGTGGGTGGTGGTAAAAACAGAAACAGGGCTCAAAGAATGGGTCCTTGATTAGAACAACCCCTCTCCATCAACCTGTTAACCCATGCAGCTGGGTAATTAATGCAGCAGAGTTAATAATGAGATGGTTTCTGTTAAGTAATAAATAACACCATGGAGATGCCCTGTGGCTCTTTATCCAGGCAGACAACACTGCCTTCAGATCCCTGCCCTGCTCCTGTTCTGCCACTTACTAGCTGTGTGACCTTGGGCCAGTTACTTAACCTCTCTGACCCTCAGTTTCCTTATCTGAAAAACAAACAAAAAAAAGTGATAAAGAATGTCTTCCTCTCGAGACTGATGTAAGCCCGAAGATATGAAACATTATAAAGTGCTTGGGTGATGTCAGCCATAATTACTATTTATACTTCCCAATACCCAGGCTAAAAGAGTTCCATGCTGCTCACGAACAAAGCGCTATCGAAAGAGAAAAGATAAGAAAAGAGCTTGCCCACCATTTCAAGATACCTGGACAATAACCCAGTGGCAGCGTTATGAGTAAGAGGGTAGAAAACCCAAGGCCAGGCCCCATCTTTTCAGTTTTCGTCTCCTTACTTTTCAGTTTTCGTTTATCTTTTATTCCTTCATCAAAAAGGAGCACCAGGAATGTGCAGGGATGTAAGGTACAGGAATAAATAAGACCCAAGGCCTGCCCACAGTTCTCAGGTTAGTGGGGGAGACAGACAGGATTCTGATGTGAATCAAGCACTTGTTAGTGCTTTAACACAGGCAGTTGAGCACAGGGAATTCCTTGAATTATTCCAAAGGGTATAGATAATGGGGGAGGCTTCTCCGAGTACTGTAGGATGCGCAAGGAGATCCAGGCGGAGGAAACAGCATGCGCAAAGTCACAGAGACAAGAAAGAAAATGTCCCATTTGGAGAACTACAAACCGTCCCCATCGGCTGAAGCACAGGGTTCATGTGGACAAAGTGTGAGCAGTGTGTGTGTGCGTGTGTGTGTGCGTGTGTGTGTGTGTGTGTGTTGGTGGGGGGAGGGGAGCAGGGACTGCATTACTGCTGAGTAGGAAATGGGCAGGAAAAGAAATCAGCCAGGAGAAACCAGAGGAATCAGTGCCTGAAAGAACTCATACAATCCACATGCCTGAAGTACTTCGAGAATGTAAGTGGGACCTAGATTATCATCTGCCCCTCTCTCCTATTCATCCCCCACACACTCTGCTCAGACACCCCTTCCTCCAGGAGCCTCTCTGACTCCCCAGAATGGACAGCGGCCCCATTACTGCATTGACCTGCTGCAGTGTGTGGACACCACTGTCATGCCTGCTTGTCAATTCGCCCTCCCTGTGAGATTGTTGATGGCGGGGGGGCGCATGGCCTCATTCCCTCAGCATCTCCAGGGCCAGCATCCTTGGGGGACCTGAGCTGAATCACGCCAAGTCCCCTGGCTGCGGGCGGCAGTCCTCACCTGCCGAGAGGGTGATGGTGCTGAGCTTCACGCGGTACAGGTTGCTGCGGACCCGCCATTGCTGCACCATGGGGTAACCCATGGCCTCATCATACCTGACGTCTCCTGGGGAGGGAAGAAGAAGCTCATGTGAGCCCAGCATTTAGAGGCCTCACCCTACAACCCCACCCTGCAGCCCTGGGCTCTGGGTAACAGCCACCTCTTCTAAGTGGACAGAGGCTCGGCCCTAGAGTGAGGGCTCTCTCTGGCGCTGGCAGTTTTATCTGGACTCCACCTCCAGGCCTCTTCCTTCCTGGCCTCTGACCGCAGCCCCAGCCCCGCCTTTCCTCTCTGCTCTACAGCTCACATGGCCCCCTTTACCCTACAAGCAAGAATGGGTTTACGGTTCCACTAACTCTGGTGGCGGTTTGCCATGGGGTGCTAGATAGCACGGAGCCTCAGTTTTCCCATCTGATACCATGGCTACCTGGGCTGATCTTATTTCACAAGCGTATTGTGAGACTCAAATAAATTAATAGCAGTGGAAGTCCTCTGGTAACCTTGAAATGTCCTATGTGTGGACTGGGGGCCAGAGAACCACAGCCCATTCATCACATACGGCCTAAGGCTACTTTTGCACGATGACAGCAGAGTTGAGCAGTTGTGACAGAGACCACATGCAAAGCCTAACACATTTACTATCTGACGATTTATGTTTGTTCACCTTCTACAGACTGTTTCCTAACATGGAAACATAAGATGTCCTTTGGTATCTCGTAAAATACCTGCGCGTACACATAAAAGGTTCCCATTTCAAACAAGACCGAGAAACACTGGCTAAACAAAGTTTAAAAAGATTTTAAAAAAAGCTGTATAATTTCTCAGCACCTTGAATAAATTAATATGCATTTTAAAGGTACATGAAGATAGTGCACAACATTTTGCAAACTTTTTTGACCAAGGGGCCCCGTTTTTAGGTTTCACTGGCACTCATGTTCCATAGAATGCATTGTGTGAAACACAAGTGTAGACAAAATATAAACAAAGGAAAAAAAACACAACAAAATGTTAGCAGGGGGTTAACTTAGTGTGGTGGACGTGTGAAAGATCCTTGTATTCTGATTTATATTCATCTCCATTTTCTAAATTTTGTACTCTAAGCGCTGCAGACTCTTTTTTTATAATCAGGAAAAAAATACGTGAAAAAGAAATGCTAGTCACATCAGCAGTTACTATTATTGTTGTGTATCCTCTGCAAATGACAGGCACATTTTCTGTCCTTTTCTCTTGTCCCCTGGTGAGGAGGCACTTTAAGAGATATTTGATACCAAGATGCAAATGAGAATCTCACTGGAACAAATGATTTCTTCCGGGACATTACTGCAGTATTAAAGTTGTCCATTACTATCAACTTTTTTTTCCCCCCTTAGCCTCAGGAATAATATAATTTCTTAGAGGCTTTCATTTTAAAGTAAAATATTCATGATCCCCAAAGATATGTCCACTGGAGGGAGGTTGTTTTGTTACAAATACGTCCTCTCTGTTTATCTGCTCTGCCTGTCCTTTCCTTCCTCTGCAGACACGGGGGAGAGAAGGAGAGAGGGTGGGAGAGGAGGAGAGGGCCGTGTTTTGAGTCAGGGCAAAGAAAACAGTCTGTACAGGAAGACTAGACACCAGCACCCAGGCAGCCTCTGCCCCATCTATGATTGCTTGCCCTAATTCAGAGCAGGCTTGGAGGGGTCGTCCCCGATAGAGGGAGGCAGATATTTTGATGCAGACTGTTGATGCGGCTTATGCACTTGGTGGTATGGTGTCCAAAAGGAAACAAAACAAAACAAAAAAACCCTGCTACCTCTTTTGATTATCAAGAAATTTACCAAACCATCTTCTCTGCCCCTCACCCCATCCCTGGGCCTCCCGCATAAGTGGTCATCACTCCATCCTTCACTTTCCCCATCCCTGGTCCCTCCTGGATTCCAGCTTGAAATATAAGCCCCTTCAGTGAAATGTCAGCTCCTTGAGGTCAAGGCCATGGTCTATATTATTCCCACTCCTGCAGAGATAAAACAGAGCCTGACATGTAGTAGGCTCTCAATGAATACTTATTTACTGACTCACTCACTTCCTTGCATACTATTCCTGACCAAAAACCCATCCCCGGTCCTACTCAATCTCTGACCCCCATCTTACCTGACTCTATCCTAGATCCCCACCAAAGGATCCCCACCAAAGGTAAAATGAAGGCCCGGGATTGGGGGGAGGGAGTGTATTTTTTCTGGTCAGTAAAAAAAAAAAAAAAAAAAACAACAAAAAAAAAACTCTTAAAATGTAACAGTCCCTTTAGGAGGACACCTCCAAAGATCCCCAAATCAAAACAAATAATCCTAAGAGTTTGTACCACTATTGCAGAACCACAATGTACTGTATCACAAAAGCAGAGCCAGGGTCCTTACATCTTGGGAAAGTCCCCCAAAAGGGCAAGAGAGGAACTGGGAAAAGATGAGGCGGAACAGATGGGCATCCCGCAGCGGGACAGAAAATACAAGCCTCAGGAGAGCCTGCAAAACATGGCTTCTCAGTAGGGGAGAGACGGAGGTTGGGGGTGGCGGGAAGGACTGCAGAGTGGAGTGAAAAGGGCAGAAGACCTGGAGCCATGGCACCCGGTTCTAGTCCTGGCGGATTTACTGTGTCACCTTGATTGGTCCCTTCACCTCTCTGAGTCTAGATTCCTCACCTATAACACGAGAGGAATGATACCGACCCCCTCAGGATGGCCCAGTGCCCACATTCAAAGACAGCTTGTGTAACTGAGATGCTGTCAACTGAGAGGCTCCTGGTTGGGGTGGGGATGGGGGAGGTCCACTTATTTTATTTATTTTTATTTTTATTTTATTTTTGTTTTTGCAGTACGCGGGCCTCTCACTGCTGTGGCCTCTCCCGTTGCCGAGCACAGGCTCCGGACGCGCAGGCTCAGCGGCCATGGCTCACGGGCCCA
>NC_041222.1:9091058-9096508 GCF_002837175.3 Physeter macrocephalus | reverse complement strand
GCGCAGGCTCAGCGGCCGTGGCTCACGGGCCCAGCCGCTCCGCGGCATGTGGGATCCTCCCGGACCGGGGCACGAACCCGCGTCCCCTGCATCGGCAGGCGGACTCTCAACCACTGCGCCACCAGGGAAGCCCCACTTATTTTATTTTAAAACGACTTAAAAATGAACTGCATGATCTCACGTCTATGTGGAATCGAAAAACGTTGGACTCATAAAAGCAGAGAGTAGGATGGCTGGAGGCAGCGAAAATGAGGAGATGTTGGGTAAAGGGTACAGAGGTTCAGTTATGCCAGATGAATGCGGTTTTGGGGTCTAGCGTGCAGCCCGGTGACTATAGTTAATAATACTGCACTGTGTACTTGAAGTTTGCTAAGAGAGTAAATCCGGCCTCGGCTCAGAGCCTGGAGTCTCAGGGAAGCCCCTAGCTCTGCACAGTCCATAGGAGTCCAAGAAATGGTAGGTAGGTCCCTTTCACATCCCGTCCCTCGCGAACACAGAGGCTTGGCAGGGCCCATCTTGGACGCGCTGAGAGTTGAGAGGGACTGGAGAGCGGGTGTGTGTGGTCAGGGAGGCTGGGGAGGGGTCCAGCATGTGCGTCTTACCAGTGAGCAGCTGGAGGTCTGGGAGGGGCTCGGAGAGGACCCCCCGGCACTGCTCCTCCACCCGCAGCGGGATCACCGACAGCCCGTCGGCCAGCTGAGGAAAGTCCTTGATGAAGTTGTTCTCCCTGTGGAGAGGAGCAGAGAGGCTGCCAGATGGAGGAAGCGGAGGCTGCAGGTGCTGCTGGGAAGGAGGGCAGGGAGCTTGTAGTCACAGGAGAGACTGACTCGTGAGCCGGTGGACGGCCTTGCTGGCATGCCTCTGGCTCCCTGAATCCCAGCCCTGAGGCCATGGTGCTAAGGACGGGTTCCAGAATCCGGCAGGCTGGGCCTTCAATCCTGGCCCACCACTTACTAGCTGCATGATCTTGAGCAAGTTCCTGGTCCGCTCAGAACCTCAGTTTCCTTTTCTCTGAAAGTCAGATCTCAGGGTAGTTTTAAACACTTAATGGGAGAAAGCTGCCAACTGCCTAAGACACAGTCTGATATTCTATAAACTGTCTATTTGGCTGCTACATATCCCTTTACAGAAGCGGTGACAACGGTGAGCCAGGATGCGAAGGAACTGAGGAGAGCGTGGAGTGCTTGAAGAAAGAGCGGGTGAGACTGAGCTGGAGAAAGGAAGGTTTGAAAGAATGGGTGTTTGAGTGCTAAAGTGGAAGGATCCTAAGAGATCTTTTGGATTAAACTCCTCCTTTTAGAGATGGGGAAACTGAGGCCGGGAGAAGGGCAGCAAATTTCTCACAACCAACGGGTTAGACTCAAAACCAGATCTCCCCACTCCTAGGCTAGTGCTCTTTCTTGCCCAAAATTCTTCAGGTACCTCTGTCGCTTCTCTGCAGGGCCACTCCAGGAAACAGAAGACAAGCCTCGGGGTGCCCTCGGGGCACTGAACCCTGAACAAAGGTAGTCTTAAGGTGTGGGGGATGAGGTGGTAGTGCATTGCAGGGAGGCAGGCTTCAATCTTCCAGACAATAGACCTGCCTAAAAATGGAACAGCCTGCCACTGCGAGGTGGTGAGCTTGCTGTAGCTGGGAGTATGCAAGTAGGAAACTTGAGAGCCACTTGGCATGGACGGTATCCAGGGCATTTCCGTATTCAGATCTGACTTTTGAGGTCCCTTCTTATTCAGAAATCCTCAGAGTTAGAGACACTAACTACAATCTGGAGAGGAGGAGGAACGGGAGGAGGAAGGGGAATTGAAGAACATAGGGAAGGGGGTGTTTATCGCTTCATTTTGCCACCTGGAACGGGCAACCTTGAAATGAAAATCAGGAAGAGGCAAACAAAAATCTGTGATGCCAAAGCAATGCCTTTGAAGCCTGGATCTCGGGCAGTTCAAAAGCAGCCAAGCAAGCATTGTGTGGCCTGGGTCACCTTCCTTTCTGTACTCCACCCCAGGCACCTTCAAAGCTCACCATCTAGTCATTCATTTAGTGAACACCTTCTCGGTGTCCGACCCCTGAGCAGGTCAGACTCCAGGGGAGGACCCATTGTCTCCATCTTCAACATCACCAGCATCTTCGTCATCACCATCATTGTCATCTTTGACAGTTACTGACTGAATCCTTAATTTGCTAGGATCTCGCTAAGCACTTCGCATCCATTTAATCATTTAAGCTTCACAGTGACCCACAAGATAGTTATCATTATCTTCATTTTACACGAGAGGAAGAATGAGGTTCAGAGTTAAGAGGTGGTAAATTTGGGATTGGAACCTGGTCTCTCTGACTGCACATCTGGTGAGGTAAGCGGCTGGGCCTTGGACTGTCTGCTGGGCATGCATGTGCACGATGTTGTTTCTAGGCCCACGCTTGTACAGTTAAGCATGCTATCGTGTGCATCATGGGTGTGCCCACGTTTGTCTGCAGAGCCGTACTTGCTTATGTCTACACGTGTGCCTGTTTTCATGGGTTCCACCTAGGTGTTTGTGGCTGGCCTTTGATTTGTCTGCAAACTTGGACATGTGGATCAGCCATGTGAATAGAAAAAGAAAACCTGCCAGGGGTCATGGAAGTGCCCCCAAGTAGCATGTAACACCCACCAGGGCCTAAGGAACTAAGTTTCTTCCTGTGCCCCTCATGCGGTGGCCTCTTGTGATACAGACCTTCCCTTAGACATACAATGAGGTGGAGACTGTCCCCCTGCCCTAGTCATTCAACTAGCATGCGCTGAGCACACACTCGGGGTGGAGCCCTGAGCTAGGTACTCAGGATCCAGAGGTAGACTGGTTTCTCCCCTTGTCCTTTAGATCTTCCCAGCTGTGTGGGGGAGACAATGGATCAGCCATGTGGAACAGTCAGTAGGGCCAGCTATCAGGGATTTGGATGGGCTGGAGGCTTCTGGCCAAGGGTCCCTTCCCCATGAGACCCAAGCACTTGTTTTATGAATAGGAGAGGGCAAGACTGAGATGGCTCTGAAGATTGAGTTCCTGATCTGCCCACACTGCATCCTAGCTGTGAAACCTGGAGCAAACCACTCAAACCTCAGTTTTCTCATCTGTAAAATGGGGATCCTAGGCGCTCTTCAGCCTGCCTTAGTGAAATCATAATAATAACGATGATGGCAATAACTGTTTGTTGAGTACCTCCCGTGCACCAGGCGATGTTCCAAGTACTTTACATTAGTTCTCACCCAACCATATGAATTAGGTGCCCTTAAGAGCCCTAGTTGGGAGGTGGAAAAGCAGAAGCACAAAGCAGTTATGTAACTACTTAAAACCACACAGCTGGGCAGCGGGAGATCTCAGGTAGTCTGGCCCCAAAGCCCACACTCCGCATCACTGCACAGGTGCGGGGCACTGAAGACGCTGCCTGTGACAGTCACAGGCTGTCAAAGCTGGAAGAGCCCGAGCACCCCTGGGTGCACTGAGCCCAGACAGGCTGCGGCCGAATGACGGGGTCTGTTACTCATTGTAATTTGACCACATACGAGGGGCTCTGCTCTCCAGGTGACTTCACGACCCTCACTCCAAAGTTGTGAGATGGGCGTGATGACACCCCCTCTTGACTGATGGGGAAATGGAGGCTCTGAGACGTGAAGTGACTTCCCTGGACTTACACACCAAGTGCATTTGGGAAGAGGGTTCTGAAGGCAAGCTTATCATTTTTCACTTTACCACCCAGGGTCGCGACTTCACAGCTCTGGCTACGCGTTTATAATCGCAGAGGAGGGGGACAAATGACACCCTCGCCAGCCCCACGTTCCTCTCCTCTAATCCTTTTGTCTTCTATTTAAGCTGGGCTTGACTCTGGGCAAATTTGACCTCAATCTGACCTCAGGAGGGCAGGGGGCCAGCGCACACTCCCCTTCTCGGAGGAAGGTTTCCGCAGGACGCAGGGAGGGTCTCGAGGAAGCGCGTGAGAAGGTGGGAGACCATGGAAGGGTGGGAGTTCACAGGCCAGTGCGGAGAGGGGAGAGGGAAGAGGGAGGGAGGCAGGGGTGGAGCGGGGAATGACAAGACAGCTGCAGCAAAGACCAAGGACCAGTGACGGCCCCTTCGCGGCTGCCTGGGCGATGGCCACAAGTTCTGCATGGCCTCTGCCAGCAGAGGGCGCCCAGGGCCTTTGCATTAGTCAGCTCTCCCGGGAGGCAAAACAGGACGGGAAGAGCAGAGCTGGGAAGGTGCCACTGGGCTGAGAACCTCAGACAGAACCCAGACGGCAACTTCAGAATCCACCCACCTGGGGAAGGTGATGGGGAGGAAGGCAGGGTGCTGGCTGAAACTCAGCTGGCTCGAAAACAAATCCAGATTCTCAGAGCTCGTGTGTGCGTGGGTGTGCGTGTAGTAAAAACTACCAGGCCACTAACGAATCCTAATAAGAGGAAGATAGGAAGAAGAGTAAGTAGTATTTGTTTACTGATCCTATCTGTTGATCATCAGCTATGTTCTAGGTAGTGTGCCAAGATGCATGTGAATGCGTATGTCATTTTCACCTCGTGAGAATTCTGTAACTACTCTCATTATTCCCATTTTATAGATGAAGACATGGATCCTCAGAGAGGTTAAGGAACTTGTCCAACTGAGGTCCACACTTAGGAAGTGGTAATGGGGCTCCTAGCTGAGAACCTGGTACTCAGTAAGCACACATTCAATGGATCAATCCAGAGCCCGTGCTCCTGATAACCCGGGTAACCTGAGACCAGGCCAGAGAGGCGTGTGCTTCTGAGCCCAGGGCTATCACTTTACGTGCATATCTGTGTGTGTGGGGGGGGTCTGCATAAGTTGTGTCTCCAACGGCGACAGGGCTACTGTTTCTTTGGACAAACATCTCCCCCCCAAATATCCATGAAAACAGTTCAATCTCAATTGACATTATATGGAAACAATTCATAAGATTTTTTAAAATAGCAGATCCTGGGTTCCGGGGACTCAGGAGAACTCTGGGAGTGGGAGATCTCTTTCATTCCACAAACGTGTTTTGGGGTCTCCCATGCACACTAGGGGTACGGCAGTGGGAATTCAGAGGAGGTGCCTGGTGGAGAACGCAGGCACTGCGCGAAGGTCTCAAGGCCTCCGCCATCTAGCCCCTGCCTATTCCTGCCTTGTTTCATGAACCACTGCCCCTGCCTGCTGTCCAGCTGCACCGATTGGCCGTAAGTTCCTCTTATGGGGCATACTCACTTCCTACAAAGGGTCAGCTTAGGATTTGCCCTCTCTCTGTTTTTTTTTTTTGCAGTACGCGGGCCTCTCACTGCTGTGGCCCCTCCCGCTGCGGAGCACAGGCTCCGGACGCGCAGACTCAGTGGCCATGGCTCACGGGACCAGCCGCTCCGCGGCACGTGGGATCCTCCCGGAGGGGGGCACAAACCCGCGTCCCCTGCATCGGCAGGCGGACTCTCAACCACTGC
>NC_041222.1:9056977-9091048 GCF_002837175.3 Physeter macrocephalus | reverse complement strand
ATTGGCCGTAAGTCCCTCTTAGGGGGCATACTCACTTCCTACAGAGGGTCAGCTTAGAATTTGCCCTCTCTCTGTTTTTTTTTTTTTTTTGCAGTACGCGGGCCTCTCACTGCTGTGGCCCCTCCCGCTGCGGAGCACAGGCTCCGGACGCGCAGACTCAGTGGCCATGGCTCACGGGACCAGCCGCTCCGCGGCACGTGGGATCCTCCCGGAGGGGGGCACAAACCCGCGTCCCCTGCATCGGCAGGCGGACTCTCAACCACTGCGCCACCCGCTCTCTGGAAACCTCTTGCCCCCCAGCCCCCTGCAGCAGGCCAACTCCTACTTGTCACTCAGACCACACATTATTCTCTGCCCTTCAGAAACCTTCCCAAGGTCAGTTCTCCTGTTATGCCCTCTCATAGCATCTTGCTCTTTTCTTCTAGGAAGAGCTTCACAGTTCCTAACCCAGATGTGCTCTTCGGGGCCTTGTTGGATATCTACTCTCCCACTAGACTGTGAGCTCCACGGGGGCCAAGACGATGCCTGTCCCATTTGCTGCTGCCTTCCCCAGGTCCTAGCCCTGTGCCAACTGCAAAAGTAGGTGCTCAATGAACCTTTGTTGAGGAAGCAAAGGAAGGAAACCCAGAGACAAAAGTAATGTGTGTATGACCTATGTGGAGTCCTTTCTGATGTTTTGTTACAGGGTACCCAAATGCTTTAGTTTCCAAGGGGTATTGGGGATTTTAGTCTAAAATGCCAGCCTTTCCATAAGAAGCTTCAAAACCCTACTTTTTCTTCCTCTAGCTTCCTAATATGCAGACACCCTGGCTCCCATGGAGCTCAGATAGGGGCCAGGGCCACAGAGCTAGCGGGGAACCAGATGGGAAAAGGTGATCTCACTCAGCAGAGGCTGGCCGGAACTCCCACTCTTGGTGAGCACATGAACACACGTGTGCATTCACATCGGGGAGGTGCACCCACATCGGGGTGGGGGGTGAGGAAGGCTAGGAGGGAACAGGAGGACCAGTCCAAAAAACACCCCTTCCAAGAAACCATGTCAGTTTTCCCCACTTGGAATAAATCCTTCTTGTCACTTCTCTCTCATGCCTCTTGTTTGTGAGTAAATTCCAGCAGTTACCTTGGGATCTGGTGGTGGAAAGGACATGGGCTCAGAAATCATACAGATATGGATCCAGATTCTGGCTGTGTGACCTTGGAGAGGTCACCTACACTTTATTCAGCCTTCCTAATGTCATCTGTAAAATGGGAGTAATGAGTTGAACTTCAAGGGATGAGGAGGAGGATCCATATAGAGTTAGCTTTTTTTTTTTTTCTGGCCACACCACGCGGCTTGCGGGATCTTAGTTCCCCGACCAGGGATTGAACACGGGCCCTCAGCAGTTGCAACCTCTGGACAACCAGGGAACTGCCCCCGAGTTATCTTTAATGCTAGTCCCTTTTCCTGAACCCCATACCAGATTCTGGATTCCTTTGACAGCCTCAGAGAGCCCAGCCCGGGGCCTGCTATAGCACAAGCCCCCCAAGAATCTGTTCAACTGTGTACAGAGTAGGGGCAGGCTTCTTCACCCCCCATGCCCCTGCATATGACCTCCAAACGACACAAACCTAGGCAGCCTTTCCCCAGAGCAAGTACCTTGCATAGCTACCCTGTCATCAGCCATGCTGACAGGAATGACAAGCGAGGGAAGCTGGGCTCCTTGGCCATCCTGGCTCCCCCCACCCTTCCCAAGGCTCTCCCTCCCGCCTGTCCCCATTTAAGAATACGTGTGAGTGTTTTGGATACACTAATACACAGCTACCAGCATGCAAGAGCCGATCACCCCTCAGTTCTGGGGAAATTAGCATTTAAATTGAGGTATTTCAGAGAAGTAAATCATCCCAGAGCCAGCCAGCACTGTCTGTAGCCTTTCCTCAGTCAAGGGAAGACTAGGAGTCTTGGCCTGCATGCTGTTGAGTCCGCAGGGAGGGGGCCACTCTCCCTGGCTCTCCCTAGGCTGCCCGCAGCCTCCAGAAAGGGTGCCATGAAGAAAGCCCAATACCAATGAGGCCACCTCCCCTGGTTTGAACCATGACCCATCCTTCGCCTCCAGCTAAACTAAGCCTTTCTGCCAAGTGAGAGGCAACTTTGACTGAGATGTGGTTTCCTCTGTGATCAAGGAGTTGGGTCCCTGTCCTCATCTTGACTCTGTCAGTGCCTTTCTGGGTGGTTTTGGAAAGCCACTCCCTACCTCTGGAACTGGGAGGGGTGGGTGGCTGGTACAAAATATTTGTTTCTCTGAACCCCCAGACTGAGACGCATTGGGCTAGATTTTGTAGCCATTCTGTAGGGGCTGGAGTCGTGGGGTCTCGTGGTGAGTAATCTGATTCTCACGCTTGTCCACGCCCGCCCCAAGCTCTGCCCTTCTTGGGTACAGTTAGAAACTCTGTTTCTAACTCTGTTCTCATGTGATTTGCTTCTTAATTAGGAGTCTTCATGCAAGTTTTTTGTTCAGGCGCCCTGAATTTAGTCACTCTTTCATTCAACCTTTCATTCATTCATTCAACAAATTTTCACTACTGTGTCCCAGGCATTGGGAAAACAATGATAAGATAGACATTCCTCATTCTCCAGGTTGCTCACAGCCTAGTGTAAGACACATGTTATAAATTGTGTGAAAACGTGTGCAAGGTGAATGATGGTGCTGAAAATGTTAAAGCGAAGCCTCTTTCATTCCCTATGAGTCATATTGGTCTAAATCAAAGGCATTTGTCCTTAGATAGAAGAGCACATACCTTCTAGAAAAGAAAGGGAGCCATCACTCAGCTTTGGGCTAGATCTCAAAGCTGACTTTGTAGTGTCTTGAGCTAGACAATAGATTCGAAAGCCAACCTGTGCTGGGAGTGAAGGTCCCTTATATATCAAAGGCAGGCCTGGCCAACCCAGATCCTAATATCTTATTTTAATGTACAGTTGGTACAGGCTATGACCTCAGGGGAGTTCCCACAGGACAGAAAAAGGAAGGCAAAAACCCTTCTTTTCTGCCACTAGCTCTGGGAGGAATTGCCCAGGAAGAGAGAAGACCAAGAGGCCAAGAGTTCAGGCTTGAGGGTCACCAAACCCTCTTTCTGGGCTTCTTGGGAGTCAACATCACGTCCCTACTCACCCCAGCCTTGAGGGCCGTACCAACCAATGTTTAAATACCAACAAGGGTTTGGGGGACATCCAAGGCGGATGGGGGTGAGGAGGAACAACGGGGTTTGCTCCCCTAGATCAGGGTATAATCTGGGGGTGGGTGTGAGCCCCTTTCTCTGAAAAGCCAACAGAAGGTCCCAAGAGAGGGCATCAGTAGGTGAGCAAGGGGCCAGCAGCAGTCAGCCCCCCAAGTCCTGCACCTGCAGGGTAGAGAGAATAAAGATGACAAGACTTCTTGGCGTAAGCCTCCTGCTCCCAAGGAAGCGGGGATGGGGAAGGAGGCCTGAGATTAGAACGAGGGTCCCATAGAGAGTGGGGACTTTGTGACTGTGGACTTGGCAGTGGATTCCACTATGGAGCCCCTCTCAAAAGAAATGCCCAAGACCATCCATATCACAATGGAAGCCAGTGCAAGGGCTGAGAGCCAAGCTCAAACAGGAAATCACACAGTGAACGCCAGCAAGGATCCAGTAGACCACATTTTTACCAGCCCCCATCTGCACCCTGAGGCCAAGCGGAGGTCCGGATGACTGCCTGGTAAGGGAAAGACAGGGCTGGCTGTCGAGGAGTTCACCTTTGAACAGACTAAACAGTTACCCTAAGGAGTACGTTCTGTATCCCTAACTGGCAAGTTGAACTACTTTTTTTGCTACCAGTGGAATGAAAACTTGCGGGAAATATTATATCGGCTGTAGAAAATTAAGAAGACTACAGTGTTTTGCGTAACTGAGTTGCAGTGAAAAAAATGTTTGAACCCTTAACTATTTAAAGACGCGGTTATAGGTTAATGTGGTAGTTTAAGATTCATAGAGGAGGGCCTCCCTGGTGGCGCAGTGGTTGCGCGTCCGCCTGCCGATGCAGGGGAACCGGGTTCGCGCCCCGGTCCGGGAGGATCCCACGTGCCGCGGAGCGGCTGGGCCCGTGAGCCATGGCCGCTGAGCCTGCGCGTCCGGAGCCTGTGCTCCGCAACGGGAGAGGCCGCAGCAGTGAGAGGCCCGCGTACCACAAAAAAAAAAAAAAAAAAAAAAAAAAAAAGAAACATGTTGGCTTTATCTGTCTCCAAGGTGCAGGTCTCCAGTAACAAGTACAACTGCAAAGCCTGTGCCTTGTAGCTTCAACCCTCCCATGCCCACGGTGTCCTCCAGGGGAAGAGAACAAGCCACAAGAAAGAGTGAAAAGAAAAAGATTCATAGAGGAGGTTCAGAGACCCAGGGAGGGGCACTTAACACAGACTGGGGAGGTCGGGAAGGCTCCCTGGAGGAGGTGAGTCTTGACCAATTGGGAGGGGTTATCCAGGGAGAGGGTGAGGAAGGGAGGCGGGGGTGAGGTCCAGGCAGAAGTAATAGCATGTGCCAAGTCCAAAGGTGTGTGTGTGTGTGTGTGTGTGTGTGTGTGTGTGTGTGTGTGTGTGTGTCTGCTAAATGATGCTAAGGAATGTGCGCTTTATTCTGAGGGCAAGGAGACCCATTATAGGTTTTAAGCAAGACAGTGATGCCATCTGATTGGAGCTTTAGAAAGAAGGCCTGGATGCAGGGTGGAGGATGGGCTGGGAAAGGAACAAGGCTGGGGTGAGGGAGACCACGCATGAGGTTTTGCAGCAATCCAGCCAAGACATCATGGAGTAGCTGGATGGCAGAATATAGGTGAGAGGCACAGGTTTGAGAGAGACTCAGGAGGTAGAACCTGTTGGTCTCCATCATAACTGCACGTGGTGGGGAGTAGAAGAAGAGTCATGGGATAAGTCGGGTAGTGCTGCCAGGGATGGCTGTTCTCTGCATGTCTGTCTCCATCCCAGGCCCTGTAGGTCTCGGTTGTAGGGATCTATTCGGCTGATTCCCCTCGGATTCCAGGATCTGGTACAGACGCAGCACATAACAGCTGTCTCTTCTGGTTTAAGCCATCATCCCCTCTCCCAGGGCCTATGGCAACAGCCTGTTAACTGCGCTCTCTGCATCCGGCCGTGCCCCTCCGACTTGTTTACCATCCTGTGGCCAGAGTGATTTTCTAGAAGGACAGGCCTAACTCAAAGATATCATTGGCTCCGTGTATTGGTGTTCTGTTGCTGCCATAACAAATCACTGCAACCTTAGTGCCTTAGAATGACATAAACTTATTATCTTATAGCTCTGTAAGTCAGATGTCTGACATGGGTTTCTGGGCTAAAGCCAAGGTGTCAGCCGGGTTGCACACTGTCTGGAGGCTCTAGATGAGAATCCATCTCCTTGCCTTTTTCAGCTTTCTGAGGCTGCCCACGTTCCTTGGCTCCAGCTTCAAAGCTAGCCAAGACAAGTCAAATCCTTCTGGAATCACATGGCTCTGAGCTCCTCTCTTGCCTCCCTTTTCCACTTTAAGGACGCTTGGGATTACACTGGGCCCACCTGGATAATCCAGGATAATCTCTTTGTTTCAAGATCAGCTATGGGCAACCTCATTTCTACCTGCACCCTTAATCTCCCTTTTCCATGTAAGATAATTTATTCCACGGATTAAAATGTGGACATATTGGGGGCCGTTGTTCTGCCTACCACACTCCAGTTTTGTGGGGTTTTTTCCCAGGGTTATATCAATGCCTCTCCCTTCATTTGTGGGTTCGATGCCCCTTCCCTGAGTTTCCACAGTACCCTATCCTAACATTTTCACACTGGACGTGCGGTCCTGGTCACTCGCTGTCTCTTTCACTGGACCAAGGGCACTGTAGGACAAGGACCATGTCTGTCTTATTCACTTCTATGCATCCAGCCCTGACACAGTGGCCGAAGCACACTAGGGGGTTAATAAGTGCTTATTCAGTGAGTGAACGAATGCCTCCTAGCTGAATGGAAATGGGGGGGGGCGGCGGCGAACAATGCATTCAGCTGTGGGACTGCAATCTCCCTCCTGTGAGGCCTGGATCGTTGCCTCACTCATGGCTGCCTCCCTACCCATCTTGCCCTTTCTTCCCTAGAGAGCTAGTATCAAAATAGCAGGGTCATTTGTAAAGCTAATGACTATTGATTGCTTACAATGTGCTAGACATCATTCTAAGGGCTTTGCACATGTCTCATTTCATACTCACAATGATCCTGAAAGGTAAGAACCCTTATTTTAATTTTAATTTTTTTTTTTTTTTAAGGAGAGAACAGAGGTACAAAGAGGTTAATTAAGTTCACAGAGCTAGTAAGCTGTACGTTGAACAGTCTAACTCTGAGTTCTTAAAAACGATGCAAAAATATGCTAGGGATGTTTTGTTTTCCCCCTAAATGAAATGCTGAGAAATGAAGATTGAGTCACTGAAAATACCCGTGCTGGCTGAATGTCCCAGAGGGATCCCAACATTAATAACAGTAACTGCCCTTTATTGAATGCATACCGTGTGCTAGATGCTCTGGAGGATTTGTTTCTAACCTGCTCATTACAGACTGAATGTTTGTGTTCCCTCCAAATTCGTACATTGAAACTTAACCCCCAATGTGATGGTATTTGAAGGTGGGGCCTTTAGGAGGTAATGAGGTCATGAGGGTGGATCCCTGATGAATGAGATGAGCACCCTTATAAAAGAGGCGCCAGAGAGCTACTTGTCCCTTCTGCCATGTGAGGACACGGGGAGAAAGTGCCATCTATCAGCCAGGAAGTGAGCTTTCACCAGACACTGAATCTGTCAGTGCCTTGATCTTGGACTACCCAGCCTCCAGAAGAGTGAGAAATAAATGTTTGCTGTTTAGGCCACCCGGTCTGCAGTATTGTGTTATAGCAGCCTGAACAAACTAAAACACTTCTCAACAATTTTGCAAAGTAGGCATTATCACCTTGATGATGAACGTGAGAAAACTGGGGTGCAGAGAGGTGAGGTCATTTTCCTAGGGTCACATACAGTTGAATCAGGGCTGTCAGCTCCACCCCTCTACCCGCCTCTCCGACCATGCTCACACCCGTCTTTCTCTCTCCTGCCCTACCCTCATTCATACACAGGTGTGCATTCACACACACACACTGAATGTGAAGCCTGGGTTACACACATTGCACAAGCCTTCCCTCTCTAAATGCAAAACCGCTTCCACCAGTGGCACCAAACTCACTTTAGCATTCCAGGCATGGCTGTTACTAACTCCTGCCCTGGTAACTGCGATCCCTGAAATTGAAAGAAATTGCAGGCTAGAGAAACATTATCTTCTCCTCAGCAGCTTTGCCCTCCATCTCCTCGCCTGTGTGTCAGCACCGGGATTCCTCATCCTGTCAAAACACGGGGAACAAGCTGAGTTGCTGTCACTAGGTCCTTCGGAGCATCTTCCCAAACTGTCCCTCCAGTTCTCAAGAGAAGGAATCCAAGGCCCTGACAGCCGGGCATAAAACTTTAGAGCTGGGGGTGGGGAAAGTTCGACATCACTAGGTCCAACCTCTGCATTTTTCCAACCAAGTGCTATCATTATCTCTTCTTTTTCAGACGCTATAAATGAGATTTGAAGAGGGAAATTAGCCTTGCCCCAAATACAGCCCAGATGCAGCCGGATGAGATCCAAGCCTAAAACCTGCCCCCTCCCACAGATCTGCAGGGTGTGAGTGCAGAATCTCCTGGTCCGAGGTGGCAGCTGCCCCGCTGAGGGAGGGGCACCACTCAGCCTAGATCTCTCTCTCCACGCCCTGAGCTACCGGTTCCAGTGTACCTCCCTCCCTGAGAGGTCTAGCTGCTAATTCTATCACAGTCAAGGGTAGAAGCCAATATCCCTGAACCTTTAGAGATATTTCAAGTCCAATTAGGATCTTCATATTCTGGTATTCAGGGCCCTTCCACCCCACACCATTATTCATGTCTGTCTCAAGGATCTAGCAGGACCTAGAGCAGGGGCACAAAAGCACTTGCCAAAGGATTCCAAGGGCTGAGGCATTGACTCTCCCTGAATCCTAGTGTGTGTTCTCACCGTTCCTCATGTGCATTCAATCCTGCGCTGGTGGAGACCGGTTCTGTGAAGCTGTGCCATTAACTTGCTGTGTGGTCTTTAGCCAGTCGCTTCCCATCTCTGGGGACCCTTTCAGCCCTGGGTCCATTTCCTTGACTCACATGGATGTCCCTAAATGGCTCTAGAGGGCTAAGAGGAAGTTCCCAAGAGGGGGAGCCCTGTTCCCATGGACACTGTATTTCTTCTTTCTTACCTTTTCTGAAGCAGTCTTTGCAGCCAGACACACCTGGATTTGCATCCTGGTTCCACCTTCCTTCCCCTGTGTGGCTCTGGTTAGACAGAACATTGCATTTTTCTGGGCCTCTGTTTGTTCATCAGAAAAATGGGAATAACAGTCATCCCTGCCTCACATACTTGCTGTAAAGATTAAGAGAGTCCATAATATGAATAGCTTAGCAGAAGGCCAGGGACTTAGCAAGCTCTCAATAAATGGTAGCTACTGCTGCTGTAGAGAACACTGTGCCCGCACAGTTTAATTTAACATTCTCAAAAAGCCTATCTTGATGACGAATAAGAAAGATGCAGATTTTAGAGCTGGAACAGACCTCAAATTCTTTTGTTTTACTCCTTTCCACAGAGCATACACAGCTTGTCCAAGTCACATGACAGAGCTATAATAAGAACCCAGGGACAGGTGGCCACTAATTTGGAATTCTTTTCCTTATAACATGGGTTTTGTTTTTGTTTTTGTTTTGCTGGTTGATTTGATTTTTTTGTCACCACATACCCTACTCCTGACTTTGAGGAGAGTGATTTATGCTTGAGGCAATGCCCCCCAGCCCCATGTGTTGAATACTTCTCTTCCTCCCGCAGCATGCACAGAAACTGTTGGGAGGTGTCTGCTCCCCCCACACTGAGAGCAGAGACTGTGTCTTCCTTCTCCTTCTCCAGCTCCCAACAAAGCCTTAGATATATAGAAGAGCCTCAAAAACATTTGTGAAATTGGAACCTCTAGTAGGTTAGACTACAAATTAAAAGAATAAAAAGATGTTTCAACACTAATTATTAGAGACATGCAAATCAAAACTACAATAAGGTTATCACTTCACTCTGGTCAGAATGGCCATCATCAAAAAGTCTACAAACAATAAACAGGGGAGAGGGTGGGGGGAAAAGCGAACCCTCCTACACTGTTGGTGGGAATGTAAATTGACACAGCCACGATGGAGAACAGTATGGAGGGTCCTTAAAAAACTAAAAATAGAGCTATGATATGATACAGCAATCCTACTGCTGGGCATATATCTGGAGGAAACCATAATTCAAAAATATACAGGCACCCCAATGTTCATTGTAGAACTATTTACAATAGCCAAGACATGGAAGCAACCTAAATGTCCATTTACAGATGAATGGATAAAAAAGATGTGGCACATATATACAATGGAATATTACTCAGCCATAAAAAAGAATGAAATAATGCCATTTGCAGCAACATGGATGGACCTAGAGATTATTGAAGACATCATATGATATCAGTTATATATGGAATCTAAAAAATGATACAAATGAACTTATTTACAAAACAGAAGCAGACTCACAGACTTAGAAAACATACTTACGGTTACCAAAGAGGAAAGGTTGGGGGAGGGATAAATTAGGAGGTTTGGATTAACATATACACACTACTATATATAAAACAGATAATCAACAAGGACCTACTTTACAGCACAGGGGACTCTACTTAGTACTCTGCAATAACCTGTATGGGAAAAGAACCTGAAAAAGAATAGATATATGTATATATAACTGAATCTCTTTTCTATACACCTAAAAATAACACAACATTGTAAATCAACTATACTCCAATAAAAAAAAAAGAAATTAAAAAAAAGATGTTTCAAAACTCTAACTTAAAGCAACAGATAGGAAAAATCAGAGCCACATTTTAACTGACCACACAGCATCAATGCACTTATAATAACTTTATTCCTGCTAGTAGTTAGAGAGGGAAAACTTTTTTTTTTTTAAATCCAAGCCATGAGGTGCATTTTAGAATCTGAACATGTGACCTCAGAACAGCTGGTTATGGTGTGAATTTGTGGCTGGGGTCACATCTCGGAAAGTTTCTACTTCCCTTTCGTCTTTCCCATTCCCCCTGGGGCATCTTGGAAGTTTTCTCGTATAGCCGTATAGCCGTCTCTAATGAGCTTTTGCAAAATGAGAAACCTACTGCAGTAGAAGAAAATCTAATAGCAATTGCTTTCTTGTTTGCTCTCTCTCTCTCCCTCTTTTTTTATTAGTCATTAGCAATGGAGGAAGAAAACACCCAAAGGCAGTAGAAAAGGCAGCACTATTTGCACGTACTTCCTGCAACACTATGCTAATGAGGAGCCCTGACCATCTCTCACATCCCTTTGTTTTCAATTCCAACACATCTGACATCAGTTGTAGCCAAATCCAGAACCCAGCTAGTGTGGACATTAGCCAGTTTACATGATAACCAAGGTGAAGTGTGCATACTGTTACAGGACAGTTGAAAATGGCTTTTAAGTGCTCCTTAAAATCAAAGGATGTCAAAACTTTAAAGGGGCCTAGGAAAACAAAAATCCAATTAATGAACACAATTTTTCAAAATCTGACACCAAAATATAATTAAATTCAGTTTCTAAGACCCTGGATCTAGCTTCCAGCCTTGTTAATTACTGACCACATTGTCATATGAAATCACATGGCCATGCTCAGCCTCAAGTTTGCCTATAATAACTGTACCCACATGCATTGAGAATGGATCTTAAACTCCACCTCTTACTAGATGTGGGATCCTGGGAAAGTTATTTCATTTCAGGAGCCTCAGTTATAGCACTTGTTAAGTGAGGATCATAATAGTACCAATTTTGATAGACTCAGTTACAAAGATCAAAAGGGGCAATGAATGTAAACAGCCTGGTATATATTTAACTGAGTTGTGGTTACTGTTGCTATGATTATTATTTGTTTCCTAGTAAGAAGGACAAGGTTTAAGTCTTGTTCTGCCTTTTGCAACTTTGGATAGATTGCCACACTTTACTAAATTTCAGTTTCCTCATTTGTAATAGGGACTAAATAACAATACTGGTGATTCTAAGTTGTTGTGGAATTAAATGAGATGGTGCATGTGGCATGCACATGGTACCTCCGACTATGCACTCTTAACTACCATTATCATCATCATTATTAATAAGAATGTAATTTAAAAAATAATATTCAATAGAAAATCCCAAAGAATCAAGAGCATCAACAAAAAATTCCTGGAACTAATAAGTGACTATGTCAAAATTACAGGATATAAAGTTAATATACAAAAGTCAAATTATTTCCAATATGTCAGCAATGAACAATTGGAATTTGAAATTAAAAACACAACACCACTGACACCAAAAAATGAAATACTTAGGTATAAATCTAATATGTATAAGATCAATATGAGGAAAACTACCAAATGTTGATGAAAGAAATCAAAGATCTAAATGGAATAATAAATGGAAAGGTATTTATGTTCATATTCAATGTTGTTGAAATGTCAGTTCTTCCCAAGTTGATCTATAGATTCAACGCAATCCCAATCAAAATCCCAATAAGTTATTTTGTAGAGATTGACAAACTCATTCTAAATCTTATATGGAAAGGCCAAAGACCCAGAATAGCCAATACAAAATTGAAGGAGAAAAACAAAGTCAAAGAACTGACATTACCCAACTGTAAGACTAAATAAATTACTAACTTATTAAATAAATTTTTTATTAAATAAACTACTAAATAAATTACTAATAAAGCTACAGTAATCAAGACAGTGTGGTTTTGGTGAAATAGTAGATAAATAATAGATCAGGGAACAGAACAGAGAGCAAAGAAATAGATCCACACAAAACTATCAACTGATATTTGATAAAGGAGCAAAAGCAATTCAACAGAGAAAGGATAGCCTTTTCAAAAAATGGTGCTGGAACAGATAGACATCCACATGCAAAAAAAAAAAAAAAAAAAAAAAGAATCTAGACACAGACCTTACACTTTTCGCAAAAACTGACCCCAAAATAATCATAGACCTAAATTTAAAACCCCAAATTATAAAACTTCTAGAAGACAACATAGGAGAAAATCTTGGTGATCTTGGGTTTGGTGATGGATTTTTAGATACAACATCACAAGTACGATCCATTAAAGAAAAAAGTGATAGGTTGCACTTTATTAAAATTAAAAACTCCTGCTTTGTGAAAGACACTGTTAAAGAGAATGAAAAGACAATCTACGGACTGGGAGAAAAAATTTGTAAAACACGTATCTGATAAAAGACTTGTATTCCCCCTCAAAAAAAAAAAAAAAAAGACTTGTATCCAAATTATACAGAAAACACTTAAAATTCCACAATAAGGAAACAAACAACCAGATTTAAGAAATGACAGAAGAGCTGAATAGACACCTCACCAAAGAAGATATCTAGATAGCAAATAAACATATGAATAGATGCACAACACATGTCATTCTGGAATTGCGAATTAAACAACAATAAAATACCACTACATAACCATTAGAATGTCTAAAATCGAAAACAGTGATGACACCAAATGCTGCTGAAGATGTGGATGAAGCAACAGCAAGAGTTCGTTGCTGGTGCGAATGCAAGATGGAACAGCAACTTTGAAAGGTGGTTAGTTTCTGACGAAGCTGCTGTGCTTGATGTTTACCAAAATGAATGGAAAATTCATGTCTATATAAAACCCTGCACATGAATATTGGTGACCTTATTCATACTTGCCAAATTTGGAAGCAACCAAGCTATCCTTCAACAGATGACTAGACAATCAAACTGTGGTACGTCCATACAACGGGGTAGTTCTCAGCAATAAAAATAAATGAGTTATCAAGCCACAAAAAGATACGGAAGAACTTTAAATGCATATTTCTGCATGAGAGGAGGCAGTCTGAAAAGGCTACATGCTGTATGATTTCAACAACGTGACATTCTGTAAAGGGTAAAGCTTTGAAGACAGTAAAAAATCAGTAGTTGCCAGGAGTTCAGGGAGAGAGATGAAGGGATAAATAGATGCTACAGGGGATTTTAGAACCGTGAAACTAGTCTGTACGATACTGTAATGGTAAATACATGACATTATGCATTTGTCAAAACCCAAGAACTGTACAACATAAACTATGGGCTGTAGTTAACAGTATAGTAGCAATACCGGCTCATCAGCTGTAACATATTTACCACACTAGGGCAAGATGTTAATAATAGGAGGAACCATATGGTCGGGGTTATTGAGGGTAATGGGAACTCAGTACTTCCTACTTCATTTTTCCATAAATCTAAAACTGCTCTAAAATAATCTATTCATTAAAATAATGATAATAAGCATAGGCAGATAGTTGTTTACTGAACTGTATTCTTATACAGTAGAGGTTGACAAACCACAGCCTTCTAGTCTATCTGGCCCCCACCTAGTTTTGTAAGTAACATTTAGCTAGCACACAGACCCATCCATTTATTTATCTATTGTCTGTTGTTGCTTTCATGTCACACTGGCAGAGTTCAGTAGTTGCCATAGAGCTTACATGGCCCACAAAGCTGAAAATATGTGCTATCTGGCTCTTTCAGAAAAGAAGTTTGCTGACTCCTGTTTGAAAGTAGAGGCTTTCAGGCCAGGAAGTACATTTAGAAGTTGCTGAGTTCAGTTACCTAATAAATTCTGGTATCTGTGCTATCTTATCATCCCAAAAGGAATAGTTCCCTACTCTAACCTCCGCAGCTAGTGTGAACTGCACATTAACCTTGCTATTAGAAGTCAGCCTCTCTTCCTCCCTCTGTTATTCCTTTCACCCACCAAGCCCACTCTTTCCATCCAGAAATACCACGTCAGAGCAGAACTTGGGCAACTACTCATCATGCTAAGTCTTCATTCTGAACCATACTTCCTGACCCAATCGCTTCTGCTTCCAATACCTTTCTAGTTATTGACCTTACTGTTCATACCTGTGCATCCAGCCCTGCTTCTGATTTCTAGTTTCAGTGCCAGACCCAGCGCCCCAGCTATGGCCCTGACTCCTCTGGCTCCGTTTAAATGGAAAAGTATTGTGGAAGGCTAAATAATGGCCCCCAGAGATAGCCAGGTTCTAATTTCTGCAACCTGTGAATGTTACCTTATATTATGGACTGAATTGTGTCTCCCCTCAATATTTATATATATATATATATATATTTAATTTTTATATTTTTATTGGAGTATAGTTGATTTACAATGTTGTGTTAGTTTCAGGTATACAGCAAAGTGAATCAGTTATACATATATCCACTCTTTTTAGATTCTTTTCCCATATAGGTCATTATAGAGTATTGAGTAGAGTTCCCTGTGCTATACAGTAGGCCCTTATTAGTTATCTATTTTATATATAGTAGTGAGACTTCAGTATATAGATGATGGGGATTGACATAAACATTTACTTTTGCAGTATCCTCCAGCACCTCAGGATATGTCTGTATTTGAAGACAGAACCTTTAAAGACATGATGATGTTAAAATGGGGCCATTAGAGCGGGCTTAATCCAATATGATTGGTGTCCTTATCAGAAGAGGAATTTCGGACACATGGAGACACTGGAGATACATGAGGAAGACCATGTGAGGACACAGTGAGAAGGTGGCCATCCAAAGCCAAAAAGAGAGGCCCCAGAGGAAGCCAAACCTGCTGACACCTTGATCTTGGACTGCCAGCCTCCAGAACTATAAACAATAAATTTCTGTTGTTTAAGCCACCCAGTCTGTGGTATTTTGTTATGGCGGCTCTAGCAAGCCACTGTACCTTATATGGCTAAAGGGACTTTTGAGAGGAAGAGTTCCCTAGTCTAACCTCTCCATCCACATTCAATTAAAGTTCCTAAAATGGGGAGATTATCCTGGATTATCAGGGTGTGCCCTAAGCATCATCACACATATCCCTTTAAAAGGGATGCAGAGTGATATGCCCACAGAAGGGGATGTAGAAATGGGAGGGGAGATTGGAGTGATGTGGCCACAAGCCAAGGAATGCCAGCAGCTGGAAGAGACAAGCAACAGATTCCCCCCAAAAGCCTCTAGAAGGAAGATCTCCTAACACTTTGATTTTAACTTCACATGACTCAGTTTGGACTTCTGGCCTCCAGAACAGTGAGGGAATAAATGTATGCTGTTTTAACTACTAAGTACATAATAAAGTTTGTTACAGCAGCCATATGAAACAAATATGTACACTTTCTCAGATAACTACCATTTTGGGGTTAGTTTGGTACGCAGACTCTCCTTCTCCGTGGCCACCTAGCTCTCAAGCAGGAGTCAGGCAGCCACTTAACCACTTTCCTACCCAAATAAGAGCAGCGCGTTCATATAACCACATCTCAGTAGGAGCTCTGAGGGGCAAAGCTTTGCTGTCAGCCAGGATGAGATTTGAATCTCCACTCCAAAACATCTTATCTACATGATTTGGGGCATATTACATAACCCATTTAAACTTCAGTTTCCTAATCAGTGTATGGGGGTCAAATTGACAGCCTTCTAGGGTTGTTGTGAGGATTTTAAATGATATAGGTAAAATGAAGAACACATTTTCCGGAATAAAGTCGGTTTTTAATGTTCTCGATAGGTAATAGTAATAATTGCTTTTATTCACTACGCTAGGTTCTGCAGTCATTCTGAGTGTACCTGGTTTCCTTTTCTCAAAGCCAATCAGGGACTTTGTAAACCATGGTGTGGGGTGTAGCTCTGGCACCAGTTAAATTAATTTGTACCGACTACTTCCTTCTCTCATCCATTAGTATCTCTAACTATCTATGAGATGCTTAGAATCAAAAAAAAGCATGGTCATCACTGAACCCAAACCTGCTATTTGACACTCAGGAGAAGTCCTAAGTGGCTTAACTTCAGAGAGGCTAAGCAACTTGGCCAAGGTCACAGGTAATAAGTGACAACTTCGGGATTTAAGTCCAGGTTTTCAATATGTTGTCCACTATATCACACTGTGACTCACCTGCTAAGCCTGTCTCTCCAAATTCTACACCCAAAGATAGCGTGCTCCCACCCACAGCGCCCCTTGAACTGGGTCAGGTGTTTCCTGACCGTAAATAAGGCCAGACTCCCTCCTTCCATCCCGTGGGGACTTCTTTCCCTAGGGCAGCTCCTAGAGAGGAGACAGATGGGAGGACTCCCAGTGAGTGGCAGGAAGCCTTGCATTGGAGAAGGCGGTGACACACCTAATAGTCCTCCCTCCCCCCAGGAAACCAGGAAATCGGCAGTCACCGAGAGCGCCTTCCCACTCTGTCAGCAATCCAGACCATATGGTTAATTAGATGAAATTTGCGACCGCATCTGTGATGCTATTTCTCTTTTTGGCATGTGTGAACTTAATTACTGAAGCCATGGGAGGCTCCCGGCCCACTGGGAGTACAGTGGGCTTGGGGGCCGCAGAGCACGCCCATGGCTCAGGAAGTGGGATGTGTGGGTGACTGAGGGTCTGCGAAATAGAGGATGGAGAGGGCCATCTGACCAGCTGAGGATGGGGCTTTTATGGCGGTTGCATCGAAACTGGGATATAACGTCACAAGGCCCCCACCTGTGTATGTTGGCAAGCCTCCTCAGAAGGAGGCCAACCTTCCTGCATGGTAGAATGTAGGGTTCGTCCCCTGGTAACCACTGTCATTCAGTCCTATCCTTAGTTACTACAGAATATCTGTCTGGCCAGCACATACCACCGTCTCCCCAGAACATAGGACAAGGCCCATATCACAGAAGGTGTCCAATAAAGAAGGCTGATGGGCCAAATGAACGAACAGATCCTTCTGAGTCTTTGTTTCCTCATCTGTAGAATGGATCATAAAAGCTCTATTCTACCAGTTTGTTAGGATTAAATGAGTAAAAAAAATACATGTAGCACCTATCACGGTCCCTGACGTCAGTGTTCAATAATAAGTTTTTGAATGAATGAATGTATGAATAGCAGAATCACAGAGCCAGTGAATGTCAGTACTGGAAGAAGCCTGAGAAGTCAAAATCAAGTCCAGTCCTCCCACTGTGCCTCAGCTTCCTCATCTGTAAAATGGGGACAAGAAAATCACCTCCCTTATGGGGTTGCTTGAGGATGAAGGAAAGAACATACGCAGATCTTTGAGAAGAGTTCCTGGAAGGTGGTAAGCACTCAGTAAATACTGTTGCTACTGCTGTGAATGATAATGAAAAGGGGAAACTTGCTGTGAGGGAGGGAAAGGGCTCTGCTCAGACAACAGCAGTCTGTGGTACGTCCTGGACCCTAACTCAAGGCTCCTCCTCCCAGCCCATACTGCTGCTTCCTGAGCAGCAATGGGCTGGTGCCATGCTGAGAGTCCCAGGGCTTGCTCATGGGACAGACGTGTGCCGGCTCTCAGGGGTCACGGGTAGAATGAGGGAGACAGAGTATGCCCCCTTTGGGGACCACTCAGGCGAAGAATTAAGACAGAGTCCAGGGATGCTCTGACCTATGCTGGGTCAGAAGAGTCTTGTCCGTTGTTGGGTCGGTGTGCGGTGGTGGTAGGGGGTCTCTCCAGGACTCCCACACGTGATCTTATAGATTATGCCACTGCCGAGAGGGCGGATAGAAGGTGAAATCCAGCCTTGCTCTGCAAGTCAAGCTCGGTGCAGGGGGTGTCTGCCCAGAGGAGGCTCCCCGTTCTGATTCATACACGGGTGCCCTATTGGCAGCTGTGGGCTTGGCGCTTGCTCTGGGGCCAAAGGACAGCTTGGAGACAGAACTTGAAGCCTCAGAACACAGGCAAGACGTTCACAAGAGCAGGACCTGTGTCTGTCTTACTCACCTCTCGATCCCTAGTACCTAAGACGGGGCCTGGACTGGTGGACACTCAAGCAATTACGTGTAGAATAAATGAGCCATTGTATTCTTAATACCTATCACAGACCCAGCTGTGGGGTGTGGGCTCAGTGTGTGCTGGATAAACGTATCACTGAAGTAGCAGGAGGGGAAGGATGAGAGAGAAAAACCATGGTTTCCTGGACTTTAAGCCCCATAGAGTAATAGTAGCTAACTTATTGAGTACTGACTTCATACAGACATAATAAAAAGAGCTGTATTTGCATTATCCCCTAAAATCTCAGAAGAGCCTAGTGGGGAAGGTACTATGACTGTGTGCGATGTACACACCAGGGCCCTGAGGCTTAACGAGGCTAAGGGATTGGCCTGTGGTCACATGGCTCCTAGGGAGTAACGCTGATGCTAGAACCGGTATTCTGCTGCCTCTAGTGCCCTTTATAACCACCATGCTCTTGTCCCCTGAGTCGGCCTGTGAGATATCAGGAGACCTCCTGTGCCTTCTGTCTGCTACGCTATTTCCCTCCACTCTCATAGTCCTCACGCCTTCACTTCATTCAGGCCTCTGCTTTACTGTCACCTCCTCTGAGAAGCCTGCCAGGGCCACCTCATATGAAGGAAAACTTTCCAATTCCTTACCCTGCTTCATTTTCCTCCATATCCCTCACTACCACCAGAAATATATGTTGGCTTTCTCGTGGCTGCCTCCTCACCCCCATCCCTTCCCAGAAGGGTGAGCCTGATGAGGGCAAGGACCTTATCTGTCTTGTTAACTGTTATGCTACTAACATCCAGAATGGTACCTGACACATAAAAGTGCTTGCCATGTATTTATGAAATGACTGGAAGGATGGCTGGATGACCTTGGGCCCATTATTTAAATGTCTGTTTAACGTCTGACATTCTCTCTCAAATTCTCCTTCTCTGGCTCTGGCTTCTTCACCTGTCAGACAAGATACAGATACCAGACCTGACACCTCCCGGAATGTATGAGAAGCTGCATCAGGAGAAGTTTGGGAGCTCACCAAAATAGACAATATCATCATCATCATCATCATCATTATTAAACACCTATGCATGCCCTCGTGTACACAGATCTTTTGCCCTGCCCAAGGGTAAAAGCCCAGGTCACTGCCAAAGCCTGCCCACCTTGCCAGGGCTGGGACGCACAGCTCAGCCTCAAAGTCCCATCTTTTGCCATTCCCAGGACAAAGGTCTCCACTAAGACAAGTCGGCGTCAGGTAGACTTCAGACTGTCTTTGAACAGGGAAGCAGGGGGCAGCTTTTTTGGTAGCACTGTGTCATGGCAACATTATTTTGGGGAAGTCATTTTGTCTCAATTACCTCTTAACACAAAACCAAAGTGAGGGTAATACCAGTCTCAGAGGGTACTGGCTAAGATGGAATAAGCTAATGATTTTGAAAGTACTTTGTGAAGTGTAAAGCTTCACACAGATGTGGGGCCCTAACCTTAAGGGGGAAAGCCGGGCTGGGCAGTTCAGACCTGACTGAGAATTGGGAGCATGGGGAGGATTTGGAGCAGGAAAGAGACGCATTAAGACGTGGTCTTCGGGGAAGGAATCTGGTAGTGTGTACAGACAGGCTGGGCCTCCCAGGTGCCCTTTTCCCTTCTAGACTGTGCTTGGGGAAGAGCGAGGTAGAGGCTGCAGGGTGAGGGGTCCCCCTTTCCAAGCGTCAGAAGGCAGTGGGCCTGGCAGGGAACGGGCCTGGGGGACAGGCACGGCTGGCGCCACCCTGATTAGCTGGGAGAGCGCAGATCTGCACTCCCTTCCCCGCCGCAGCTAACAAGATAATGAATATTTTCATCAGCTGCAGAGAATACAAACATCTGTAGGAACACCAAACCTACTCTCGGGGCTGGGGGAGGAGGGGAGGACACGGAGGTGGGGAAACGCAGCTTCTCAGCAGTTTTAGGGAAGAAGAGATGTGCCGAGATGCTGGAAGGGTGGCGGGGAACTCGGAACCCTGGCTGGTGCCTCCTGCACATGGCACGGCGGGAAACAGATAATGATCCGCCACAACCTATGGCCGCTGCTCATTCAGGGTTGAACGTGCAGTCCTGGGTGGACTTTGCTCATAGCGCCCCACCCTCCCCGATCCATCCAGTGGCAGCTGCATCCATCCCCAACCCGCCCACTGACCTACTCCACAAACATTTACTACTGGGGGCCAGGAATGAACCTAGGCTCCAGGGGCATACACATCCCTTGCCCTTAAGAAGCTCATTCATTTACTTAACTATTAAACGTCTATTCGTGAAGTGCCTACTCTGTGCTGGGCACTCACATTCTAGTCGGAGAGACAGATATGTGAACTGGTACTTATCGAAGGAGGGCTCGGATAAGAGGTGAAAGCAGAGGACCACCTAACTCTTCTGGAGGAAAAAGGTTCCAGGAAGACTCCTGGAGGAGGTGATAGACCCCTGGTGTAAATCAAGGATGAATTAAAGTATTTCAGGCAGAGAAACTGGAAGAGCATTCTAGATAGAGGGAACGGCATGTGCAAAGTCAGGGAGGCAAGAGGAACCCCACGGAACTCAGGGAACCACAAGTAGCTCAGTAGAAATGGATGGGACCAGGCAAGGCAAGGGCCAGGAGCAGTGATAGAGGAAGCCTAACAGGTGGGCTTGAACCTGATTATGTGGAGCCTGGTCCACGACGCTAAGGAGGCCAGACTTTCTCCTGGGCACAATGAGGAACTGCTGGCAAGTTCTGAGCAGAGGAGTGGCATGACCATATCTGCATGTTGGAAGACCACTTTGGCTGCAGCATGGAGAGCGGATTGAGAAGGAAGACTAGGGGGTGAGTAAGGGGGCTGATGAGAATCTCAGCTGGAGGCAGCCTGGCTCATGTGCAGCGCTGAGGAGGGCTGTTCTCTCGGGCCTGGCAGATCCCCCCAGATCCAGACATGGCTTTGCCATTTAGCAGCCTCTGTGATTTTGCGGAGCATGAAGAGCTATTAATAATAGTTTCAGTGAAGAGCAAATGAGATAGTGTGTCACAGTGACCTACAAGGTGTAAGACGCTGTAGAAATATTAGTTATCAGTTATTTACTTACAGCAGTACTATTAGATCTAATCATTACTTCACTCTGCTGTCTTTCTTCCCCATCCCTGATATCCAGAAACAGAAAATAGCACAAAATTAGAGCCTCAAAGGCTCCAGTTTTGACACTTACTGTCTGTAAACTTGGAAAGTTCCCTTAATTTCTGTGCTTCCATTTCTGCATCTCTGAAATGGGCATAACATTCTTCTCTTTGCCTATTTTTCAGAGTTCTTAGGAGGGCTTACCTGGATGGCTGACATTCAAGTGCTTTGCTTTGAAAAACATGAATCTTTAGCACCTTGAATGGGAAGTGGGTGTGAACTCCAATCCACTGAGCACCTCCACGGGCTACACATTTCAGATTAGTGGTTGGCAAACGACTATGGCCAAATCTAGCCCCCTGCCTGTTTTGTTGTGCAAGCCACGAGCTAAGAATAGTTTTTACATTCTTAAATGGCTGGGGAAAAAAATCATATTTCATGTGACATGTAAAAACTACATGAAATTCAAAACTTAGCGCCTATAGATAAAGTTTTATTGGAATACACCCACAACACACTAAGGGGATGAGTGGGGAGATGGAGTCATTGACACACTGTCTATGGCTGCTTTCCCCCGTACAACAGCAGAGCTGGTTGTTTGTAACAAAAATCACATGGCTGCCCCCGCTACGGAAGACAGAATGGAGATTCCTCAAAAAATTAGGAATAGAACTACCACATGAATCAGCTATCCCACTTCTGGATACTTACCAAAAAACCCCCACTAATTTGAAAAGATATATTTACAATAGCCAAGATATGGAAACAACCTAAGTGCCCATCAGTGCAAGAATGGATAAAGAAGATGTGGAATATATACCCAATGCAACAGTCCTCAGCCACGAAAAAGACGAAATCTTGCCATTTGTGACAACATAGACTTTGAGGGAATTATGCTAAGTGAAGAGAAAGACAAATACCACATGATTTCACACATATGTGGAATACAAAAAAATCGAATAAGCAAAAAACAACAACAAAAACAAAATAAATGAACAAACCAAACCAAACAAAAACAAACACACAGGGGACTTCCCTGGTGGCACATTGGTTAAGAATCTGCCTGCCAACGCAGGGGACACGGGTTTGAGCCCTGGTCCGGGAAGATCCCATATACCGTGGAGTAACTAAGCCCGTGCGCTACAGTTACTGAGCCTGCGCTCTAGAGCCCGCGAGCCACAACTGCTGAAGCCCGCATGCCTAGGGCCCGTGCCCTGCAACAAGAGAAGCCACCGCAATGAGAAGCCCACGAACCGCAATGAAGAGTAGCCCCCGCTCACCACAACTAGAGAAAGCCTGTGCATAGCAATGAAGACCCAATGCAGCCAAAATAAATAAATAAATAAATTAATTAATTAATTAAAAACAAACACACAGATACAGAGAACAGAGTAGTGGCCACCAGAGGGCAGGGGTGGGGGGAGGGTAAAATGGGTAAAGTGAATCAACTGTATGGTGATGGATGGAAACTAAATTTGGGGTGGTGAGTATGCTGTAGAGTATACAGAAGTAGAAATATAACAGTGTACACATAAAGCTTATATAATGTTATAAATCAATGTTACCTCAATTAAAAAAAAATAATCAGGTGGCTGCAAAACTCATTTTCTTTTTTTTTTTTTCTTTCTTTCTTTTTTCTTTTTGTTCGTTTGTTTGTTTTGGCCGCACCGAGCAGCTTGTGGGATTTGGGATTTTAGTTCCTCGACCAGGAATTGAACCTAGGCACTCAGCAGTGAAAGCGCAGAGTCCTAACCACTGGACTGCCAGGGGATTCCCAAAACTCATTTTCTATAAAGGACTCAGATACTTACTCTCTGACCCTTTATAGAAAAATCTGCTGGCCTCCAGGTTAGCTATATTGCCTTATTTAATTATTGCAATCCTATGAGGTAAGGATTTTTTTTTTTCCCATTCACAGATGAGGAAACTGAGGCTCAGGGAAATTGGATCACAGGATGAAAACTGCCTCAATTCCACGACTACTTTATTTCAAAGCTGAATCTCTTCTTACCTCATCCTGATCCTGCCCGATGGAGCTAATTTCCTCCTTCTCTGGAGGCACACCCACTAATCACAGGTCCAGCGGCTGCCTTCTTCACCAGACTACAAACTAAGTGAGGGTGAAGGCTGAGGACGCTGTGTTCCTCACTCTCTGCAGCGCCTATCATGGTGCCTGTCCCACAGTCGGTGGCTGATAAATAACAGCTGCCACTTCGGACACCTGGCTGAGGTAGCCATTCCGCTCTATCACACCACCACTCCGACACGCACACCCAGCATTCAGTCACCAGCCGCAAATTTATAAGATAGATTCCCTTTCTCCCTTGCCTTTTTGAAAATGAGTATAAATTGGGCCCCGAGTGCAGCGATTTGGAGACGTCCGCATACGCTCTGTTCACAGTCTCTTGACAGAAGCCCAGCAGTCAGTGTCTGCAATGCTGTGCTGCACGCAGCTTCCGTGATCAATACCAACCTGTCTCTTCCTCCAGCTGCACGGTGGCTGGGAGCCCCTGAAAGCCACCTTCAAATACTCGGAATTTCAACTTCTCCAGGCAACCCTCATCACTACGACTAAAAACAGGCAAGAAAATCCCCACCGGGGGTGCAACGCTGAGAGGAAACACCATCTGTGTCTGTGTTTGTTTGGGGTTGTGGAGTCAGGCAGGTGGCCCTGAATTCTTATCTCATCCTCACTCTAGCAGTGAGTTGCTGTGTGACTGGCCCAGGGCAAGAGGCTTCACCTGCTGAGTTTCGGTTTCCTTACAGGTAAAGTGGGGTTGCTAAAACCCAGCTGTCGGGGTACAGAGAGGACTGGACAGGATATGATAGACGAGAAAGCGCCTTGCAGTGTTAGGCTCACGGTAGATTCTCAGTAAGTGCTACTATAGTTCCCTTTCTACAACGTGCAAAGCACTGTGCAAGGCCCTTGGGAGTGGGGTGATGGGGAGAAACAAGCAGCAGGGAAGGCAAGAGGGCTCCAGAGGGAGCCCGGAAGAAGGGAAATGAGAATATAACTGTTACTAACGACCCTTGGGGCAGGATAGTGTGCTGGGCACGCCCCTTAGAGGACCTCTTAGTCCTTCCAGCCTTTCCATTATATAAGGGGGGTTCTCTATACATGGATAAGAACGCTGATCAGAGAAATTACATGGCTGTCTGAGGTCATACAGTTAGCGTGGCAGGCACTGTGATGCTCCACTCAGGCCCCCCTTCACTGTCGCCCCAGATGCTAGAACCAGATGCTCGGTGCGCTGTCAGCGTGCGGCCCTTTTAGGGACTGCTTTGGCCGCAGAGAGTCAGCTTGCCTAAGATCCGGCCCCTACCTGGGTACCCTGCACCCATGACTGCTCATTGCAAGGGTATAGAGGATGAGACATCCGGGCCCAACTCGGGCCAAGCTGAAGGGCCATTTCAGCCCAGAGCTCCCCATGGGGGCAGCTGAGGCTGTGGGTGAACCTGCAGTGCACTGTGACTTCTTTCCAGTCCCTGCTCCACACCTACTCATCCCAAACCCACCCCCTAATCAACATTCTGCTTATTGAACTTGGACTCTGCATCCTTGGCAAACCCAACTTGCAAGGATAGCTAGTGAGTGACGCAGGTAACATTTGAACCACTTCTATTCAGTCCTCAACTGGAGCCTCTTTTGGTGGGCGACTTCAAGACGAAAGTCGTTCATTCATTCATTTCAGCTCTTCACTGACTCTTCCAAGAATTGTCATCCTTTTCTTCATCCCTGCCTTCATGAACTCGGAGTACAACAAACTTACATTTACTGTTTCTGATATCACTCTCTCTCCACCTTTATGAGAGTTCTGGCATCTGAGCATTTTAACTGCCCCCTGCTATTTTAATTGGAAGTTGAGGGCCTGCCCTCAATATTAAATTTTAAAATATAATAATGGTCTAATGCAGGCATCTATCGGATCCTCAATTCTTCTGAAAGACCCCTCTGTACCTCGGTATCTGCGTGTGTCTGCATACTGAGGCCCACCACTCTGGCTTTGTCTGCCTTTTCCCTTCCCTACAGTTCTGTAAGGATCCTCTTTATCTTTGAGAGACGCTGCGCGAAATGCAGATGCCTCTGCAGTACGCTTGCTAATGACAAATTTGAGGACCAAGACAGCATGGGGCTGAAGTAGGGTAATTCAGCCCAAGAGGGTTCCTTCTGAGCGGAGGCCAAGTTCCACCTGAGAGCACCGTCTCGTGTGGCAGAGCAGCGAAGCTTTCCTTGCAGAGAAAGCCCTGCTCCGCTTTCCCTGCATTAGTCTGCCAGGCACCCCGCAGTGGAAACCGGAGTCCTGGACCAGCCAAGCCCTGAGGCAGTCCAAATCCTCCTCCCCACAACAGTGGAGTTAAACCGGGACCAGCTGCCTTCCCTCTGGCTAAGCCACTACATCTGGGACTTGAAATGTAAACTTGCTCAACCTTTCTTGAGGCTACGTGGTATCAGGAATCAACAGTTCAACGTGCATGCTTCTTGCCCAAGAGCTTTTGCTTCCTGGATTCATCCTGAGAGACAATCAGTCAAATGTGCACAGCTGTATTTACAAAGACGCTTATCACAACATAGCTTATGACAGTGAAAAGCCGGCAAATATCTAAATGTCTATCAATAGGGGACTGATAAAATGAATTATAAGCCTGGGTAATGGAATATGTGCAGGCATTAAAAAACATATAGCTGATCTTTATAAATTAGAGAAAGATCTCTAGGGGATATTTTTAAGTGAAAAAAATGATAAGCATATACCGTGCCACCCTAGTTATATAAAATTTTTCAATATATAAAATGTGACTCTAAGCACAAGAGGACATTTGACAGGAGGTTCACAAATGTGAAGGCGGTCACACGCAGATAAGACTCCCAGGTGATTTTTAACTTTTTTTTTTTTTTACAAATATTGCTTGGATTTTCTACAGAAATATATATTAACTTTATGGTGGTGGAGAATAAAGGCTGTGGCCTTGGACAAATAATTTTCCCTTTCAATCTTTAGGGAAAAGAAGACTAATATTACCTACTAATAAGGCTACTAAATATTCAATTAAAACTTATCTAAGTCACTTAAAACAGAGCCTAAGACAAGCTTCAAATGATCACTGGTAAGAGTTAAAGAAGCAGGGATTGGGCAGACATCATGGACAAATGGCCTAGACCTGTGACCAGGAGATGTGTTGACATTTGAGCCAAACGCCATCCCTCCTATACCCACCGGTACACACTCACATACCAACACAAATATACATACTCACATACACGTAAACACACACACACACCAGCACACATTCTCACTTACATACACACAACAGACACACACATTCACACTCACATACCCATAACACACACAACAAACACATTCAAACACACACATTCACACTCACATACACATACATACACACACCAGCACACATTCACACCCACATACACTTAGGTACACGCAGACATAAACAAATACTTAGGCACATACACGTATACTTAGGGCACCTGGAGACACACATACACATATAAACACACACAAACACATCTATATTCAAGCACACCCACAGTGGCACGCATGGCGAGGGCTGGGAGAGGACCAAGCCTGCAGAACTAACCACTGATCGGGCTGCCTGCCGCCCCCGACAGCCCGCCTCCGGCTGTGTCACGTCCCCGCTGCCTTGCTTCTGTGCCAGCCCCCAGAGCTCGGTTCCCTGCGAACAGTGGGCAGGGTGGCTGGGGACAGGGGAGGGTGATTGCTGCAGTTTAATTAAGCATGATGCCCGGAGACAGGCTTGGAGGGTGCCCTGTAAGAGACATCCTGCTGAACTCGGAATCCCTGTTCTCTAGGCTAACGCAGGCCTGACAAAACATTTCAAAGCGAAAGAGAGCATTAGAACGAAGGAGCTGACAGCTCTTAATAGCACAGTAACAAGGAGACACTAATAACCAGCGTGTCTGTGGGCTGAGCAGCTCCGGAGACACAGACGGCGAGTCTTCTTCAAAGGCACGTTGGCAATGCCTGGGCCTTTCTTCTGGTGTCTTCTGTCTTCCATGCCTCACAGTAGAGGGACACACTCCTGGTGAACTGTGCTCAGAGCCCGCTCTGCGAGCAGGGGTCCCTGCAGCCAGCACTGTGGGATCTGACCTCAAGAGCCCCCCTTGGGGTTAACGCGGTGGGGACCACAGGGTGATGGAGTCATGCGGTAAATATCTCAGGAAGGAAGGAAAGGAGGGCAGGAGGAGAGCGGAAGTAAGAAGGAGGAAGGGAGGGAAGAAAATCCCCCAGTTCCTGATTGCAGATCTATAGGAAAAGAGAGCTCCTTACTTCCATTAACAACCTGTGTAAATGCTGATGGTTTTAATCCTCTTTTCAAGACAAAAGTTACTAAAGACCTACGTTGGGTCAGACCTCATGTATTGAAGATGAAAACAAAACAAAGCAGAAAACCAACGACCCTGTCTTCAAGCATGTAGTAGTCCAGTAGGGGAGTCATACAGGTAAAAAAAAAGATAACGATAATATGTTGTAAACTCCCCAAATCCAATGTTTCGTCTCCTCTTTCTGCCAGAAGTCCTCCCTGTAAAGGAGTTATCACACTGATTCTGATTTCTCACCTCTCATCCTCACTCAGTCCATTCCAATAAGCCTTTGGTCACATGCATTCCACATACCTCACCCTTAACCAGGGCTACCGGTGACCTTCAATTTGACAAACTCACTGCTTTCCACCTTCACTGAGGGGACCTCAGAGCAGCAGATGACACAGATGACCAAACTCTCTTCAGGAAGCATGTTCTGAGGACCCCATGACCTCCCTCCCTCTGGTGTTTCCCCCTCCTGCCTCCCCAGCCACTTCTTCTCTGTCACCTTGGGTGGCCCCTTCTCTTGTCCCCACCCCTAATCTGTTCTGGCTCTTTTCACTCTCTGTAGTCTCTCCAGGAAATCTTATCTCAAAGGACTTTTACAAAATAATTATCTCCATGCTGGTGACTACCAATGGGTTAGTTCAGAACTCAACCCTGAGGTGTGTTTGCTCGTCAAGTAGATATCCTTGGGAGGTTGGATATACCTGACTTTAGCTGAAGATAGGCCCAACTGGTGTGCAGGCTTGGAAGAGAGCATACACGGAGCATGTGTAGGGAGAGAAGATAAAAGTACTGAGGATCGAGCCCAAAAAGGCTGGCAAGTGTCTATGGAGGTGAGAGGGAAACCGGGAGTGTGCAGTACACAGGAGCCAGGGAAGAAGTTTTCAAGAGAGAGTGAACACTGGGGTCAAATCAAGAGAAGAGCTGGTGTGAGGGAAAAAGTGAAAGGTGTATTAGATGCGACCATGGGCAGGTGTCCCGGTGGCCTTGGGGGATGCAGTCTCTGTGGATGACAGGAGCAGATGCCTGTGTGGTACGTGGGGAAGCAAGTGGGAAGTGAGGGAGTAGAGACCATTTGCATAGACGTCTCTTTCTAGAAGGCTGGCTGTGAATGGAAGCCATACGGTGGTAGCTGACGGCAACTCTAAGTGTGGGGAGCGGATGAGATGGGAGAAATGAACACATTTATGGGCTGAGGGGAAAGGATCAGGAGAGGGAGACATTTATGGAAAAAAGAGGGTGGTTATTGATGATATAAGTTTCTTAAAAGATTGGAGGGGATGAGATAACTATTAGTTAGGAGAAGAAACACTTCTCCTAAGACAGGAGTGGGTGTGTATGAGGGTACATGGGAAGGAGGTTTGGAAGTTATGTCCTTTCTTGCCTGATGGTCTCATATTTCTTTTCTTTAAAACAATAGGAGAGTGAAGAAGGCTGAAGCTGTGTTAGAGGCTTCAACAAGGGCTCTGAAGGTTTTTAAAAAAAAAGCCACTGCAGGGATGGAGAGAAGGGAAGAGAAGAGTCTACTAGAGCCGAGGACCCAGCTGATACTGGAGACCATGGATGGGTATTGGTGCCAATCTGCATTTTGGTGTGAATGATGCAAACTACCTGTGGCTAAATCAACTATATTCCAATAAAATAATAATAATAATAATAAAAAACAAACTACACGTGGCTGTCCCCAAGTTGGAAGGAAGACAAGTGATGGGGTTGATTCAGGGCTGAGGAATCTATGCAAGACTAGTTCTTCCTTCACTTACTTCTTCCACAGGACGACAATGACGCCAACAGCAGTTACCACTTTGTTGAGTGTTGGCCAGTTGCCAGGTGCCTTACATACAGTATCTCTAATTCTCAGGAGAGTACTGTAAAACCATTATGTGTTCTCCCCTTTTGCCCTGAGGAACTCTGTTCCCAGAGAAGCGATATAATTTTCTGAAGGTTTTACAAGCCTGTCTGGCTGCAAAGCCCAGGCTCTCTCCCTTACCCCATACCTTGTCATAATCTTTGAGATGTAACTGTAGTTCCCATTTCCGCCCACCCCACCCTGAGTGTTTGCTTCTCTAGGATAAACAACTCCAGGCTTTGAACACTTCCTTACGGGACCTCATTTCCATTCCCCTCACTCTCCCATCGGCCCCTTCCAGTTTGTTAGTTTCCTGTTTCCAAACACGTGTGTTCCTGCATGCACTTTTTTCCAGGTGGTAATGAGTTCCCTATGGGAAAGCCAAGACTCCTCAGTAAAAAGGTCTTGAGAAGGACTCCCTGGAAGGTTTTCCCCAAGGACACATTCACATGCTTCTATCTAGTTTTCTCCCTAAGCAAATTTGCCAACCAGGAGGTCCTTCAAAGAGCCATGGATATAGAGCCCAGCGTTCCATGACCTTGATCACCTCTCCACCTCTCTCTCCGAAGACTGACCCACATGCTCCACAGAGACCAAACCATTTGGAGTCTTATGTGCTTTCTTTTCAAGTTTTGTGCTTCTTTACTTGCTGATCTCTCTGCCTGAAATATCCTTTCCTCTGTCCTTTCCTAACAACCACTCACTCTTCAAGATTCAACTCAGGCATCGCCTTTTAGAAACCTTCCCAGGTGGCCTGGCTATATCAGGTGCCCCCTGGCTTTCACGCTTCTTCTCTCATAACACGGAACAAGCAGAGGACAATGATTAAACAAGTGGGTGAGGGGCTTATTAGTCAGACTAGACAAGAGCTGGTTCAAGGCACTTACTACTTGTGTCACTTAACCTCTCAGTGTCTCCATTTGCTCAGCTGTAGGATGAGGATAGGGTACACCAACCTCATAGAGTTATTGTAAAGAAGAAATAAACTAATCTCCACTTGACTTAGTAACATATGTCAAACATACCGTATTTAGTTTATGCTTATATCTACCCCACCAGCCCATGAGTACCAAGAAGGCAGGGGTAGCATCTAAACCATGTTTCCATCTCTAGCACCTCATTCAGAGTTGAGCACACAGTAGGGGCTCATAAACAAATGAATGGACGGATCTAAGTCACCTCTGTATACTGTCCTTGTAATCACATTATCTGAAATTACCTACTCCATTTCCATATGTTTTGAGAGAAGTTGAGGGATAAGATATATGTTCTTCATTTGCAGGGCAGGAGGCCTCCCCAAGAACTGGCTGGATGCTGGGGGGATTTGTGCATTGAGTGCCAAGCTCTGTCCAGGACCATAGATAGTGGTGGTGGCCATACCCAAATGGAATACAGTCACGTCCATCTAGAAGTGGCAAAGTCCAGAGGCCAGGCAGCCAAGCATGTAAACAGACAAGAGAAGATCCAAGTCCCATGGAGCACTGGGCACTCAGCATAAGGGTGAACTCTCCACTGGTTCTCATACACACAACCTCCCTCGTTGTTTATGGCTGACAGTCAATCTGAGAGCTCCATGCAGGTCCATTCTGATTGTCTGGTATCCATGCCATTACATTTTCAAAATATATTAGATATTACCCTTTCTCTGAAACATAGGGAGCCCAGGTTCCCAGCAGGACTGAGGTAAGTGACGAAGAACCTCAATTAGAGGTTTGCAGGTCCAAAGGCTAGATTTTAGGTGGCCACAAGCTAAGAGCAGAGAAGCAGAGTTCAGGCCAGGCAAAGCCAGCCATTGGGTTGAGTCAATGAACTAGCAATCTAAGCCCTGCTACGTAAACTCCCCCTTAGAAGACTCTACCAGCCAGCAGTTCACTATGGGTTAAAATGATCAGCCCTATTCCCAGGACTGCCTTCCCTTCAACCATCATCCCTCCAGCTCTTTTCTTCCGACAGCAGAGCCACCTGACTCCAGCCAGCAGCCTCGTCTTGGCTGCAGTCACCAGGACCTGATTCCAGTCAAAGGCAATTTATGAACCTCCAGGTCAGAGCTCAGGAGGCTTAACTTCACAGCAGCACATGCTACTCATGTCTGTTAAGCAGGCACCAAGTGGTAGAGTCATTATTTCTTTACAGATGTGTGTTTCCTGCTAGCCTGAGGCTTGCCTAGAAGCAGTACGTTGTTTTAAAAAGGGGGTGGGAGAAATAAAGAAAGGAATGGAAGGGGAAGAATTAGGCTGGCTTCTGGTTTTACTCTCATTTTAGGAACCAGTTTTGGACACCGAGCCTCCATCCCATATCTGTCTTGATAGCCTGCCCGGCAAGCCATGTTCTTTTGATGCTTGATGCTTTCCCTCTAAGAACTAAACCTCTATTTCTAAAATTTTATTCTTCGGAACATACCTAGGTCCCATTGCAAAGTTCTGGGCCCCAACTCTGAGCCACCATCTACTTGCTCTGTCCACAGGGGCCTGTACTGAACTTTACAACCTGATACAGTAAAGTATTTTTCCTTTCCGGGAGTCTTCTGCCAACACTTTGCCCCAGAGGTCTGTGGATTTGAAGGAGGAAATGTTGTACCCTAATGCGGATGTCATGAGGGAGAACAGGGGTCACAGTGAAGATAGCTAATGACAGGAAAGGTAGTGGGACCATGTCTTCTTCATAAGAGAGCACTTGACCCAAGGGCAGGCCTCGAAGTATAGGAATAAAACAGAATTCAGAATTCAGGTGGGGAAGAGGAGAGAAAAAGACATGCACTGAGCGCATACCACACGCCGTGAACTGTGAAATTATGTATATGATGTCACTTACGGTTCCCATCACCCCTTGCAGTAGAAGCCACTGCCTCCATTTTACAGATGAGAAAACTCAGGTTCAGAGAGGATAAGAGTCTTGCTCAATATCACCAAGCAGGTAAGGGGTAGAGCCCAGAATAGAATCAGCTCTAACTGTAAAGCCATTCCTGCCTCCTAAAGAACCAGATCTCTAGTCTAGATAAACAGACTCAGGATGTCTCCACACTTTTAAGACATGCCTTGTCCCAAACTAGCTCAACATCCTCAAGAAAATTATCTCATAGTTTAAGAGAGTGGCCACTGTTCCCTCGGCTTACCTCATCCCTTCCATGAAGAGGATGTAGAATCATGGGCCATCAAAACTATAAGAACACTAGTATCTGCTAGAACAGTGGTTTTCTCATTTCTTTTTTTGTTTTCTTTTTTAACATCTTTATTGGAGTATAATTGCTTTAAAATGCTGTGTTAGTTTCTGCTGTATAACAAAGTGAATCAGCTCTATGTATACATATATCCCCATATCTCCTTCTTGCATCTCCCTCCCACCCTCCCTATCTCACCCCTCTAGGTGGTCACAAAGCACCGAGCTGATCTCCCTGTGCTAGGCAGCTGCTTCCCACTAGCTTTCACTCTGTATGACAGACTCTAGGTCCATCTACCTCACTACAAATAACTCAATTTCATTTCTTTTTTCTTTTTTTTTGCTTTTGTTATTTTGCTTTTGTTTTTTTAACATCATTATTGGAGTATAATTGCTTTACAATGGTGTGTTAGTTTCCGCTTTATAACAAAGTGAATCAGCTATACATATAAATATATCCCCATATCTCCTCCCTCTTGCGTCTCCCTCCCACCCTCCCTATCCCACCCCTCTAGGTGGTCACAAAGCATCAAGCTGATCTCCCTGTGCTATGTGGCTGCTTCCCACTAGCTATCTATTTTACATTTGGTAGTGTATGTATGTCCATGCCACTCTCTCACTTCATCCCAGCTTACCCTTCCCCCTTCATGTGTCCTCAAGTCCATTCTCTATGCCTGCGTCTGCGTCTTTATTCCTGTCCTGCCCCTCGGTTCATCAGAACCATTTTTTTTTTAGATTCCATATATATGTGTTAGCATACGGTATTTGTTTTTTTCTTTCTGACTTACTTCACTCTGTATGACAGACTCTAGGTCCATCAACCTCACTACACATAACTCAATTTCATTTATTTTTATGGCTGAATAATATTCCATTGTATATATGTGCCACATCTTCTTTATCCATTCATCTGTCGACGGACACTTAGGTGGTTTCCATGTCCTGGCTATTGTAAATAGAGCTGCAATGAACATATTGTAAATAGAGCTGCAATGAACATTGTGGTACAGGTCTCTTTTTGAATTACGGTTTTCTTAGGGTACATGGCCAGTAGTGGGATGGCTGAGTCGTATGGTAGTTCCATTTTTAGTTTTTTCAGGAACCTCCATACTGTTCTCCATAGTGGCTGCATCAATTTACATTCCCACCCACAGTGCAAGAGGATTCCCTTTTCTCCACATCTTCTCCAGCATTTATTGCTTGTAGATTTTTTGATGATGGCCATTCTGACTGGTGTGAGGTGACACCTCATTGTGGTTTTGATTTGCATTTCTCTGATGCTCCTGCCCACTTTTGGATTGGGTTGTTTGTTTTTTGATATTGAGCTGCATGAGCTGCTTGTATATTTTGGAGATTAATCCTTTGTCAGTTGCTTCATTTGCAAATATTTTCTCCTGTTCTGAGGGTTGTCTGTTCGTCTTGTTTATGGTATCCTTTGCTGTGGAAAAGCTTTTACAGTTCATTAGGTCCCATTAGTTTATTTTTGTTTTTATTTCCATTTCTCTAGGAGGTGGGTCAAAAAGGATCTTGCTGTGATTTATGTCATAGAGTATTCTGCCTATGTTTTCCTCTAAGAGTTTTATAGTGTCTGGCCTTACATTTATATCTTTAATCCATGTTGAGTTTATTTTTGTGTATGGTGTTAGGAAGTGTTCTAATTTCATTCTTTACATGTAGCTGTCCAGTTTTCCCAG
>NC_041222.1:9051730-9056883 GCF_002837175.3 Physeter macrocephalus | reverse complement strand
GTGCCAGTACCATATTGTCTTGATTCCTGTAGCTTTGTAGTATAGTCTGAAGTCAGGGAGCCTGATTCCTCCAGCTCTGTTTTTCTTTCTCAAGATTGCTTTAGCTATTTGGGGTCTTTTGTGTTTCCATACAAATTGTGAAAATTTTTTGTTCTAGTTCTATGAAAAATGCCATTGGTAGTTTGATAGAGATGGCATTGAATCTGTAGATTGCTTTGGGTAGTATAGTCATTTTCACAATGTTGATTCTTCCAATCCAAGAACATGGTATATATCTCTCCATCTGTTTGTATCATCTTTAATTTCTTTCATCAGTGTGTTCTAGTTTTCTGCATACAGGTCTTTTGTCTCTTAGGTAGGTTTATTCCTAGGTATTTTATTCTTTTTGTTGCAGTGGTAAATAGGAGTGCTTCCTTAATTTCTTTTTCAGATTTTTCATCATTAGTGTATAGGAATGCAAGAGATTTCTGTGCATTAATTTTATACCCTGCTACTTTACCAAATTCATTGATTAGCTCTAGTAGTTTTCTGGCGGCATCTTTAGGATTCTCTATGTATAGTATCATGTCATCTGCAATCATTTCTTTTCTTTATGTGCAGCAGAACCTATGTTTGGAACTCCCACACGTGACACAGATATTAGGTAGAGTCTTCTCCAGCCCCATCTGTACTCTTCTGGAAGGGACTCTTGAAGCTCTTCTGAAGACCCTGTGCTCTTCCATGAAATGCAATCTGATTCACTTTGCCCCCTCATTTGTGGCTAAGAAGGCTGGGGACCAAGATCAGGAAGGGGTTCACCCAAGGTTACTCGATGATCTTGAGGCAGAACTGGGACAAAAGTCCCCATCTGTTGTTTCTACTGTTCTCTGTTCTATACAGTGGACAAGTCATATCCATCAGAGTAGAAGAAAAGGTGTTCTGTGTCTATGCAGGCTGGCTGTGTGGGAATGGGATCTGGAGATAGAAACTTCCTTCTGGCAGAGGAAGCAATCATTAATAATAGTGGCCCACATTAACTGAGCACTTTCTATGCTGCTAGGCACAGAACAAAGAGCTTTGCTTGCATTATTCCATTTCATCCCCTCAGTGGATTACAATCCCATTATGGAGATAAGGGAGGTGAGTCTTAATTCCTCAGCATTAGGTGACCCAGCCAGTAAACTGCTGTGGTAGGATTTGATCCCCGGCCTTCTCACCCCAGGGACCATCTCTTAACCAGTCTGCTGTACCGTCTTCCTAGGTTTGATTTGTTCATACTTACCAATCTCTCCTTCCCTCGCCTCCTGCCAATCTCCCAGCAAACGCTCTGCATGATGAGACAGCTCATTTTCCTCCCATGACCGCCAATATGCAGGGTCTTGGGTATAAATGTGCAGCCCCCGCTACCCTTCCTCCGACCAACTCCCAGGCTCTGTACACACAGGCGGCTGGTGCGCTCATGCATAATGCATGATGCCACGGTCTCAAATCCTGCTAAATTGAAATTCAGCCGGCTGTTGGGTCTGGAGACACCTCAGTGCCTGCGTCATTAGCTGAGCTCTGAAAGCCGTCATTACTGTAGCCACTGTGGCTGAGTCACTGCCACGACAAGCAGGTAATAGAATTGTGGGGACACATAATAAAAGGGAATGGAATGCGACTCAGGCCAGCAAGGAGGACTATCAGTTATCCGTTCCTGAAAGGTGATATGTAAACAAGGAGCTCCAGGCCCCCAAGATGCCGGTTCTGCTGAGTCCCTCAGCAGCGGATAATAAATGGTCCAGTTATAACCTCCACACTCTGAGGTTTCAAAGGACAGGAAGGAAAAAAACAAAATCAATGAAATTAATTTAACGTAGACCCATTTTTTATGTTTATTTTGCCGCAGCAGTTGTATGAGATACCCCTACACACCTGCTTATCTTTCCTCCACCCACTGTCCTATCCAGCAAACAAACAGACAAAACCAAAACAGGACTTCAGGCATATTTTTTTTGTGACATCTCAAAGAAGAGGGACAAATCAGAGAATCTCAAGGCTGGAAGAGTCTTTAAAATCTCATCTCTTGGGACTTCCCTGGCGATCCAATTGTTAAGACTCCGTGCTTCCAACGAAGGGGGCACGGGTTCAATCCCTGGTCGGGGAACTAAGATCCTGCATGCCATGCAGCATGGCCAATAAATAAATAAATAAACAGAACTATTAAAAAAATGTTTTTAAAACCTCATCTCTCGTGGCACAGGGGAAGATGCAGGGTCTCTACACACACTTGTGCAGGTTGTGCACTGTGCAAGGGTTCCCACTGACGGATGATTGGGGACTGAGATGTAGCCCATGCGCTACTGGACAAACCATGATCTTTGCATGGGGTTACATCCACCTGTAGATAACTAACGGGGAGGAGCCAGAGGTAAATGTATGGACTTACACTGAACAAGCACTCAGAGACATGTCTTCTGTGGGGGGTCTATGTGATCTTTTGTATGTCTCTTTCCTAGATTGATTCCCTTCTTTAAGAGAGGGCATTAGATAAAGTACAGGTGAAGGGGACTACCATTAACAAGGCACCAATTTCCCGGCAGGCACAACACTTGAGGGTACGAAGCATCTGTCTTATTTAATCCTTTCGGTAGTCCCTCTTGAGGTTTATTTGGTCCCATTTTACAGATGGAGGGAAAAAAACCCGAGGCTCAGAGAGAGGTGGCCACCTGCCCCAGGTAATGAAACACTTGAGCGGAGGAGAAGCCAGGCTTGCAGTCCAAGTGCAGCTGGGCTCTTTCCCCACAATATACCTCCTCTTTAAGGCTGTTTCACCTCTAGATTGCTGTGATTCTCTACGTAAGACGGCCTTGGTTGTTGGAGCATTGCGGTGTGGGGGACTGCGGAATAATATTATTATGCTCCAAGTCAAGCAACAGGGAATGCCACCCAGGAGGAGTGGTGGGTCTGTGCAGAAGGAGGCAGGAGGTCGGGGAAAGGTGGCAGTGAAACTGACCAAATGCAGAACTGGTTCTCCAAGGAGGCTAATGAGATGTAATCACGAAAATCACTGTCTAGTAAGCCTGGTGTCAATATTTAGTAAAATAATTGGACAGATGTGCCCAGAGAAAATCTGTAAGCATTCAAGAGATAATGGAATAGTGGGTGATAAGGGGCACTGGGGGTTCATGCAGAACAAATCATCCTGGAAAACTTGATAGCTTTTCCTGACAAAATTACAGAATTAGTGGATGAAGGAAGTGTAGTAAAGTTATGGATCTGAGCTCCAGCAAAATACTGAGTAGTGTCACATGTGATATTCAACTTGCTAAATTAATTCAAACTGCCTCCGATTCAAGCTGCATTGTGTGGATTAGTGCTATTATTGAATCTGGTTGAAGAACAGAGCCATCAGGTGCTGACAGATGGTGCTGCTATAAGGGCCAGGGCCAGAGACCTCCTCACTCCCACCTGTGGTCCGGAAGGGCGTGTCAGGAAAGCCACTGGGAGCCCAGGCAGAAATGCAGATATATTTAAAGCAGTGGAAGACACTGGGTCATCAGGAGGAAAGGCTGTATTATAGATAATTTGATTATCACAACCTCCCTATGGGGCAGATGTTATTACCATCATCATCTTCATTGTCATCAATTGTCATCAACGTAATTTTGCTTATATGGTCAGAGAGGGAGTGGCTGACCACATAGACGGGAAGTGGAGGTTCCTAGGTTCCAGTCCAGGTGGGTCTGATTCTAATGGCTGGTGTACTTTCCTCTATGCTCAGTCATTCTCAAACTTTGCATGCTTCAGAATCACCAGGGATAGTGGTGGGGTGAAAGGAGGCTTGGGGGAAGGTTGCTAAAGCAAAGACCTCTGGGTTCCACTCCCAGAATTTCTGATTCAGTAGGTCTGGAGTGGGACCCAAGACTTTGCATTTTCACCAAGTTCCCAGGTGATGCTGAGGTTATTAGTCTAGGGATCACATTATGAGAACCACTGCTCTAACCCAGTTCTTCTCAGATACTAATTTGCGTATGACTCACCTGGAGATCTTGTTAAAATGCAGATTCCGATTCAGTGGATCTTCTGGTGGACGGAGGATTCTGCATTTCTAATAAGATCCCAGGTGATGCCCATGTTGCTAGTTTGCAACCACACTTTGAGTGGTATACGCCTATACCATGATGCTGGGAAATGAGAAATCTAAAGAGACAGCACCATAACTTAAGAATCTACTCTGGAATCCAAGGTAGAGGAAACAGAACAAAGAGGAAAATGAAGGACATAATTTGGGAGATCTGAGTTTAAATTTTGGCCTTGTCTTCCTTGGATTTACTTTATGATCAGAGGAATTTCTTTAACTTCTTCAGTTTGCTTATTTTTAAAGCAATAATCTTCTTCTTATAATGTTTATTATTCTTTAATGCCAAGACTTTCATCTGACAGTCAATTAAAAAACGTTCATAGGGAAAATATTTGGGGATGTCTCAGAACAATTGTGGAAGACATGCCGCATGGCATTGCCCAACATTCTTGTGTGGGAAGCCATGAATAAAACAGTTCTCAGGATTCAGTGCTAACTCATCTCTCTCTCCTCTGATGACTGGCTATCCCTCCTTCCACCTGCAAGTAGAACCTAGGATACTCTCCAATGTCGAAATTTTCTCTGGACTCATTCATGGTACTGTTATTAGAATTCTAGAGTCACTCCATTATCAAACTTAAAATAACATATACCCCTCTGCTTTAAGTATCTCGCTATGGTATGCAATTTATTGCTGCTTGTCTAAATTCCTGTAGGATTTTGCACAGCAAAGGAAACCATAAACAAGACGAAAAGACAACCCTCAGAATGGGAGAAAATATTTGCAAACGAAGCAACTGACAAACGATTAATCTCCAAAATTTACAAGCAGCTCATGCAGCTCAATATGAAAAAAACAAACAACCCAATCCAAAAATGGGCAGAAGACCTAAATAGACATTTCTCCAAAGAAGATATACAGATGGCCAACAAACATATGAAAGGATGCTCAACATCACTAATCATTAGAGAAATGCAAATCAAAACCACAATGAGGTATCACCTCACACCAGTCAGAACGGCCATCATCAAAACATCTACAAACAGTAAATGCTGGAGAAGGTGTGGAGAAAAGGGAATCCTCTTGCACTGTGGGTGGGAATGTAAATTG
>NC_041222.1:9042695-9051652 GCF_002837175.3 Physeter macrocephalus | reverse complement strand
AAAAAAAAAAAAAGGTTCTGAAGAACCTAGGGGTAGGACAGGAATAAAGACGCAGACGTAGAGAATGGACTTGAGGACATGGGGAGGGGGAAGGGTAAGCTGGGATGAAGTGAGAGTGGCATGGACTTACATACACTACCAAAAGTCAAATAGATAGCTAGTGGGAAGCAGCCGCATAGCACAGGGAGATCAGCTCAGTGATTTGTGTCCACCGAGAGGGGTGGGATAGGGAGGGTGGGATAGGGAGGGTGGGAGGGATACACAAGAGGGAAGAGATATGGCAATATAGGTATATGTATAGCTGATTCACTTTTTTATAAAGCAGAAACTAACACACCATTGTAAAGCAATTATACTCCAATAAACATATTAAAAAAATTTTTTTTAATAAAATAAAATTATAAAAAAGAATAAGTAAATAAAGTCCTGTAGGAGAGCAGAAAGGGCTTCAATCTAAACTCTTGATTAAGTGAATTCACACGGCAGGAGAGAGGGCTTTTGCCCAACCTCCTCTTGAAGCATTTGGGAAGCTCACAAGAGAGAAACCCAAAAGGGACTGTTGTACACTGTTAGGTACAATAGGAATGAAATGGTTAATTATTGTTGTGATTATTATTATACACTAAACACTAATTACACTTTAAACTTGATATTTAAGGACCTTGTAACAAATAGACCCCACCCCACATAATTGCCCAGCCTCAGTTAATTCCTACAATTCTCCTCATCATCTCTGTGTGCCCTCCCCACCTGCTTCTCATGTTTTCCCTACCATGGCCGGACCACAATGCCTAGCACAGTAGCAAATTTAAAATATTGATTTATTTCTTAACATTCCTCAAATTCCAGAAAAGACAACAAGTTTTGCTCAACTCCCAGCCTCTTTTTTCCATTTTCCTAGAATGACACAAATTTCCCCCAAAGCCATGTGCCTTGTATGGCTCTCCTTCACCAACAATAAATCCAGGTTCCTCCCATATCTACCTGGGGTCAATAAGTAATTTATTCATTTGCTTACCTTTTCATTCAGTCATTTTTTCATTCCCTGAATAACATTTCTGCCCTCAGCCATTCTGTCATCTATCCCAGCATTTTTTTTTCATCACTTCACTAATCCATTCATGAGTTCGTTTATTCATGCATTTATTCTCACATATGTTCACCTATATATTAATCATATTTGAACATATATTCATATATATTCATGGATATATCCACTCACTAATTCATTCCATTTTTCATTCACATCAGTTCTCTCTTTCAGACATTCATTCATTCAATTACTGATCATCCACAAAATTCACTGGGTGTTCACATGGTCAGGATCTGCCTTAGCCATTGATGCATAGAAGATATGGCCTCTGCTCTTGAGAAATTCACAGGCCAGTCAAGAAGACAAAGAAACAAACATATAATTGCAAATACTGTGTGACCACTGGGGTGCAAGGAAGGCAGAGGAGGGCATGAGGTTGACATAAAAGAAATAACATGCCTAGGCTATTAACTACATACCTAGTAGTCTGCATGCATTTTCTGGTTTAAATGCTCCCTTTCAAAAGATGATGAAAGGAAATTTACTTAGTACATAGACTCAGCTGAGATCTGAGTGCAGGCATTCTCTTTCCTCTCCCCAGGCTCTTAACCACTCTGCTGCATTCACTAGTAATATCATCTGTGGCCTTAGTTTAGACTAGCGTCTCTGGGGAGTGATGTGGGAAAAATCAGATTAGAAAAGTGTGAGAAGCAACTGGAAAGTGAGGAAGTGGAGACTATATGCTATACGTTTCTATCAAACTTAAGATAGTCTGTCCTTCAAGGGGAGGAGCGGAAAGAGTGTAACCGAATAGGGGCTGAGAAGTGAGTGCCAGACAGAGCCTCAGAAGAATCTCATTCATCAGGTCAAGCATGGCTATGACTGCAGGTGTCTTCCATTGTCTTCCCTTAGGTGACCTCATTCTTCTTGCCCCCAACACGACTGTGAGCTGTTCTATTCACTTCTGTAAACACTAGGTCTTCACATAGGGCTTGCCATAATACAGTTGTTAAATTAATACCTATACAATGAATGTCAAATGCTCAACAATGGATTCACACATTGCCCAGAATTGCACTTTACAGACAGGAGGAAAGAGCAGGTCAGCTGGGTGGGACTGCCCACCAAGCAGTCAGCCTAACTAACCAGTTGGGTCTTGGAAGACTGGTGGTACATAGGGAGTGACTGTGAGAGCCAGAAAAATAAGCAAAGTCAACACTGATAAAGAAAGTCCAGGTTCAAATACAGGGAAAAATTGAATTCAAGTATAAGCAGGGGGCAGGATCAAAGCTGGGGACTTGAGTAGGTGTAGAGGACTGTCTTAGAGTAGACTGGACGCTGGCCATAGAATACGGAGCTAGGAAGCGAATGTCACATGCCTATAATGTTTGGGTGTTTGCACAAGTTCCTGGCAATTTGCATTGGTTCAGGAGCCCCAGCAGAAATAAACAGTCTTACAAGCGTGGAGAAAATGAAGGTTTTAGCTCCAGCAGGGTGGGTTTTATTAGAACTGTTATTAGTCTGTTGTGCAAAAAGCTCATTAGAAACTCATTGGGGCTCTCAAAGGTGCTGCATATTTTTAATCATTGCCTTCCTTTTGATTCCTCCATGGGTTTCTTGACACCGCCTGAGCATTGGATCTACTAAAGGTGTGTAGAGAGGGAGAGCTTCTGGCTCACTTGTCACTGGAGTCCGGGGCCAGATACCGACAGTTCACGTCCCGCATATTGCTGAAGGGAAGAAAGGGACCTGGCAGGTGGTAAATTGTAGCAGGTGTTTTGACATGTAGAATTTTATATTACAACAGCCAGAGGAACCAGAGGATCAGATACCTCAAGTGGCTTTTACAGATTCACACAGCTAGTCGGTGGCAGAATCAGCCTTCACACCCCAGTTGGTCTAACTGCAAAGCCTGCACCCTTTTCGGGACTTCATGCTGCCCCCAACAATGGGATTGCCTTTATAAGAGGAGGGATTTCTCACTTCACGTTGGCAACCTAGGATGTGGGGAAGGGAGAGAAGGAGGGGGCAGGAGGAGAGAGGGAGAGGAGAAAGAATCATTCCATGCCCGTTTCAGACTCGAAGATCACTCTCCAGCTGTCAGCTGAGCCCACGATCACTGTGGAGTTTTATTAAGGAGCGGAAGTCATGGAAGAGTGAAGTGACAGATTTAAAATTAACTTGCCAAACTCCCCATCAATATTGTGACAGTCCCCAAGTACCAGTTCAGCGACCCAGTGCACCAACTTGACAATATTAATATAACTTTGTCGGAACAAAAGCTTCCCCTCCGTCTTTCCAAGAAAAGCTAATTTGGGGGGAGACAGGAATTCTTTGCCTTTTTTGGCACCTCCGTGACAGGTCCCTTTGGGCCAACCCAGGAGTGTGAGTTCCATAAACTTCCATTCTTCTTCCATCCTTCTGGGGATTGCCACCCACAGCAGGATGGCAAAGACAGGCAGAGAGGTGCTTCCCCCCTTTAGGGACCTACTAAGTGAATGAAGACCAGGAAAGAGACCCCCCACACACACACACATGCTGGCCATTTTCTGAACATCAAGTTGAATTCCCTTTAATCTTTTTTTTTTTAACATCTTTATTGGAGTATAATTGCTTTACAATGGTGTGTTAGTTTCTGCTTTACAACAAAGTGAATCAGCCATACATATACATATGTTCCCATATCTCTTCCCTCTTGCGTGTCCCTCGCTCCCATCCTCACTATCCCACCCCTCTAGGTGGTCACAAAGCACCGAGCTGATCTCCCTGTGCTATGCGGCTGCTTCCCACTAGCTAGCTATTTTACGTTTGGCAGTGTATATATGTCCATGCCACTCTCTCACTTCGTCCCAGCTTACCCTTCCCCCTCCCCATATCCCTTTAGTCTTTATATTTGGAGCAATATGCTCTCTGTACCAACTCTTATCAGCTCACCACAGTCTGTTCCCTTCTTTCCCTTCACCTAATAACCGCTTATGCACCCTTCATTTTTCATCATAAACATTACTTCCTGAGGAGCACCCATCTGGACTCCTAATCCCCCGGGGGGGGGGTCCCAGATGTTTGCTCTAAGAGCACCCTGACGTCCAAACGCCACAGTGCACAACTCGCTTGATTGAATTTCATTTGGATAAGCATCTTTCCTTTGTTATCTATGAACTCAGTAGGTAGAGTGACTATATAATTTATCATCTAATCCAGGTGACTTTTGTCCAGGGATAAATGCTAAAGTAGACAGGACTCTGGGACAACAGGCATGAACGAGAATTGTCCTAGTCAAAATGGAATGTATGGTCACCCTACAAATATGGGTACATGAGGCCACTGTCTGGCTCTCTCTGTATCTCCATCACTTAGGACAGTGATTAAAGTTTATTAAGTGCAGGATATCGGTTCAATGAATGAATGAAATGGATTCTTTTTAAAAACTAGTCCTAATGACAAGCTTACAGAACCTTTTCTGACTTCCTTTTTTCCTCTCTTCCTCCCTCTCTTCCTTCCCTCCTGCCTTCCAACTTGTTAGTCACTTCCTATGCATTAAGGCCTGTTTATTTTTATCACTGGGCATACAGTAAATAAACATGGTTTCTTCCTTGAGGGTGAGAAGGAGAAATAAGTAGCCAGTACTAAGCATCTACCGTGGGTCAGTTGATTTAAACACCACACACTATTTAACCACCTGGCCAATGAGGTAGCTAATATAATCACCTCGTACAAATGAGGACAATGAAGTTCAGAGAGGTCAGGTGACTTGACCAAGGTCACACAGCTAATAGCAACAGAGGCTGAATTCAATTCCAGGTCTGCCTGAGTCCGAAGCCACAGTCTCATCATTAAACTATGCTACGGCCTCAGCTTCACAGAGGAAAACTGAAATATAAAGGAGTACAGGGTGTAAAGAATGAGGGAAGCTCCCAGTCTTGGGTGGGCGTAAGAGCTACTCTGACCCACAAATCTCAAATACTTTACCCATAGACTTTAAAAACTAAATCAGCTTGTAAGTTACAGCTACCATTTGTTGAGGCCTTAGGCATGTAGACACTTTGCTAGGTCTTGGGGACTTAGCTTGAACATTCAACAATGGTTCCAGGCCTCATTTCAATAGGGAAGGTAGACATTAAATAGAGAATCACACAAATATTCACTTCTTTGGGTATCTACAAGTATTTCAGAGGAAAGAGAGTACAAGGACCGGACATAGGATTTTTTTTCATTACATTTTCACGGATAAGGAAACTGAGGCTGGGTGGTTGAACGACCAAGACCACATCGCAGAGAGCTAGGATTGAACCCACTATGTTGCCCTTTCTTCTCCCATTTTCTCCTGAATAATGCAACCATAAACCCATCAGTGGAACAGAGCAGATCCCTTGCCACCACTTTCTAAGCTCTGTTACATCCGTGTCTTTGTATGCAGAATGGATATAACATTGGTTCATCTCCATAAACTTGTTGTGAGGATTAAAGAAGATACAGCATTCGAAGCACTTCACAGAGTGCCTGACCCACAGATACGTGCTCAGTAAATAGCAATTTTTATCATCGTTAATATTATTAGGCAGCGTTGAATTATTGACTAAGATAATTTGGTGGCCGATCACACACAGAAGGTTCTGCATTGTTAGTTAACTTTTAACTTGGATGTTTTTATAACATTCTCCCTGTCCCCTAGTGCCACCACCATCAAGTCCCTCAGTCTAGCACAGTGCTATGGAGGGAGAGGAGCGTGTGACTCTGCGGTGGAAGGGATGGGGGAGATGGATATTTGAGCACGGGTTTGGAGCCAGACTGCCTACATCCCAGTCCTGGCTCCACCATTTACAAGCTGGATGACATTAAGAAAATGAATGTCACACTGCTGTAAGAACTGAGCGGGTTTAAACAGGCAGGACTAATCCCGGCTTCTCCTCTTATGCTACTGGGGGGCTCCTCCCCAGCCTCCAGGGCTGGTGGCTCTTCATCCCTTGGACCTCCAAGTACAGGAGCTCCTGGGCTGGGGTCTTCGGTTCTCCCCTTCTCTAGCTCCTCCCTGGTGAACTCGTCTCTTCTCATGACTTTTATACCATCTATAGGCTAAATAATCTGAAATGTGCATTTCAAGTCTGGTCTCTCTTCTGCTGGATTGTATATCCTACTGGCTTTCTGACATCTCCGTAAGGGTATATACGTTAGACATAACAAGATGATGGTGACTGAAGCAGGGTGATGAGTACCTCGGGCTTTATTACACTATTGTCTATTGTTATAAATGACGGGAATTTTTCATAATCAAGTTAATTTTTTTACACGGTCACAAACAAATTTCTATTTCTGCTCCCCTCCTTTATGCCCGCTTCTACTGTGGTCTCTACTGTCTCCATCAATGGTGCTTCCTTCTGTCCAACTGCTCAAGCTAGAAGCAGGGAGCATCCCTTGCCTCCCTCCTCTCTTTCCCCCATCAGTAAATTCTGTTGCTCTACCTTGAAGATACACCCGGAACCTGTCCACCTCTCACCATGTGGACACCTACAGCCAGGCTCCGTTGTCTTTCACCTGAGCCACTGCGAAAGCTCAGAACTGCTTTCCCTGATCCTACCCTGCCCGCTAAAGTCTATTCTTCACACCCCAGATGGAGTGGTCTTTTAAAAATATGAGTGATAGTATAGCCCTCTTCTGCCCAATCCATGTGCTGGCTTCTTTCTCTTCTCACTCAGGGTAAAATCCAAAGTACTGTACCTATGTGACTCATAGGACCCTGTACAAATTGTCACACTGCCCCTCTTGACGTCCATTCCCTTTGTATTTATAGCCTTTTCTCCTACTATTCGCCTGCTCTTTCACTACTTTCCATCCACCTCTGGGCTCCTTTTTGTCCATGGAACATGTGAAGGTTCTGTGAACTTACTGTGCCCTCTGCCTGGAAGCTTGTCCCTGCATATCTGCAAGACTCACTGCCTCACCTGTTAAGATCTTTGCACAGATGTCACCTTAGCAAAGAGGTCTTCCCTGTGCAGCCTAGCCTCCTTCTCCTGCTTTCCTCCATAGTGCATACACTTGACATAGTATATATTTATTGATTGATTATCTTCCACACTAGAATACAACTCATGCGGGCAGGGTTTTTATGAGTTTTGTTCACCTCTGTAGTCCTGGTACCCTAGAACCATGAGTGGCATGTAATAGGTACTTAATAACTATTTTTGAGTGAATGAAGATACAGTGGTACCTGGTGGGGGGTAAATACCGTATATGTTTGTTATTGCTATTATTGTTACTACTACCACTGCTGTTACTTTTATTGGGACCAGGTTCCTTATAATTCTTATCTTAGTTTTCTCACAACAGCATAATGAGATGTAAGGATGCTTATTTTACCTATGAAGAGATTAGGCCAAGAAAAGTGACATCACCTGTGTGAGGCCCAAGAGGTGGAATCACCCATCTCCAAAACCCAGGTCGCTCCATCTCCCTGGGGCCCCTACTTTTTCCATGGTGGCATGGTATTTACCAACGGGATCCCAAACCCCAGCACTAGAATGTTCTGTGTCATTACTGAAAAATTTGTTGTCTGTGGAGAGATCTTTAAGAGATATAAATAAGTGAGGGTGGTGAAAAACAATATATTTTATGCACCTTTTGTGAGAGAAAGGAGAGAATGCTATTTAATTTTATTTGCTTGAATTTATATAAAGAAACACTGGAAAAATACCCAGTAAATGAATAAAACTGGAGAGGAGGTAGGAGAAAAGGAATACAGAGAAACAGGGAAAGGAGTACCACTCCTCCTGGGTGTCTCTTATACTGCTTTTGTTCTTGAACTTCGTAAATTGAATGCCTATAAAGAATCAAGTAAAACAATCAGCCTACCCCAATGTCACAGCCAAGAGGAGCCTAAGGAGACAAACAACCAAAGGTAAGGTAATAACTAAGCCGGCTTAAGGTTTGCCCAGCTTGGTCAAACTTCAGGCAAGCTTCTTCCCGACTCCAGGTCCCTGACCTCCCTTTTCTTAGAGCATTTCCTTTAGAAAACTTGTCACTGTGAATTCCTTCTCTGCCCTGTAACATGTTAATCTTTTTAGAAGCCTCTTGCCAGTTTTATAACCCAGGGATGACTTTCTCAAGGATCTGGGAGCCATCTCTTTGAATGTAATCATCAATGAAGAAAGCAGAGAAATACATTTTTTAATTCAGACATCACTACACTGTGTGGGCATATCTCACTGGTCCACCTCCCCCTGAAGTCCTCCAGGACCTTTCCACTCCCATAGCCCAGCATTAAAAATCCTTTGTTTCAATGGAATTGAGTCCAGACCTCCCTCCCCTTATTGCAATAGCCTCAATTAAAGTCTTGCTTGACTGTTTGACACTGTCCAGTGCCATTTTGCTCTAACAGAGCACTGGATCAGATCCTGGAACAGAAAAAAAGGACACTGGGTAAAAACTAATGTGAATAGCTGATTTTATTCAAGGTTATGGCAATAGGGTTGAGAGGTCTGAACTCAATTTCATTGAAACAGAGAGCAGGAGGGGTTTTTAAGGCTGGGCTGAGCAAGTAGAAAAGTCCTGGAGGACTTCTAGGGGGAGGTGAACCAGGGGATATGCCCCACACAGTGCAGTGATGTTTGAACTTGCAAATGTATTTCTCTGATTTCTTCATTGATGATTACATTTCAAAGAGATGGCTCCCAGGTCCTTGAGAAAGGAAAAAATTAAGAAACACAGCCTTAGATAATACCAAGAAGAACATTTTTTTCGCCTTTACACCAATGTTTGACTCTGTGAGTGTTGTTCAGCTTGCATCTCCAGAACCTGGCACATAGTTAGTACTCAATATATATTTATTGGTTGAATCACAAGACTGAAGGAGAATTTTTTTTTTTTTTTTTTTTTTTTTTTTTTTTTTTGTGGTATGCGGGCCTCCCTCCGTTGCGGCCTCTCCCGTTGC
>NC_041222.1:9025713-9042644 GCF_002837175.3 Physeter macrocephalus | reverse complement strand
GCCATGGCTCACGGGCCCAGCCGCTCCGCGGCATGTGGGATCCTCCCAGACCAGGGCGCGAACCCGGTTCCCCTGCATCGGCAGGCGGACGCGCAACCACTGCGCCACCAGGGAAGCCCTGAAGGAGAATTTAATTGCAATTTAGTTTAATTTCAAGCTAGGTTTCTACCTCCTTTGCAAGCACAGCTGCAAGATGCCTGTATAGCTTCTGGGCTTGTATCTTTCCGGTGGCTGGGTCCTCACTAACTCCTTAGAAGTAGTTTGGTAATGAACAGAAACTTGGAAAGGTATCCTTTGGTGTAACTTTAGTTCTCTGAGTTATGAGATGGCAAGGAAGACCAACCCCTTTATCCTATTTCTTTCCTCTTACTCTAGAAAGCATTCAACACAAGCTAAATAGCTTCAAGGTCACAGCACTAGGACACTTGCAGAGGATGGAGAGGTGGCTGGCTGATTCAGGGATTAAGGCTCTTTCACAGTGGTAAGGGATGCACTGAATGCCTGCGTCATAGGCTCCTGGCTTGTGCCTGCTAATTAATTGCCCACTTAACGGGCACCTCTGAGCATCTTATGAGACATAAAAATAAATGCTCATTTTGGACTCTTAAAAGCCACCTTTGAGGTGTTCCACTACATTATCAGTAATAGTAATTTTTCAGTGGTGATGTTACATAAAACCCCAGCCACTGCCCTTGGAGCTTTCTGTATTAATTCACATCTAATAAACTGTGATCATATCTTTCATTAGAATTGTTACTAAATACATTTCTATTCAGGGCATCTCCCTGAAATGGAAATGTTTCCCTAAAAATTAATTTTCTTGATTCACATGCATAGGCTTATTAATGTGAGCTTAGAATAGACTTACTTTTTCATTTATCTGGAAGGAATACAAAGAAAGTAATGCTGGTGAATTTGCATCTCACATGATCTCAAATGTGCCAGGACGCACACTCCAGCACATAATTTTGGAGTAAGTGGTATCTCACAGATGCTCAGATTCAGGTTAGGAAAATGTCACTAACATTTGCACATGTCTTTACACTTTACAGAGAATTTTAACCTTACTTTTCTCATCACCTCTCCGCCCCCCCCCCCATAATTCTCCTATGGGACTGGTACTATTACGTTCCCTGATTTAGTGATGAGCAGGCTGGGCTCAGAAAGATTAGAAGACCGTCCAGAGTCTTACGGCCAGCAATGGTCCCATTACTGTGGTGCTTAAATAACCCTTCCTGATTGAAGGTCCATCCTTCATCATGGTTTATCTCTACAGTCCCATCCCCTCACCTTCTTCAGGATCCACCTTGATGTTCATGTCTGAAGATGCTCTGTGCTCTTACTTGCCTGGAGCACTCTCCCACTTAGCTAACTGTTCATCACATCCTCCAGGTTTCAGCCAGCGTCTCTTTCAAAAAGTCTTCCCTGCTGCTTACCACACCAAGGCTGAACCAGTGGTCCATCTACATCAGAGTAGGGACCTTGCCTAGCTCCATTTTTTCATCCTCAATGCTTAATACATCAGAGGGATTATTTAATGAAAACGTGTTAAATAACAAATGAGAATAAGTGGTAAAGCCAGGCCTGGAATCTCTGACCTCAAGTGCAGTCCTATGGTAACATCCCATTCCCTCTTGCAATTAACAGAACAACAATAACAAACGACTGCTAAAGTGTGATTTCTTCAGAGAGTAATATACAGGCATTGCCTTAGCATAATGCAAATATAGTAAATTTCAGTGCTGTGGACTCCATTAATTAAGGATGTATAATGCTTGGCTAGGGGCTAGTCTGGCTTGTACCTTTGGAGTGTTTATTTATAAAAGAGATTGCTAAGCACATTATTACATTAGCAGTGTAAACAAGATGGGGGTGGGGGGTAATGGCAGAAGATATTTAAGAGAACAAACCGCCTGAAGTCACTTTGGAAGCACCCATTATGAACAATCACTGTGCTAATTACAATTGCTCTGCTAATTACAACTACTGTACTAATTACAGTCTATCCTTATCTGCTCCGAAGGTTCCCTCCAGACTTTTCCTTCTGAGTGCTTAGACCTGCGTGAGTTACTGCCTGCATTTGAGTGTAATGAAACTGCGGTTCCGTAAAAAAAGGTCTCTGCTTCAGATGCCTCCATGATTCCGATAGGCTCCTGACTCCAAGAGAAAGAATGTAGTCAGGGATTTTGAAGACAGAAAATTAAAAACAAAACCAAAAGGAGTGGGGGTTAGGTAGAAAACTGAGAAGAGAAGTGAAACGGACCTGGTTGGTTACTTTTGTTGTTTTAGTACCTTTTGCGGACTACAGTTACATCTTTAGGTTAGTTGGAGAACATTCAAAATATGCTGTGTATAACTTGTTTTCCTCATAAAATGACCATGCTTGGTATATTTAGAGATGTGAACATTGAGAATAAAATGTGTTTAAGAATAAAGTAGCTATTTTTCTTTCTTCTCTTACTATAATTAGGGAGGGAGATTAGAGAGTCCTTGTTTAAAGATGAATTGCAATTCCCTGCTCCCCACAAAAATCAATAAATAAAAGCATCTTTCACGAGGTCTTAATTCACTACTTTCCTTCTGTCCCCAGTTAAACTAATGAGCGTCCACGGTATGAGATTTTGGTCTCAGCGCTTAAGAAAAATAAAGCTTCACCCAGACCAATGTCCCCTCCCAAATGGATTTCTCACTGATTTTCTAGGAGTCTGCCTTCCACCTCTGATCTAATGCAGACTGTAGCCCAGCTCTCCACTGGAAAGTACCTTCCACGGCATCCAATGATGGCTGGAATTGTAGTGTGGGCAGATGGAGGAGGCTAGGATCTGGGCACCCAACCGCAGCTTCAGGACACTGGAGTCAGGATAAGTGCCTCCCCGATCGGTACTAATGCTGTGTCCTTGTACCCAACAGTGAGCAGAGCAGACGAATGGATGCAGAGAATGAATTGTGCTACATTATGCACTAGGGGCCTGTTGAATTGCAGGACGGCACTGTCCACCCTGGCTGCTGCAAATCCAAAACCGTCTCTGCACTTGGTCACTCTGAGGGGAGACTCCTTTGGGACACCATGGTGCCCTTGTGCCATTGGACTTGGGACTCAGGTGCTGCCTTCAAACAGGCACATGGAGGGGAAACCATCCTTTTCCATTCTCAGGCCTACCCTGGGCTCACATCTAGCATAAAGTTCAGTTTAACACTTTGCTATTCAAACTGGTCCTCAGACCCAGGAGTTCATTGGAAACGCAGAGCCTCAGGCCTTACCCACAACCCACTGAAGCAGAGCCTGTATTTTAGCAGGATGCCCTGGCGATCTGTATGCACATGAGAGTTTGAGAAGCACGAGTGTATTTCATGTGTCTTGAGTTCCGGCTATAAGCAGACGTATGGAAAATTCCTACCTTTAGATAGAGGTTTTGTGTACAATGAGGATGATGAGCTATTATTTGCTTTCCTGCTCTCTGAGGATCATATGGGTTTAGACCACATGCACGTGGCACTTTGGATGCCACACCTCACCTTTCTGACCTTCAGTTTTCTCATGTAAAAAGTATGATAGGCAATCTGCCCTGTCCACATGTGTCATGGGAGAAACATCTGCCTGTGCCCCTCGGAAACAGGCTTTAAAAAGAAAAGAAAAAATAGTTTTACAATATCAATCATGCTTAAAGGTGTTGAGGAAATGTACCAGAGGATGTGATGAGTTGATAAGAGGGGGAGGAAATCAGGAAAGGTGGAAGGTGAGCAAGACTGATGTGAGGTCCGGAAGGCCTTACAGCTACACCTTCTTTCTGCTTGGACGGACGTCCTCTTTGATCGGTCAATGCCACTGCTATGCCGATCATTAAATATTTTTAATATCACCCTAGAGGTGGTAGATTAACATAGTTCTGGAACTTTTGGATCTGGGCCCAGGTTATCAAATTCCACACAGCACACATGAGCATCTAAATGTCACACTGCTAATTAGATGTATTTCACTGTAGGTCATTCAGACAAAGGGGGCTACCCTATAGGACACAGGTGATACAGCACATCAGCGAGATTATATCTTTCCAAAGGCTGGGATAAATACTCCCACAAGAAGGTGACCTTGGCTGCTGCCCCATCCCACATTGCTGGCTGAGCTGTCCACCTCCAACAGACCCATGGAGCAAGAAGGGCTACATTTCTGTCTCTACCCTGGGCATTTCACCAAAGCAATGTATTCACCCAAACATGTGTTAGTTGGAGGAAGTTGGGAGGATGACCATGACTCCAGTCCAGAGATGATATTTGGGGGAATGCAACAGAATACATCTCCATCAACCACGTGGCTTCTAGAACTAGAGGGAGAGGAATACAACTGAAGGAAAAGAAAACCATGTTTACTGAAAGCCTACTGATCTAGGACCCTTGCTTATTAGACTGTTAAATCCTTACCATAGCTCTTTGAGGATATTTTGGGGTAAAACCCACTTGACAGTTGAAGATCTTGAGGTTCAGAGAGATGAGGGATTTGTCCAAAGCCATACAGCTAGGAAATGGCAGATGTGGGATTTGGATCCTGTTACTCTGACGGTGGCACCCTGACACCTTGTGTTGGGTCACAGCCAAGAATGGGATCAAGTTCCTGCAGAATCACGCACATAAGGGTGGCCTTTGCCTCAGATTCCTCCTTAGTTATTGACTTGGCCGCCCGCTATGGCACCAGGATCCTCCCTGTCTGCTGAGAATAGGGATGAAACAGGGGCCAATCTCATTTAATCATCACAACACCACCAGGAAGTGGGTCTTGTTATTACTCCTAATTTAGAGATGAGGAAAGTGAGCTCATTAATGAGCTAATGTGCCCGAGGTCAGACAACTGCTTAGTGGCAAGTTAGAACTCAGTCTCTAGAGCCTGGCATCTTAGACATCCGGCCACTATATCTCCAAATTGCTGGATAATGTGAACCACCTGGGAATACAGTGGAAATTCACTTTCCCAGGCCCCTTATCTGGGGAAAAAAAAAAAAAAAGATTGGTGGGTCTTGGCATAGCCCTAGATGATTCTTATGATCAGGTAAGTAGGAAAGGCTTCACTAGGCCCTTGGCCATGGCAGTTAAGTAAAAAGAGTGCTGCATTCTAGGTCAGAAGCCCTCAGTCTTTGTCTGAGCTCTGCCCTCACTTCAATATACAGAAGAGACAACAGAAGTCAGAAGGGGGGAATGGCCAAGAGTGGTAGAAGTGGTAGAACAGGAACGAAGACTTTCTGATTCCAGGACCTAAGGTACACTGGACATACTGGGTTTGACTCCTGTGGACGATGTTAGGAAACCTTGGAAAAATGGACACACAGAAAGGAGATTCTTCACCGTCAGCCCAGGAGTCAGGACCCCAGGGAAAATTGCCCCCTGACTCCTGTGATCCATCCTCCAACTTCTGTTTGCTCAATCCACTTCAAAGATCTCACCATTGAGCCCCCAGAGAAGGTAGCATGCAGCTGTGCCTCTTGGTGGTTAGTTGAAGATTTTGCCAAGAGCTGGAATATTACTACATAGAGAGGCTGGGAATGTCCTTGAAAATCAAAAGCTAATGTTACTTTCGATTGATAATTTCTCCACTTCCTGCCTCCTTTGCTTTCTTTTTTACAATAAGATCGTGGTATACTACAAAACACTCAGGCCTAAGAGTTTAGAAAAACAGCTTCCCTGCCTAGCTCTGCTGTTAATTATGGAACCTTGGCCTTGGTGTTACCATCTGTACAGTGTGGGAGTTGGATGTTATTTCCCTAAGCCTTCCAAGTGAATAGAGAGAAGACCAATAGACTGGGGGTTGGAGGCCTGCCTTATTTATTTACTAGTTATATAATATATAATAATTATAATTATATAAGAATTATATAATAATATATAAGAATTATAAGGTAATTCACTTAAAAACTGTGAGCCTTGGGCATCTCATCTACAAATGGAGGGGGTTGTACAAACTGTTCTCCAAGGTTCTCCCATCTATAAAGTCTATCGTTCCTTGGGACTGAATGAAGGAAACTGACAAGCAGAGAACAGAAGTCTAATTACAGTTCTCAGAGGTGGTGATATGAAGTAGGAGTATCCCGGGAGCCTGGGAGGCACTACTGCTAAATGGGCTTTGTTGTTAGACCCATGTTCTGTCAGTTTTTAGCTGTATGACTGTCAGGCTAGTTAGCCTAACATCTCTGCGCCTCAGTGTGGTAAACAGAATTGATGTCCCACCTATTTCTGGGTCTCTGCTTCTCTGCACAGAACAGGATTTCACGTCTCAGCTCAACACTTGGAGGGGCACCAGGACCATGAGATTTGATGTGACCAATGCAATGTGAGCAGAATGTCACCTCTAGGAGGAAGCAGTGAGGGTCAAGTTCCTTCCCCACTATGATAGCGCTCACGGAAGCACATGAAGATGATGCTCTGTCAGCCCAGATTCCCAAACACCAGGCTAAGCAGAATCACTGTGATTCTGTCCGGAGCATGTGGTATGAGCCACACACACGCTTCCCTGTGGAACCACTGTGGTTTTGAAGTTGTGTGTTATCAAGACAAAGCTTAATGCAGTCTGGTTGACACATTCATTTCCTTTTTTGTAAAACCAAGTTGTTAAGAGCTACTTTGCAACAGGTCTTGGAAAGACTAAGTGAGAAAACAAAGTATGTATAGGACCCGGCACATAAAAACGTACACACATGATTAAAGTGCAGAAGACAGGGAATGATACAGAAGCAGCGTGTACAATTAACCACGTTCCAGGAAAGCAGCAGAAAAACCATAGCTTTGCAACAACTTAATAAGATGTGACTCAGGACCTTCAGCGGGGGAACAAGTGGGTGCCACAAGTGAAAGCCAGCTTTCCTCAAATCTTTAAAGAGAATCCTTCTGTCTCATCAGGCGTGGGTTGGTGGTGCCTCATCCTGAATCCCACATCTTACCCAAGACCGTCCTCTTATGCTGTACAACACGCACATCTGATAAGCAAACCAGACTGGCAAGCGCCTTTCTAGTAAATTTTTCATGAGCACCTTACATTCTTTGTAGGTCATTTGTGAAGGCCTATGAGTAAATGTCTGTGGCTGGTAGAAGAGTCTTCTTTTTGATGAGGCTTTTGCAAAATCCACCATTGTATTCGCTCAGCCCCCATTCCCAAGCAACTTCTCAGGGCAATTTCTGAGACTCCAGGCTCAATAATAGTTCTTGACTGATGTTTATCTAAATCTCTACAATCTATAAGTGAAGTTGACCTTTCTTTCTTATAAAAATGAGGAAGGATGGATAAGGATGGGAGAGGAAGGGAAGTAAAATACAAATGAACAAACAAAACAGCAAATACCAGCAACCTCTGATGAGTTTATCTCACTCCAATAGTCTGTGCCAATCCCTCCTTGATCAAGAGTTAAGGGAAGGGAATTCTGATGGTGATCCTGCATGGGTCATTAAGACCAAAAGAGTTCACAGGAAGGGATTAGAAACAGCAAAGCCTGACATCATTTAATGTGTTTGGGGGCAAATTCAGAAGTGAGATTTTGACTTTTCACGTTTGCACAGAACTTGGCATTTTACCCAAGGCTTTTATGTGCATTCATAATCCATCTGAACACAACTCCTAATCCAGAGCTCTCTCCGGGCACCACCCAGTCTCTTAAAACAACCCTTACTCCCTCCTGGGAATAAATTATATTGTGACTTCAGTGTAAACTCTGTGTCCTTTCTCTATCACTTTAGGTCCCTCCTTCAAGCCTTTCATCTTTCTTCTTTTTTTTTTCTCAGTACATATATACATATATGTATATATACATGTATCCTTTTTCAAATTCTTTTCCCATTTATGTTATCACAGAATATTGGGCAGAGTTCCCTGTGCTATACAGTAGGTCCTTGTTGATTATCCTTTTTCTTTTTTGCGGTACGCGGGCCTCTCACTGCTGTGGCCTCTCCTGTTGCAGAGCACAGGCTCCGGACGCACAGGCTCAGCCGCTCCGCGGCATGTGGGATCTTCCCGGACAGGGGCACGAACCCGTGTCCCCTGCATCAGCAGGCGGACTCTCAACCACTGCACCACCAGGGAAGCCCCTGATTATCTATTTTATATATAGTAGTGTGTATATGTTAATCCCAAACTCCCAATTTATCCCTCCCCCCCTGCCTTTCCCCTTTGTTAACCACAAATTTGTTTTCTAAGTCTGTGAGTCTGTTTCTGTTTTGTAAATAAGTTCATTTTACATATATACAATGGACTATTACTCAGCCATTAAAAAGAATGAAATAATGCCATTTGCAGCACCATGGATGGATGGAGATTATCACATTAAGTGAAGTATGCCAGACAGAGAAAGACAAATATAATATGGTATTGCTTATATACGGAACCTAAAAAAATGATACAAATGAACTTATTTACAGAACAAGACTTTCATCTTTCACTCCTTCCCGACTCCCCTACCTTTCGCCATCTACCTCCTTATCTCTTTAACCCTTGTCACTACTCTGTAACTCTTTAACCCTTTCTGTGCCTGGCACTCCCTCCTTCTGTACTCTGACTCTCAGTATCTCCTCCATCCTCATCTCTCTGCATGTCTCAGCTTTGTCCCTCGGACTGCTTCTCCTTATCACTCTCACCCTGCCGCTATCTTTCTCTGTGTCTCTTAGTGTGCTCCATACTTCATCTTCCCACATAGTGGATAAGTCCTGGACTTGTCAGGGTCCTAAACGCCTCCACATGTTCCTCTCCCAGAGCCAGGCTGCAGCCTACGTGCGGCAACCCGAGGAGATAGCCAGGAATGGGGTCAAGTTCCTGCAGAATCATGTACATGCAAGTGGGCTTTGCCTAAGATGCCCCCTTTGTTATGAATTTGGCATCCCCAAGACACCTGAGTCCTCACTCTCTGCTGACAGCAGGGATGAGGCAGGTGGTTCATCTTAGCACACACTCATATGGGGGTATGGAGAAGTTACACGCGTCCCTTGTAACAGAACCAGAAACCAGGAGAACACTGGTCTGGGAGTCACAAACTCAAACTTTCAGTCTCAGAGGGGCCCCAAATCACGGTGAGCCCTGGGCAAGTAATATCCTTTCCTGGGCCTCAGTTTCTCCAGCTATACGATAAGAGGTTAGGTCTGAATTTTGTTAACCTTTAAGAGTTTGTCCAGCTCAGAGATTTGAAACGTGAGGCTTTTTGAAAGCAGAAATCCAGGTTGCTCTTTCAGAGATTCAAGAGAGGACATGAGAGGCAGACCTGTCTTCTATCAGCAGTTGCTAGGTGTGGGGATCCAGGTAGGGGCAGGGGGGAGGATAAAGCAGAGTTGTGACTGTCGCACAGCAGATCCTTTAGCTGGGAGAGAGTTTGAAATCCCAGGCCAGGCAGTTGTCAGGAAATGCAGCATATGGGGCTGGTGGGGTGCCTGCTGGCTACTCTGGAGGACTGGACCAGAGATTACTTGGAGAAGGAGAGCAAGGAAGGAGGAGGCGGGAAATGACAACAGCCTTTGATGCTGAAAACCTTACAGGCCTGCCTTCTGAAACTTGAAGGACAAAGGAGCCGCAGCCTCCCCTTTATCTGGGGCTCAGGAAAGGAGACTTGAAAGAGATAAATTTAGATTCATCAGAAGCCACTCGCCTTCCCACAGAGGGAAGTCAATTGCCTTAGCATGTAGCTCCAAGAGGTGACATGGTCTGGGGACAGAAATAATTGCAAAGAAAGTTTAACTGAAGCCAAGGATGAGCGAGCTGAAGTGAAATGGGCTACTCTAATATAATGGTAGTCTGGGGAGTTTCCTAAATCTGGAGGCTGTTGCCAAAAGATAACAGTGTGGTCTCTTCTCTATTCTGCTTTTCCTGAGCAAATCAGGGAAGATCCGCCCTAGCTATTCAGAGACAACCCAAGATGGAAGGGCTGGGAACAATAAATAGAGTGTTTGAGGAAGAAGGAGGACTCCTGATGGGGCTAAAATTCTGTCTGAGCCTGGAGAGTCCCAGGTCAGCCTTTGAGGAACCAAGCTCTCCTTACCAACCAGTCTATTGGTAGGGGGAAGGCAAGCATGCTGGACAACCAGGACATCTGAGTTGATAGGCTAGCTCTGCAATGACTTGCCTTGTGACCTTAGCCAAGTCCCTTCCCCACATGCAGATGAGATCCTGGGATTCCATGAAGTCCCTTCAGGATCTAGCATCTTACTACCCAATTTGTATCCTTCTTTTGGACCAAGCTAAGCTTCACACTTGAGAATGGGAACTAGTGCATTTGATCATTTATCACATGCCAGTCACTCTGACAGTTGCTATGAGAAATCAAACTACATAAAACAAGCAATGTTGCCATATTACAGTTACTGGTATCTGATTAAACACCCCTTTTTAAAGATGAGGCAGTAGGACTCTGCTTGTCACGGATGGGGCCAGGATTTGGAGCTGGGTCTATCTGGAGATTTTTTTTTCCTGTCCCTCCCACTCCCCTCGCTTATCAGTATATCTGGGCTTCTGCATGCTCCTTCCTGGACAGGAAAATGCCGTTGTAGCTCTTATCTCTCCCAAGAGGCACTGTTCTTTGCCATCGCTTCAAACTCCAGTTCATAAGCCTCATCCTTTATGAAGCACTTTGTTATTCCTTCTAATTCCTTTCAAAAGTCTTCGTATGGGAACTCTGAAAACCACTGGCATCATTTGGAACATTTCTTTGCGAATTAAGTGTTCACATATTTGTTTTCTAATTGAGTGTGTGTCTTCTTGCAATCTCGTAAATTCCTTTCTTGAAGGCCAGGGACAATTAATGTTTTCCTTTGGATTCCATGCAGCATTAGTCTATCCATCATGATACTCAACACAGGGTTTCATAGACTATTAAAACTATAGAAAATCAGGACTGTAGAATATCAGAATTAAAAGTAGCTCATCCAGATTGCCCTTACATTTCTCCGAGAGTTTTTTTTTTAACGAAGTAGCATCGGCCTTGGCTTGAGCATCTGGGAGTTGGAGGACTCGACTCTGCCATTAAACTGCTATGTGGCTGCCAGTATTTCTACCACCCTTGAATCCTCCCTCAACCTTACCCTTTGCCTGCAACTCTTCCCTGGCCCTTGTCCGTTACACCTTTCAGATATCTCCCCACATTCCCTTTCTCAATTGTGTTCCCATCATCCTGGTTGAAGCCACTAACGTTCTCAAGTAGCTTCCACAAGAGACACCTAATTGACCCCATTCCACTGTTTTCCTTTCCACCCTCATTGCAATCTACTTCCGCACAGCTAGCATGAAGTCAAAAAATACAATGCAATCATGACATATTCCCCTCTTTTAACCGTTTAAGAGTTCTCCTCTTTGCTATTAGAATAAAGACTTTGCCTGCAAGACCCCCATCATCTGTCACCGCTTTTACCCCTCTGGCTTCACATCCCATCTTTCCTCAGCTTCAACCACACCACATTCTTCCTCTCCTGAAACCAACCAAGTTCTTTTCCTTCTTAGAATATCTGTCTCTGCTTGAAACCTTTTACAATGCTAGCTCCAACTCATCTTCCAGGTAATAGTTAAATAACACTTCCTCTGCAAGGTAGACTGTGAGCCTTACTGTTTTCTAACCCAATAGATGTACTCTCACTCCGTCACGCACACACTCTACTCCAACTCAGTTAGATCCCACTGTTAACCGATTACGTGGAACACTGCATCTTTACGTCATAATTCCTGCCACAAATTAAGTACTTAAGATTACACACACACACACACACACACACACACACACACACACACACTATATCTAAGCTCCACAGGGTCTGAAGCATGGTACCTGGGACATAGCAGGTGCTCAAAGAGCATGTGATAACTACATAGATGAAGAGTTTTATGGAATTCACATTTTCATTCTAGTTCCATAAACTGGGAAGTGATAAGGTACGTTGGATTAGAAGATAAGAGCAGGGCTTTGGAGTCAGCCAGATATACATCTGAATCCTCACTAACCCTCTCACTAGATGGTGACTTTGAGAAAGTCAGTTTACCGCTCTGGTGTTGACTTTTCAACTGTAAAATGGAGGCCATGGTATCTCAAAGGGTTTGTTTTTTTTTTTTTTTTTTTTTGCGGTACGCGGGCCTCTCACTGCTGTGGCCTCTTCCGTTCCAGAGCACAGGCTTCGGAAGCGCAGGCTCAGCGGCCATGGCTCACGTGCCCAGCCGCTCCGCGGTATGTGGGATCCTCCCGGACCGGGGCGCGAACCCGTGTCCCCTGCATCGGTGGGCGGACTCCCAACCACTGCGCCACCAGGGAAGCCCTCAAAGGGTTTTAATTGTGAAGCTAAAATGGTACTACCCTGGCTCTTTTACTTCCCATAAGGGGGATTTGGAAAAGTCACTTAACACTGACACTTCTCATCTGTATAAAGGGGATGACAACAGCCTCTGCTTCACGGGGCCGTTGTGAGGGTGACATTAAATTAAGGAATGGAAAGTGCTTCGAATGCCCACAGCTTGTGCTAAATTAGTGTTAGTGGTTATTATTATTTTTAAAATACTTACCAAAGAGCTTGACATATAGAGTATTTCCTGATAAATAGTAGCCACCCCTACTACTATCACAATTATTATTATTATTTTTACAATTATTATTAATTAGATGACAGGATGAGGACAAGGATGACTATAACGGTGATGTTTCTTACCAGTTCTGACTTTTGTTGACATGACCTCATATGGTAGGGAGAACCCTTCTTTGTGATAATATCTATTACATTTTTATGCAAAACTGTCTAAAAGTATAGCTTTTTTTTTTTTTAAGATAATCATTTCTTATACACGGAACAGTTCTTCTCATGCTACCATCTTATGGCTTTCAAATTTTGAGGCATGAATAAATCCCACCTAAGGCCTTTCTTCTCCAGATAGAACAGCCCCAGTTTCTTCAACTCTCCCAAGAAGACGTTCACAAGTACACTGCATGTCTAATCTTCATAAAATTTGGCCAACCCAGTCCCTGTTCTGTTTATTCTTATGTGAGAGTAGTCTCAATCTTTTAATTTCACATGTACCTCTGTATTTATTAACAGGGAAAGAGGTCTTTGACATACTGATGAGCAAAGAAAGCAATTCCTAAACAGCTTTACTGAGAGTTGGCCTGTTTGTGTGTTTGTGTGGTGTGTGTGTGTGTGTGTGTGTGTGGTGTGTGTGTGTGTGTGTGTGTGTGTGTACACTGATATACAGATAGAGAGGGAAAGAGAGAGAGAGGTGTTTTAAGAATGTTCAAGAAAATGTTAATTCTGGCTATTTCTGGGTGATGGGAATTTTATTTTCTCGTTCATTAAATGTCTTTATTTTTGAACTGCCAGAATAGCCTACATAAGATACTTATTTTTAATAGACGGAAAGATTAATCACATTAGAAATTCCACTAACTGTACTTACAGGATGATTTAAGGTTGAATTGCAGATATGTGGATAGAGTTAGAAAATGGGAAGGTGGGATAAATAAAGGCTAGGCCAGTGGAAAAGGAACTTCAGGGAATGGACTTTGCTGACTGCTGATACTTCATGCATAGGCATTAGTGATCTGGGGGAGATGCTGACCAGTGTAATAGACCTCTATCCCATGGTGCCCATGGCTTCCTCCCCCTGCCCAGATTGCGGGTCAGTGACTTAACGAGTGAAGTGCAGGTGTCTGTCCCATACCTAAAGGTCATCTGGAAGACTTGGCCTTGGTTCACATGCTGGGTCCGGTTGTTGTAACCATGTAGCATCTCTCCAAAGAGGGTGTTGTTGAACTTGGAATCAGGTTTGAGGCACTTGGGGCCCTCGCAGACATCGGAGAGCATGAGGCAGGATTTTCCATCGGGAGCCAGCTTGAACTCCTCCACACAGCTGCGTGATGAAACAGGGCCGAGAGTTAGCTCACGTGCTGCATGCCCCCATCGGGGGTGACCTCAAACCAAGGCCTCCTTTGCCTGCAAAACAGGTCAGAATTTAGGAGATGGATACAGCTATTCTGGCTGCAATCTATCTAGGGCACAGATGTCTAGAGAGAAGCACATTAATCCTGCAAATTGGTAAATTCAAGGAAAGTCATTTGTGACATTTTGGAGGAGTTGAGGGGGAAGTCAGAGAGCACATCCATACACAAAGCAAATTTAAAAACTGTTTTCCATGAATACACAAACTTTAAAAAGCATGACAGACCAATTCACAGGGAATTATCAACTAGATTCTCAAACCAGAACCTATTCCCAGTGTATCTGCTGGCCAAGGTTGAAGACTGTAGCAAAACCAAGGTTTTTATTGCCCTTGTAGCTCAGCGGTGATCCTTCCAGGACCATGGACAGCGCATGGCAGGCGGCGGGGGGAGGGGCGGGCCGCAGCCACAGCTTCTGTTCAGTTAGCAATGTTAGCAGCCTCTGTTGGTCTCTACCTAATCCTGAGAGCAGAAGGGCCCTTGACACGCCTTTGAAACTGGGACGGGCTTCACTATGGCCCAAACAGGCATCTGAATGGGGTGTGGAAAAAATATTTGCAATCTGGGATGTTTACAGTGGGAAAGAAATCTCTTAGAGAGGCATGGGGGGAAAAGAGAAAGCAGAGGTCCTAGCCTATGAAAAATCAATTCAGAAACTGAGATTCTGTGAATGTCTATCTGTTCATGGTCCTTTGCTAGGCACTGAGGGTAGGGTGCACATAATAAATAAGACACACAAGAAAAGAGGCTGTACAATTGAAGATAGCTGTAAAATGTCATCTTTGTTCCTTGTGATATATGTGAACCAGACAAGTCATTTTACCTCTTTGGTCTCCAGTTTCCTCATCTGTAAAAGGGGGGAGACACTACTATCCTACATTAATCCACTGGGCTGCTATGAGGTTGCATGATACACTGACTGCATAAACAGTCAGAAATTGCAGTGTACTTAACAAAATAAATATAGAGAGGTTGTAATGGTGGCAATGGTGGTATTTACTTATTGAGCATATGCTACTGACTAGGCACTTTGTATGTTTATTTTCTAACTACGCAAAAGGTAGTATCATCATTCCTGCTTTACAGACAGCAACAGGAGGAGCCACAAAATAAAGCGTGTCACACCACGAGTAAGTGGCAAAGCTGGCGTTCACAATCAGGTCTGTCTAGCAACAAAGGTACCTTTTCCCTCACTTGTCTTTTCCAAATCCAGTTGTTCTTATTTGCATGATATGACCGTGGTTACTCTATCCTAATTGGAGTCAGGAGAAAGTAGTCAGTCTCTCATCGGCCTTTCTTCCACGGGATGAAGTGAAGATCTATTGAATCCAACTGCAAAAAGGCTCATGTGGGACAAGGGAGAGGCTCTGTGACATGGTGTGGGAAGAAAGTGTACCCAGGATGCAGGAACCACTAGCTGATGCTAGAGACATAGAACCCAACTGAAGGCAGGAGGTAGGCAGGCAGAGCTGAAAACATGACCCAAGATCACTCCTATTGAGAACTCAGGAACACCTTATATCTGAAGCAAGCTGTCACTCTGTCCTTGTTTTCCTCTAACTCCCAGTGTATTGCACAGATGCACCGACTGTCTTTCCAATGTTTACATGCTCCTGCCCAAAGTCCAGAGGAAAGGTCTTGGAAGGTCCTGGTACCTTAGTCAAGTCTATCCTGTCATCTTTTTGCATCTATTACATACATGCAACTCTCCCTTCATAAAGTTGCAGTACAGATAATGTGAGTTATATAAATGTGCAGAGTATATGGTAAGTTCTCAATAAAGTATAGTTCCATCCATCTATTCCAAAAGGTTCCTAGCAAATATGAGAAATGATATACTGGGTAGATCTCACCCCCTTCTCTCTCTCCCTCCACCCACCCGCCTCTCTCTCTCTCTCTCTCTCTCACACACACACACATACACACACACACACACACACACACACACACACACACACACGTGCACCTATGAATGAATACATTGTTGCTGTACAAGATTAGATTATTATCCAAGTCTATAGAGTAAAACACAGAAGTTCTTCATTTCTCACTCCACTCCACACATATTCTTACTTCCTGTTCCAGTGGTCATCATTGTTAATAATTATGTATTCTTGTAGGGTTTTTTCAATGCATTTAGAGATCTACTATATACATATTACACTTTTATAATATAAAATATATTATTTTAATTTTTATATCACATATATTTTAAAATTATAATTTTCATAATAAACTCATAAACAGAATTACCCTATACATTGCTGTGAAATATGCATTTGTACCTAATATAATTTACTGGAGATCTTTTCAAATCAGTATACATAAAGATCGATCTTTTTAATGACTGTTTGGCATTGCGCAGTATAAATGTACCATAATGATTTTACTTAATCTTTTTTTTTTTTTTTTGCGGTACGCGGGCCTCTCACTGTTGTGGCCTCTCCCGTTCCAGAGCACAGGCTCCGGACGCACAGGCTCAGTGGCCATGGCTCACGGGCCCAGCCGCTCCGCGGCACACGGGATCCTCCCGGACCAGTGCACGAACCCGTATCCCCTGCATCGGCAGGCGGACTCTCAATCACTGTGCCAACAGGGAAGCCCTACTTAATCTTTATTGATGGGCATTTTGGTTGTTTATAGCTGTTTGTTATTACAAATGGTGCCACAGTGAAGAATTTTGTACATATATCACTATTCATGTGTGTGTTTCTATAAAACAGATTTTTTTTTTTTACCATCTTTAGTGGAGCATAATTGCTTTACAATGGTGTGTTAGTTTCTGCTGTATAACAAAGTGAATCAGCTATACATATACATACATCCCCATATCTCCTCCCTCTTGCGACTCCCTCCCACCCTCCCTATCCCACCCCTCTAGGTGGACACAAAGCACTGAGCTGACCTCCCTGCGCTGTGTAGCTGCTTCCCACTAGCTATCTATTTTACGTTTGGTAGTGTATATATGTCCATGCCACTCTCTCACTTCGTCCCAGCTTACCCTTCCCCCTC
>NC_041222.1:8976100-9024440 GCF_002837175.3 Physeter macrocephalus | reverse complement strand
GGTTCCCCTGCATCGGCAGGCGGACGCGCAACCACTGCGCCACCAGGGAAGCGCTATGGCATGTTTTGAATGTAGCAAGGTAAGTCTTCTCCCTGTCAAGAACACTAATTTCCTATTTCAAAATTTCCTCACTGTTCTTACTCATTTTTCCCTTCAGATAAAGTTTAGAGTTGTTTTGTCAAATTTCATGTAAAACTTCAGTGGAATTTTGGGTTGTCTAAATTGAATTTGTAGACTAAATGTGGGAAAGTTGTTAATTTTTTTTCCTTTAAGACATATGCAGTGAGAGTCAACGCTGTGCTGAGCACTGTTGACAACTGTGGCAGAGATGACGTCTTATGTTCACCACACTGGATCCTCTTTGTGGACACCCTGTAGACTATGCATCTAAGCTGCCCTTGCAGTTGGGCTTAAGGGACCATGTGAAGGGATTCTGAGAGATGGAATCTGTGTTGCTGTGATATAAGTCACTGCAGATCCAGCCCTCACAAACATGTTGCATGATTCTCAAGCCCTCTCTTCCCTTGCTATGGCAAGCTTGGAGATCACGTGTTCCAGATCCATACTGCAGGATGGAAGAATGCTGCCTCAGTTACAACGGACCTGTGTGTGAACCAGAAATCAACTTTTGTGTGCAATCTCCTGGTTTGGGGGGCTTCATTTGTTACAGCAACATAGCCTATCTTATCCTGGCTGATTGATACAGCATCTTTACAGTTGGGAGTCTTCTAATTCAGAAACATACTTTGCATCTCCATTTAGCAAGCGTTCTTTTAAAACCTTCACTGAAGTTTTAGACTTTCGGTCATAAACATCTTGCACATATCTGGTGGGGGTTTATTCACAGGTATTTATGCAATGCACTATGGTAGAGGTTACAAGCAGGTGTTTTGGATCCAGCCCACAGTAGTCCAAATCCAGATTCCACCATTTTTTGCTGTGTGACCCTGGACAAAATGCTTAACCTCTCTGTACTTCCTTTGCTTATCTATGAAGAAGTTCCCACTGCACAGAACCACTGTGAGGATTAAATGAGTCGTGTCTGAAATACAGCGTGCACAAGGATATAGTAGAGTGATAGCTTCTATTATTACAGTATTTTCCACTTGAGGAATATGATCAGTTTTCATGTTTGTTTTCCCTTACGTTTTCTAGTTAGTTATTGCTGATATTGAGGAAAGTTATTCTTGATTTTTGAAAGTTGATTTTTCATCCTACCACAGAAGGAGCCCATCAGTTCTAATACATCAACCAGACTTTTCTGGATGAATGAGTATATATTTGCCCAGTTTGGGTACTCAGATTAAGCTAGGATTCTGGAATAAATTAGAAAACTGTCCTTTATTTTCTTTCTCTGGATCGGTTTACATAAGATAGAGGTTATCCATTCCTTGATGATTTGGTAAGACTTGCATATAAAATCACCTGGGCTTGATTTCTTCTTTTCAATTGTAGACATTTAGCTCTCTTATCATTTTATTTTATTTAGCTATTTAGATTTTCTACAGCATCATGACTCAAACTTGGTAATTTACAGTTTCTAAGGAAATAATGCATTTTATCCAGACTTTTAAATTTATTGGCATAAATTTGCACACAGTATTCTCATTAAATTTGTTTTATCTTCTGTGCTTCTATGGTTATGCCCCTAGCTCATTACTAATGTGTTTGTGTTCTCTCTCTCTCCTTCGAAGAAGCTTTTGCATTTTATTGGCAAGGCTCCTTTTTTTTTCTATTTCATTTATTTCAGCTTTTACTTGTATTAATTCCTTCCTGCTGCTTTCTTTGAGTTTGTTTTATAACTCTTTTCCTGGCTTCTGGAGTTGAATGCTTATTTGTTTATTTTCGGTCTTTCTTTCTTCTTAGTAAATGCCGTGGAGCTTCTGACTACTGCTTTGCCTCTATTCCATGAGTTTGATATGCAGCTTTCCAGTTCCTGCTTGTTGCTAAAGAGGTGATCATTTAAGTTTGATTTTTTTACTTACCCAAGTGTTATTTAGAAGGTTGCTTTTTGTAATTCCCAAATATATAGATTCATATGCTAGATAGATTGCTGTTAATATCTAATATTATCACATTCTAGTCTGAAAATGTAGCTTGTATAATTTCTACTTTGGTGAATTTATTGAGATTCCAGGCTCCCTTACCTAAAGGAGACACAAAATGTCAAGTTCAGATTCTGGATCTAATTAAAGCTGTGGTCAAACAGAGGCTGTACCACTTCCCAGCTGTGTGACCCTGATCAAGTCTGTTACCTACCCTAGGCCTCAGTGTCATTATCTATTAAATGGGGATAATAATAATCCTTATCATAGGGCTGATGTGAGAATTAGAGATAACTTACATAAAGGATAAAATGGTATCTATGATGTAGTGGCCAATTAATGCATCAGCTACTGTGATGATGATGATTAATGTTACTGTGATTATGCTAGTATCACCTATGATTGCTGCTTAATCTATTAGCCAATTTACACTTCCCAGAGAATGTACATTTACTTCCAGTGGTTCTCAGATCTTAGTTGCTGGCCTCTTTCTAGATCCAGATTTCTTAAAGCCAACAGAGTTACACCTTTCTGATTTTTTTTTTTTTTTTGCTTCAAACTACGTAATTGGGAAATTATCTGTGCCATTCATTGGAAATACATTGTACATATAAACATACATTATACATATATTTTAAATATATAACTTTATATATTTATACATGTGTAATTATTACATATAAGTTGAATATACACATTATATATGCACGTATATACATGCATACATGTATATATATGTGTGTGCATACATGTGCATATATATGTATGTACATATACACATGTATACACAAAGCTCAGTTCTGCATTCAAGATTCCACAGTCTAGTGAAATTTTTTTTCTATATATTTTTCTCCTTATTGCAATCTGTAGTGGATAGAATAGTGGTTCCCCCAAAACATCCACCTCCTAATCCCCAGAACCCATGAAATATTACCTTACATGGTAAAAGGAACTTTGCGGACATGATTAAGTTAAGAATTTTGAGATGGGACAATTATTCTGGATTACCTGGGTGGACTCAATGTAATCCAAAGGGTCCTTATAGGAGCATATGAGGTAGAGAAGAGTGTCAGGGTCAGAGAAGGAGATACAACTTGGAAGCAGAGGAAAGAGACAGACAGACAAACAGACACAGAGACTATGTCTCCGGCCTTGAGGTTCTGCCGATGCCTAGATTTTAGAACTTCTGCCCTCCAGAACCATAAAATAATAAATCTGTATTGTTTTAAGGTACGAAGTTTGTGGTAATGCATTGCAGAAGCACTAGGAAACTAATATACAACCTTCACAGGGAGTTGTTCCTTCCATTTTTCAGATGAGAAAACTGAAGTTTAGAGAAGTGAAGTGACTTGTCCATGGAGATATACCTTGGCAATAGTGGTGCTAGGAATTAAACCTGGAGTTCCTATTTCAAGAAGTGTGTATATGAATGTGTGTGTATGTGTGTGTATGACTTTAGCCATATTACAACTGTAGGTGCATGGTGATTTTCTTTTGCCTGGGGGTGAGAAAAGACTGTGGCTCAGCAGGAGAGGAAAGAAGGGAAAAGGCCGGGTTCGCTTAGAAAGACCCTTAGAGATGTGGGTGGGGGGGAGAGAGAGAGTGAGAGAGAGAGAGAGAGAGAGAGAGAGAGAGACAGAGAGAGAGAGAGAGAGAGAGAGAGAGGAAGAACTCATAAATGCAAATGATCCTTTGAGTTTTAAAACGTGAGCAACTCTTTCTCCCAAGCCACCTCAGGGCACAGGATGATTTATGCAAAGGTCTATTTAGTTGTTGGTTTCTATTTTTTTTTTTAATCTTATTTTTGTGCCATGAGACATAATTATACAGCTCCTTTAGAACATTCTGTCGTCTGGGAGATTTTCTTACAGAAATTCTAAAGCGTGTAGGCTCACAGGAAACCAGCCAAGATCTGCATGAAACTATATTTATACATATGCCAAAATGAAAAACATAAAATAAAATAAGTACAGAGATACAAACTGGGCATTTTAGCTGAAGGCAGTGAATGTGTTACCCTGAACACACCCATCACATTACAGAGAATACTAGAATTGGATGGGGCTTCAGAGCCTGTACCACAAAATCTTATACATGTTTAGCATGTTTTATTTAATCCTTACAGCAATGTCATGAGATGGGTACTTTTCATTCTGACATTGCCACCAAGGACCCTGAGGCTTGGCCTTTTAAATCCCTTGACCAAGATCACACGAGCACTTTGGAAAAGCCAGGACCTGGACTTGGATCTTCTTCCTCCAAATCTAGGGCTCAGTCCACTTTAGCACAAATGACTGCTTCCAATCTGCTTGTTTTCCAAAAAAAGGAAATTGGGGCCTAAAAGAAATGGCATTTATACAAATTCTCAAGGCAGGGTATTTATTTATTTATTCACGTATTTACCTGCACATTCATTCATTCATTCCTCAATGGCTATGGAATCAATAAAATTATGTAACGAAATGCATAGACTAGAAACTTTTTTTTTAAATGGGGAAGGAAATCAAATCCCAGAAAAAAAAAAAAAAGAATAGAGCAAAGTTAAGGGTAAGAAGAGCTCAAGAAACTGCATACCACATGGACTTGGACTAACGTTAGGGATGAATCTTAGCATCCTACCACCAAGGCAAGAGAGAAGCAGGCGTTTTCTCGGCTTTGCTGACCCTGACACCTGTAGGAAATCCCACTCTGGGGTCATCAGGACCAGGACCCTCTGTGACCTAGCAGTTAAGGCCTTCAGCCACATGGACCGACTAGTGTCTCTCATGAAGTTTTCTCAGGACTGTCCCAGCACTGACCAACGTGAAGATTAGTAAAACTCTTGTCAGAGTGGCCTCCATCTGCAGGTTTCACTCAAGGGAAAAATTTAGAGTTTCTAGAAAAGCCATTTTTTTTGTTTTTGTTTGTTTTTTTGCGGTACGCGGGCCTCTCACTGTTGTGGCCTCTCCCGTTGCGGAGCACAGGCTCCGGACGCGCAGGATCAGCGGCCATGGCTCACGGGCCCAGCCGCTCCGCGGCACGCTGGATCCTCCCGGACCGGGGCACGAACCCGTGTCCCCTGCATCGGCAGGCGGACTCTCAACCACTGCGCCACCAGGGAAGCCCCAAGAAAAAACAATTTTTAATTAAACTCTATCAAACCATCGATAGTAAAATATAATTTCAAAAATGTTAAAATGTGGAAAATCTGGGCACTTTAGAACCAACAAAATATGATATGTTTTACCACTGCAGGACTTAGAGCTTTTTTTATCCTCAGGTGCCTTGTGAACCTTCAAGAGACAGTTCTAGAGTGCAGACTTTTCCATGTGGGCTTGACCACTGGAACTTCCCTTTTTTTGTCTTTGAGCATCTCATGGAACTAATGTTTTACAGGACCCACATATGAAAACACCTATCTGAATGAATGGCTGGACTTTGTGTGCTTCCATCAGTTGTCTGTGAATAGGTCTCACACCTGAGCTCTTGCAAATGTTTCAAACAGCTGAGAGTGCAAGGTTGTACTTTTGTGACAAGAATCTGGCAAGTGCACGTTCTATGTCCACTCTGAGCGGTAAAGCCCCATCTTTCCATTAGCAGTCGGAGAGGTCAGAGCTCAGGCCTAGCCTAAAATTTGAAACTACAACAAAACAAGTGCGTGAGTGAATATCCCCCATACCTCTACAACTAGTTACTGAAAGTAAAAATTAAAATCTCTGTCTGCATTCTCTAGGTCAGTGTTTTCCATTATTAGAGCCAACTTCAGCTTTGCCAATGAAAATAAGAGGCTTCCAGTTAACAATGGCTATTAAACACATGTATTTATCTCCTCTCCCTCTTAAAATCACATAACAATGACATTAAACAGATAGCCTAGCAAGGACTATTGAGGCTGGATGTGCTCTTTGAGTCCATATTTTTACATACATTTTCACTGCACTTTAAAGTAAATTATATTTAAGTATATTCAATATATTCAGATGAGAATAGAGTAGCCTGGGACATCTCCTATCCCAATTTCACCTCCTCACTGGCTGTGAGACCCTTCTGGGCCTCAGTTTTCTCCTCTAAATGATGTGAGAAATACTGAAACTTCAAAACTGTTGATGGCATTGTTCACTACTTCTTATATAGGTATATATAGGAAACATCTCTCTTAGCAAATTATGTCAGGAAAAGGAGTATATCCTCTGGAAAACAAAACAAAGCAAAGCAAAAACCCCCAAAACTGCAAACTTCCTTTTCTTAAGCAAGGACAATTCTATAATCCACCATGTTTTTTTCTGCTTACTTTGGTTGCCAAGACAAACAGTGCTAAATTTATCTCACATTGAGTAATTCTCCCATTTCAGGCTCCTGAAACCATTTTCTCCCTTTCCCTTTCTCTCCTTACAAATGGCTCTGATCCGTCCTGTCCTATCTTTATATTATCCATTTTTTATAGGTTGGATTCATGTGGATAATATTAACTTCTCTTGGAAGAATGCACAGTATATGCTGTAAACACACGTACAAATGAAACAAACTTTGTTGCTAGGTAACTTGTGTAGGTCTTGGAGAGAAGAAATGCTTCCTCACCCATAAGGTTCATTCTAAATATTTCATCTTAGTATCCAATGACCTTCTCAACCTATCTCAAATCCACCTGCTTCTATTATCATACTGTTTGTTACCTGTAGTCTATCAACATCAATCAGGACCAAGTGAGGCTCAAACACCTGTCCCCAGAGTCCACTTTGCCCATGGTGGGCAAGGACTTGTACTCAATGCTTCTTTGCATTCTTATCACCCCACAAAAGACCAGGCACAGAGTTGGTGCAGCAAATCTTAGGTGGATGAATTCTTTAATTCGACAGTTACGGCTTTGAAAAAGTCCTTGGGCAAGCAGTGACAACGGGGACACACAGGTGATTAAGACCTAGTGCCTGCTCATGAGGAGTTTACAGTGTGACAGGGACCAGACAGGAAAGCAGGTAAGTCAACACAGCAATGGGGCTGCGACAGTGAGAAGCATGGGGTGGGGGGCTGTGTGACTCCAGAGAAAGCATGCTTTACTCAGTTTTGAGGAAATTGATCTGACTAGGGCTGACAACCAGAACAGCCAGCCAGCGGTCCAGTTTGCAAGAGGTGTCAAGATTTCACTGGGATAAATTAGAATTGGAGACAAAATGTCAATGGCCCTTCCCTGGTAAGAGGGCCCTATGGGTAGAAAAGAAAAAACAAACAAACAAAAAAACTAATATAAGACAAGAAAAACAGTCTTTCCTATAAATATTAAGATTTGATAAATATTAAGCCAACATTTCAATGGGATCCATTGGAAAGGGCAAGGCATTATATACCCAGCTCCGCGGTAACTGCACATCTCACTTTTGGACTTCTCTTGGGACTCAGAGAAGACTGGCTGAAGAAGGTTAAGATCTATACCAAGACTTGAAGATGAAACAGAGCATTCAAGTTAAAGGGCCACGGACAAATGGGGTGTAGTGGGGGGAAGAGAGGAGGAAGAGAAGCCGAGGGAACAATGTTGAACACTCCAGAAGCTGAAGCCAAGACGCCTAACTCAGGAATAGGGACGTAACTGGAAATACGGCTGAAAAGGCCAGACTGCGAACAACTTCCTTAGCCACGTCAATTGAGGAACTTCATTTCACAATGATTAATTGAGCACCTACTACGTGTCAGGCACTGTTCTAATGTGCTGGAGATAGAACAGTAAACAGGTCATACAATTCAGTCATTGGAGGATTAAATGAGATGGCTTTATACCTATCAGACTAATTATAGCTGCCATTTAGTGAGTGCTGGCCTCTATGCACATGTGATTTCAATTAATCCTCACAATGCTGCTGCAATCACCTGTGATTCTACATGAAACAAGAGTCTCAGAGACGTTTAGTGATTTGCTTAAAACCACATGGCCCGGAGTGGCCAGAGGCCAGGAGTGATATCAGATCTCTTTTGACTAATACTGGAGCCCCGTGGACTGGGTTTGAATCTCGACGCCGCTATTTATTAGCTGTGTGACCTTGATCAAGTCACTGAGCCCCTCTGTGCCTGGTTTTCTTGACGGTAAATCGAGATAATAATACCAGTACCTCCCCTGTAGAGTTGGTATGAGAATTCAATGGGCTAATGTCATCAAAGTACTTAGCACAGTCATGGCACATAGGAAGTGCTTAATAAGTGTTAGCTGCTATTATTATTAACCTGCCTGCAAATTGGCTTACTAAACCTGTGCTACCCAGGAAACTCTCAGAAAAGGCACAGAGCTCTGAGCAGGTTGACAAGGTCCCCTTGAGTGAGGGTTTGTTTTCCTTGTTTAATTCAGTAGCCTGCTACTTCTCTAGACCAACTTTCACACAAGTACCTGCTAATGGCTTCTGTTGTTTTGTTTACAGTGCTTCTAACAAGTGTGGCTAACGTCTCATTTGCATCCTTAATAGGCAATTTTCAAAGCATGTTGACATTGCAGTTGGTTTCAGGAGACCTGAGGTTTATTCTCATTTTTGTCCTGTTTATCAGCATTTGGATGAGCTTTAACAGCTCATAGCACCCTCTCCCGATTCAGCCTAACTTAAAACTTTAAGAGACCTTTCTGGGTAGGGAAGGTTAGTTTGTCCTTGTCTCACAGACCCGGAAACTAAGCGGTTGAGCACCTCAGGTCACTGAGCAAGTGGAGGGCTCTTGTCATTACTGTCATTCGCTTCAGCTATTTTATTTAACAAATACACACTAGTGCTAACTCGTGCAGGGCACTGTTCCAAAGGACTTTAGAAATATTAATGTAAACGGTGATGCAATTAATGTGACGTATTTAATCCTCATAGCAACTCTATAGAGAGATGCTATTATCATCTTTCCTACAGATGAGAAAACTGAGGCATAGAGACGTTAAGTACCTTGCTTAAGGTCACACAGCGAGAGGTGGTAAGCTACATTACCAGCCGTGTGACCCTGGGCACATGACTTAACCTGAACGGAGTAATCAATGTACTTTGCAATCTTCACAAACATCAGTCTGTTAATGTAGATATTATTAAAATTTTAGAGATGGAGAAACCGAAGGTCAGGGGTCCTGAGAGTTGCCTGATGTTTAGGAGAAAGTTAGAGGTAGAGTTAGGATTAGAACCCAAGTCTACGGATTCCCCTTGACTGCTGCAGTGTGCTAGGGATGAACGGTGGTGACGGTTTCTAAGTCAAAATCCATTACTGCCGTAGCCCCTGCTGTTACCGTAATTTGCAACAGAAGGACACTTCTCCCCCCAAGTGCAATAACAATGATAAGAACACAGCTGATTTACTATTCAAGTCTCAGATGTAAGCCCACACATAATTTACTCAACGCTGCCCTGCAGTCACTTAAGCTGAGGAGAGACCCTATAAACTCAGGTCTGCATACAATACTTTATTTCTTATTTATCTGACTGGTACGTATCTAGGGCCTCCGGCAAGTTGCTTTAACAACTGCTCAAGGGCGCCTGCAGCACCCGGTGTAACTGGGGCTGGGGTGGGGAGACCCTGAAATAAGCCCCAGAAGGAAAACCAGACCCCATGGAGTAGAACCATGCAGGTAAAATTAATTTTCTGTTAAACTGAGATTAAACCCATACACATTCCCCCACCTCCTCTTTCGTCATATGTAGGACTGAAAAGTTTGTTTATGCTTCATTCTGCTTTTCTATCTTAGTAAAGCACTGAGCACACTTCAATGGCCAACCATCTTGCACAAGCAAAGAATTATTTTTCTGAGTCACAGAATGTCAAAAAAAGAGCAAATTTTCTAATATGAAGACATCATCAGAAAGGGAATGAAGAGAAGAAAAAAGGCTGCCATTTTCTTGAGTGACTGCTGAGGACCAAATGCTCTGCTAGAAGCTCTCCATGGCGGAGGTAACTCCCACTGCAGACTTTTTCAACAAGGAGAACAAGATAAGTTGGAACAACTATTAGGCGTCGTTGTCCAAAGACCTCACTTCCCAAGTCGTCAAACTGCCTCCCAGAGAGGGACAGTGACTTGTCCCAGGTCACTCAGCAAGCTGGTCCTAACGTGACCCCCTCTTTCAGTCTCATACTCAGTTTAAAACTCAGCTGATTTCTTAGCATGAGCGAGAACTTTGAGCTTTGCCTGCATTGTTTCTTTTCCACCTCACCTCCCCCAATTAATTATTATTATTGATAGGGGCATTAGGACAAAGAGGGGGTAACCTCTGAACTTGGCACTGCTGAATCCCTGCAGAAAGAAAGCTGAAAGCCTGGGCTAAGCCCGTGTTCTTAAGCACCACACCTGCTGCTTTCTCAGGGACACCTTCACGGTGCCTGCTTTTGTCTCCAAAATACACTGACCCCCCGGTCAGTGCTACAGGGTGATGCAGAAGGGGCAAGAGACTTTTGCAGAAAAAAAATCCTGACCCTAGGATGCAGCCTGAGCAAGGATTCCATTTGTCATAACCATTAATCAATTATTTATTTTTCTTCTTCCATTCTTCTTTTCAATCCCCAACAAAAGGTTATACTGTTGCCTTTTTCCTCTTGGGCTGAAAAGGCAGAGGCAGAAAGGCCATTTCATTGAAGGTCAGTCCCAGCTGGGCCAGGCTGTAGTTCCTGATCTTTTTTCTGCATCCTTCCCACTGCTGTGAAGGGAGAGGCCGGGCCTCGGGGACAGAGACTCACCCGCAGAACATGAAGATGGTGCTGGAGGTGGCATCGTAGGGCAAAGGCAGTGTTTGCTGCAGGCACAGCTGCTCGCAGCCACCGTTGAAGCCATCGGAGCAGTCGATGCCTTTGGAGTGATCATAGCAGCCGGAGCCGTCCTTCATGGGCCTCAGCTCCTCGGGGCACTGCTCAGAGAGACAGCAACAGGGTGGTTACAGCTGAAGAAGTGGAGGGTCTCATCACGCCCTCTCCTCCCACCTTTTGAAAAGGGGCAGGTGTTGGGACTGTAGAGACAGGTTCAGAGTCTCATTTGACCAACCAACTAACAGCTGTGTGGCCTTGGATAAATTCCTTTACCTCTCTGAACCTCAGTGTGCCCACCTGTAAAATGGAGCTTTTGTCGATATCGATCTTGTAAAGTTATGAGAATGAAGGGAGATAGTGTGTGCAAAGTACTTAGAACTCTGTGGCTCATACGGCAACCATACAGCAAATGTGAGCTGCTATGAATACTGATATTGCTGGGATCATCATCATTATTGTGTTTATTATTATTGTCCAGTAGGGTCACCATGGGAGGCAGCCAGATATATTTTAAAGAGCTTTTACCAATATGAGTTTAAGTTCCAGATCTTCCCCTTCTCCCTGTGTGATCTGGGGCAAGTTACTCACCCTCTCTGAGCTTCAACTCCCTTATCTGTTAAAGGAGCCTAGCACCTGCATCTGTGGATTTGTTGTCAAGCTTAAGTTGGACCACAGGGGCTGCATAACTTACTTCAGAATTTGGCATGAAATTTGGTACTCATCAAATGTGAGTTCTCTTCCTTCCTGTCTTGAATGTGTCACCTCTTCTCCATCCTAGTACCTGAAGTCCTAAATGAGACTCCTGCATCTTCACAAAGGCCTCCTAAACAGTCTGCTGGCCTGCAGTCTGGCCTGCTGTATACCATCCTCCTCATGGTCTCCAGAGTGATATTTCTAAGTAGCGTCACTCCCCAGCTTAAATAAATAAATGAATTCTAAACAACAACAAAGTGAATCTTCCTAAAGCTGACAGCCAAGGTCCTCTGCAGATGATATCAAACCCTCTGCCAGGCCATGTGCACTTTCCTCCAGGTAACCAAACGGGTTGCCCTCTGGTCCCTTAAAAACCCCAACGATTACGACCTTGAGTGACCTCAGTCGAATGCTCCTCTGGTGCGCCCAGCTGAGGGTGTACCTGCTAAGTGCTCCGTAAATGGAAGCTCTTATACCCTAGGTAAAACCACCTATGTATTTAATTTAGTTTCCCATCATTTGATGAGGCTGAGCTCATCTCCAGTCCAGCGGATGGAGAAGAAGTCCCAAATCTCCTGCATTTGGGAGAGAAAATGAGGTACTAGGTTTTAATTTCAGTCACCCTGCTGGCATTTCCTGCCCACCAAGATTAACACCCAGAGCCCGCCCTCCTCATCCATCACTGGACATCGCTGACTAAAACGCCCTCGCAACGGTCCTCTCCTCCCAACCAGCTCCCTTGTCCCCTCCCCAAGCCGCCATCCTGCACAACATCAATAACAAAACACACACCCCAAAATTAATTTACAAAAACCACAATAACAAAAAAAGGTCATCTCTCTTAGAAATTAAATTTTGCCTAAGAAGAATTCATAATTACAGATGCACGAGAGAGTTCTTCAAGACATTTGAGACTGGCTCCAGGAAGGGTGACAGAGAGAGTTGGTTATAAATGGCCTTTGTCAAGCTGCAGAAAGGTTATAAAACTGGCTACATTTTGTGCTTAAAAAGAAAAATCAATCTTCTATGGGAGTGAAGTGCTGTACATATTAATACAAGCTCAGAGGAGGCCCCTGTTTGTCTCAGAACATTCACTGTCAGACAGAAAGGCACCTAGTCATGGGGTCATTGGGAGCTGTGTGCTGGTACCTGGGGCTGGGTCATCTGTCTGCAGAGATGTAGGGGTGAGTGCTGGAAGGAAGGGCTGACCTTCTCACCAGGTAACAGGAGATATCTGGGGCGGGGTATTACTGACAGTTCTTTCCACCCCCCACCGATTCCCTACCACTTTTATTCTTTAAAACAATATGTTCTATATTCCAGGCATAATCTAAACACTGTATCTAATTTAACGTAGTTAATCCTTATGGCAAACCTATGAGGTGGTGTGGCAGGGCTAATAATGGCTCCCAAAGATACGCCCCCATCTTAACCCTTGGAACCTGTGACTGTTACCTTCTATGGTAACGTTGTTTTGCAGATGTAATCATATGAAAGCTCTTGAGATGAGGAGACTAATCGGGATTATCTATCTAGGTAGCTCTAAATGCTGTCACAAATGTCCTTATAAAAAAGAGGCACAGAGAGATTACACACATGCAAAGGACCATGTGGGGATACAGCGCAGATTGGAGTGATGTGGCCACAGGTCACCAAATGCTGCAGCCACCAGAAGCTGGAGAGACAAGGATGCTTTCTCCCCTGGAGCCCTTTGAGGGAGGAGGACCCTGCTGACAATCTTGATTTCAGATTTCTGGCCTCCAGAACCTTGAGAAAATACATTTCTATTTTCTTAAACCACCCAGTTTGCTAAGCCACTCTTAAATTTCTAATCCTTAAAAATGGTGTGAGATAATAAATGCTTTCTGTTTTAAGCTGCCCAATTTGGGGATAATCTGTTACACAGCGAAAGATAACTAATACAGTGAGATAAATGTAACAAGCGCTTAGCACAGTGTTTGGCAAATGGTAGCTGCCGCTCTGGGTATGATTAAGAAGCTTAGGATCTAGTCTGAGAAATGAGAAATACACATATCTGTCCGACAGAGAACTAGTTATAAAGCAAACATGAAGAAACACAGTATAACTTGAATGGGAAAATGGAAACTCTGCAAATGTGATTGGGGAATATTGGAGTAGGGAGACTTGGGTCGGGGATGTCTTCTTAGAGGAAAGAGATGAATGTCATTGGAGCAAAAGGGAGATTCTGGTGTACTAGAGAGAGGAAGATCAGAACTCTTCTCAGGTCCACCAGTCACCTGCCCGGTGACCTTGAACCTAATTGGGCCTCAGCTTTTCTTCATTAAATGGAGGCAACACCTTGAAGACGGGCCCAGTAGGACTGATGTTAGTCTTGAATTGCACACAGGCCTTTGACACTGAGCATCTAGGCAAGTGCTTCTCCTCAGAGACAGCCTCAGGCTCCTCACCTGTAAGATGGAAATAAGAATGCCTCTCTGGGAGGCATTTCTGGCGACCCTATGAGAAAACAACCTAAAGAATCTGGGCACTCAGTAAATGAAGGATAAATGAATGGGTAAGTGGAACAAATGATAAATGAATGAATCCATTCCCTCCCATAAAACCTAACTGGGACTATCCGTTTATCTTTTTCTTTCTCATCCATATAAGTCCTGCTCTGGATCATTTAACAAATGTATATTGAACATCTACTCAGTGCTAAGCAAAGATGCTGGGTGCTGGACATGCAGTAGTAAAGAAGGCAAGCAAGACCCTGCTCTCATGGAGCTTAAATTCTAGGGAGAAGACAAATAATTAACAAGAAGTAAAATGATTATTTCATAGAGTAAAGAAGTACAACAAAAGTGCAATATGATAAAAAGTGAACGGGGATAGAGTAAAGGAGGCATACATTGAACACCTGAACTAAACCTGAATAATAAGTGGAATCTCCCAGGTGAGTAGTAGTGGGAAGAGTGGTCCAAGAAGGAACAGCAAGTATGAGAGTCCTGAGGCAGGAACAGTGTTGGCCTGTCCATGGAACAGAGGAAGCCAAAGCAGCTGAAGCTCCGTGAGACAGGGGGAAGCAATGTTAGCACAAGGCAAGGGGTGAGACGTAGAAAGTGACCAAATCACTTAAGCCAGAAGTTGGCACACGATGGTCTGTAGGCCAAATCCAGTCAGAGGCCTGTGCTTCTTTTTTTTTTTTTTTTTTTTTAGTTATATATATTACAATTTTGAGATGCTTATAGATTCACATGCAACTGTAAGAAATAATACAATACAGAGAGATCCAGAGTATTACCAGTTTTCCTCAATAGTAATATCTTGCAAAACTATATCAAACTAAAAAAAAAAAAAAAAAACTATATCAAACTATCACAACCAGGATATATACATTGATAATCAAGATACAAAACATTTCCATCACTACATAGATTCCTCCTCTTGCCTTTTTAAAGCCATACCCACTGCTCACTTGACTCCCTTCCTTAATACTTGGCAACCACTAATATGCTCTCCATTTCTATAATGTTGTCATTTCAAGAAGGTTACATAAATAAAACCATATAGCTTGTGACCTTTTAGGGTTATTTTTCACTTAGCATAATTCTCATATTCATCCAGGTATCTTCATGTATCAGTATTTAGTTCCTTTTATATTGCAGAGTATTATGCCATGCTATGGATGCACTATAGTTTAACTGTTTGCCTGATGAAGGACATGTGGGTTGTTTCCAGTTCTTGGCTATTATGAATAATGTTGCTATAAACATTAGTGTGCAAGTTTTTGTGTGGACATACATTTTCATGTCTCTAGGGAAAAAAAGCCATGGAGTATAATTTCTGGGTTGTACGGTAGTTACATGTTTAATACTTTTAGGAAGCTGCCAAACTTTTCCAGGGTGGTTGTACTATTTTAAATCCCCACCAGCAAAACATGAGCGATCCAGTTTCTCCACATCCTCATCAGCATTTGATGTCGTCAATGTTTTTCATTTTATTTACACATCCTGACAGATGTGTAATAATACCTCCACTGTGTTTTTCCATTCATTCATTCATTCATTTATTTTTGGCTGCGGTGGCTCTTCGTTGCTGCGCGCGGGCTTTCTTTAGTTGTGTCAAGTGGGGGCTACTCTTCGTTGAGGCGTGCAGGCTCCTCACTGCGGCCGCTTCTCTTGTTGCGGAGCACAGGCTCTAGGCACGCGGGCTTCGGTAGTTGTGGCACGCAGGCTCTAGAGTGCAGGCTCTAGAGCGCAGGCATGGCGCATGGGCTAAGTTGCTCTGCGGCATGTGGGATCCTCCTGGACCAGGGCTCGAACCCGTGTCCCCTGCGTTGGCAGGCGGATTCTTAACCACTGCGCCATCAGGGAAGCCCATCCACTGTGGTTTTAATTTGTATGTCTCTAATTGTTAATGATGCTGAACACCTTTTGTGTTTATTTTCCACCTTTATATCCTTTTCAGTGAGATGTCTCTCAATGTCTATCGTTCATTTTCTAATTGGATTGTTTTTAATTGTTAAGGTTTGGGAGTTCTTTATATATTCTAGACACTAGACTTTTGTCAAATATGCAGTTTGCAAATATTTTCTCTCCCACTCTGTAATTTGTCTTCTCATCTTCTTCAACTGAGCTTTCACAGAGCAAATGTTTCTAATTTTGATGAAATCCAAGTTATTTTCTCTTTTATGTATCATAAAATCTATATCTTGGAATCTAAGAACTCTTTGCCAAGCTCAAATCTCAAATATTTTCTCGTGTGTGTGTATGTGTGTGTTCTAGAAGTGTTATAGCTTTATGTTTTACAGTTAATTCTGTGATACACTTCAAGTTAATTTTTGTATGAGGCGTGAGACTTACACTGAGGTTTACATCTCCAGTGAAACTACTCAAGCTTAGAGATTTCTTTTGGGGGAGTTTTTAAGTTACAATTTCAATTTTCTTAATAGTTATAGGGCTATTCAAATATCTATTTCATATTGGGTGAGTTGTGATATTTTGCATTTTTCAAGGAATTGATCCATTTCATCTAGGTGGTCAAATATATGTGTGTATAGCTATTTGTAACAGTCCTTTATTAATCCTTTTGACATCTGCAGGGTCTGTAGTGATATTATCCATCTCATTCCTGATATTGGTAACTTGTGTCTTCCCTCTTCTTTTCTTTAAAAGTCTTGCTATTTTGTTTACCTTTTTTCAATTTTCTTGACATTTTCAAAGAATCTTTTTTTTTTTTTTTTTTTTTGGTTTCATTGACTTTTTCTATTTTTCTGTTTTCAGTTGCATTGATTTCCTTTCTTCTGTTTGCTTTGAGCTTCTTTTGTTCTCCTTTTTGTAGGTTCTTGAGGTGGGGAACTTAGATTATTAATTTGAAACTTTTAATCTAATGTATGCATTTATGGCTATAAATTTCCTCCTCATTAAATATAAAGACTTTTACTTTAAGGAAAAGAGGAATTACTGTGCTAGCTGCGTCCCACACCTTTTGATATACTGTATTTTTATTTCATTCAGTTCAATGTATTTTTAATTGCCCTTGAGATTTCCTCTCAACCCATGGATTGTTTAGAAATGTGTCGTGTAGTTTCCAAGTATTTAGAGATTTTTCTGTTATCTGTTATTGCTTTCTAGTTTGATTCTGTGGTGGCTGGAGAACACACTCTGTATGATTTAAATTCTTTAAATTTGTTGAGCCTTTTACCAAAGGCCCAGAATATGGTCCATCTCAGTACATGTCCCATAGGTACTTAAAAAGAATGTGTATTCTGTTGTTGCTGCGCAGAGTGTTCTATAAATGTTAACTAGATCCTTTGGGTTGGGGGTGTTACTAACCTAATCTATAACATTGTTAACTTTCTGTCTAAGTGTTGTATCAGTTGTTGAGGGAGGGGTGTGGAAGGATCCAACTATAACTGTGGATGAGTCTATTTTTCCTTTCAGTTCAATTAGTTTTTGCTCCATACATTTTGCAGCTCTGTTGTTTGATGCATAAATATCTATGATATCTATGTCTTCCTGGTGGACAACCCTTTCATTATTATACAGTGTCCTTCTCTGATAACTTTCTTTGCTCTAAGGCCTACTTTATATGATATTAATATAGCTGCTCCAGCTTTGGTTTGCTATGTATATGTCTTTTCTGATCTGCTTACTTTCAACCTGCCTAAATCATTGTATGTGAAGTGAATGTCTTGTAGAGAGCATATATTTGGGTCATGATTTTTAACCCACTCTGCCAATTTCTGTCTTTTAATTTGTGTATTTAGATCACTTACATTTAATGTGATTATTAATAGTTTAGAACTTAAGTCTACTGGTTTACTTTCTGTTTTCTCATCTCTGCTTTTCATTTCTCTGCTTTCTTTGCCTTACCTTCCTGTGGGTTACTTGAACATTTTTTAGAAATTCTTTTTAATTTATCTATAATATTTTGGGGGTACATCTCTTTGTAAAGTTTTTAGTGGTTGTTCTAGTATGCATAACTTACCGTAGTGTACTGGTGCCATTATTTTACCAGTTTAAGTGATGTGTAGAAAGCTTATTTCTCTTGGGACTTCCCTGGTGGCGCAGTGGTTAAGAATCTGCCTGCCAATGCAGGGGACACGGGTTCCAGCCCTGGTCCGGAAAGATCCCACATGCCGCAGAGCAACCGAGCCCACGTGCCACAACTACCGAGCCTGCACTCTAGAGCCCGCGAGCCACAACTACTGAGCCTGCATGCCACAACTGCTGAAGCCCATGCACCTAGAGCCCATGCTCCACAACAAGAGAAGCCACCGCAATGAGAAACCCGTGCACTGTGACGAAGATTAGCCCCTGCTCGCCGCAACTAGAGAAAGCTTGCATGCAGCAACGAAGACCCAACGCAGCCAAAAATAAAAATAAAGTTTTTTAAAAAAGAAAGCTTACTTCTCTTTATGTCCCTTTATCCGCTCCCATTTCTAACATAATTTTCTTAAATATTCCTCTAAATATACAGTTGTCCCTTGGTATCCATAGCAGATTGGTTCCAGGAGTCCACACAGACACCAACCTCCACCGATGCTCAAGTCCTTCATATGGCCTGGTGCAATAAATACACTCAGCCCTCCATAACTCCAGGTTTCCCATCCACAAATTCAACCAACTGGGAAATTTACATCAGAGGTTGGTGGAATCTGTGGATATGAAACCTGGGGATATTGGGTGGACTGTATTCAGAATCACATCAGACACTGCTATCATTTTGGCTTTAACCATCAAACACAATGAAGATAACTCAAGAGGAGAAGGAAGGTCTAATGCATTTACCTATATTTTTGCTAACTGTGTTTTCTTCCTTCCCAGTGTTCCAAGATCCCTTCTTTTATGACTTCCTTTTTGTTTGGTAACTTTCCTTAGCCATTTATTTAGACTAAGTCTGCAGGTGACAAATTTTCTGAGTTTTCCTTCATCTGAGAATGTCTTAATTTCTCCTTCATTTCTAAAGGATATTTTATTGGACATAGGATTCTGGTTTGACAGCTCTTTTTTATTTAGCACTTGAAAAAATGTTGTGCCACTTCCTTCTGGCCTCCATGATTTCTTATGAGAATTCTACCATCATTCAAATTGTGTTTCCCCTATAGATGTCATTTCTCTCTCCTTTTTTTTAAGATTTTTTCTTTTGAAAAACTAAAGATATTTTCAGAAATTTGACTCTGATGTGTTGGTGTGGATTTCTTTGTGTTTATCCTTGAGTTTGCTCAGCTTTTTGAATCTGTAGAATGAGTCATTTTGCTAAATTGGAAGTTTTTAGCCATCATTTCTTTGAGTACTTTTTTAGTCCTGCTCTCTGGCTTCTGTTCTTCTGGGCCCCCAATGACACAAATGTTACATCTTTTTTCACAGTCCCACAGGCCCATGAGACTGTGTTCATTTTCTTTTCCAATCTATTTTCTCTTGATGTTCAGAGTGGGTAATGTCTACTGTTCTGTCTTTCAGTTCATTGATTATTTCCTTGTCCTCTCCATTCTGCTAGTGAGTCAATCCACTGCATTTTGTAAATCAATTATTGTATTTTTCAGTTACATAATTTCCATTCGCTTCTCCTTTATATCTTTTACTTCTCTGCTGAGATTTTTTTTTTCCATTTGTGCGTATAATTGCTTGCTTAAGCATTTTTATGACGGCTAGTCCAACATATTTGTCAGATAATTCTAATATCTCTGTTATCTTGGTAGTGGCACTTACTGGTTGTCTCTTTTCATTCTGTTTGAGATCTCCCTGGTTCTTGGTATGACAAGTGATTCCCAGTGGAAACCTAGATATTTGGGACATTATGTTATATTATTTTTAAAATTCTGAATCTTAAATATATATTTTTAAATCTGGCTTTTTCTGACACTGCTCCAGCAGGTGAAAGGGGAGACACACCTTGTTATTGTCAGGGGGAGGCAGAATCCCAGTTTCCCCACTTGGCCTCCACTGATACCCAAGAGGGAAGGGTCCTCATTACTGCTGGGGGGGTGGTGGGAAGCTGACTCCCTATTAGGACTCCACGGATAGTTTCCTGGATGGGAATGGTAGGTGTGCTGAGTTACCGTTCCCCACTGACACCATCTGGGCGGCGTGGGGGTTGGCTTCATCACTACTGATCAATGGTCAATGGTCCTGACTTTCTACTAGGCCTCCTCTGGCAATACCTCAGCAGGGAGGGGAAGAGTACCCTATTACTGAAGGTTGGGGTGAAGTCCAGGCTCTTTATTTAGTCTCCACTGACACTGGATGGACCTTGGATGGGGGTAGGAGGGTTGCTCATTACCTCTCAGTGGGGATTAAAGTCCTGGCTCCTTACTTGACCTTGTCCGACACCACCCCAGCAGGGAGGGGGAACTGGGTTGGCAGATGGTCTCAGTACAGCCTGCCAACGATGGAATCTAGTTCCCTCCTTGGCCTTTATTAGCATGGGTGGGGGAGGGGGCATGTTGTTATCATTGTTAGTATTATTATAATTTTCTGTGATGTTTGGCCTGAATGGAATGGTTAGTATCTAAAATTTTCTATCTTGGTCAGCTGCCCTTTTTCTGATACTTTGCCTTAGAAAGCAGCCTTTTTTTTTTTTTTTTTTTTTTCTTTTTGTTCGCTTGTTTGTGTCTTTATCTATCAGCCTTTCTGAGTTGCTGTCTCCTTGAGCTCCAAGTTTGGGACCTATGAGGCAAAAAGAAAACCCAGGGAATGACCACCATGTCCTTCCTTGTGGCTCAAAATCCCTAGCTGGTCTGCCGCCTTCTCTTCTCTCCACTTCTCACTGTCTTCCATTTGTTTTATATATAACCTCCAGAGTTTTTAGTTATTTTTAGTGGAATAGAGAAAAGAACTCCACTCCCCCACCGCACAGCCTATTTTTGCACAGCCCCAGAGCTAAAAATGTTTCTTTACATTTTTAAAGTTTGTTTGTTTGTTTTGTTTGATTTTTAAAGAAGAATATGAGACACACACACACACACACAAGGACCACGTGTGACTTGCAAAGCCTAAAATATTTACCATGTGGTGCTTTATACAAAAAAGTTACTGACCCCCGGCTTCTGTCATGAGAAGGCGTCTCAAGTTTATTCAAGTATAACTGGAAGGCACTAGAGGGTTGCTGGCAGAGGAATAAGTGATTTGACTTGCTACTTTGAAGAGATTACTGAAGTAAGTGAATTCCGTTATTTCTAAGTACATTCTTAGAGCTCACAGAAGGAGCCTTGGGAGGTGGGCTCTGGGGGACAAGGAGTGGGCAGGAGAATGGGGGCAGGTCCAGCTGAGAGTAACCCCATTCCTTGGAGTGTGGCTCCTTTGCCTGAGGCTTTATAGTAAGTAGGTGAGAGAGCTTGGGGTCTAACTCAGGTCAGCTGGGCTCCAGAGTTTCACAGCCCCCATTCTGCCCCATCTCAGAAGAGAGCCCACAGGAAGACCCTGGGCCTGGGTCCCTAAGGCTTAAAGCCTCAGGGATCTTAGCAGGGGGAGGGGAGGCAACTGGGGGGTTCCCAGCTGTTTCCAGCACAGGCTGGCCCTGCCCTGCTCTCTCCAGCCTCCTCCTCCATCCCCTGTGCCTGCTCTGGCTCCTTCCCAGCCTGACTTTTCATCAGCACCAAGCCATTTGTTTCTGTTTGTAATTATGCATTTTAATGTTCATTAATTATGGAATGCAAATTGCTCCCAGCGCAAAATTTGTAATGAGCTGTTCTACCACCCCACCCGCAAGTCTAGAAGGTGGACCAGCTGTTCTAAGCAGAAGGAAAAACAACCAACTTGCAAAACAGAATAACTTTTCCTGGGGCCGGATTGACTCATGTGGTGAATAAGCCTGGGGGATTTCCCAGTGGTGCTGGAGGATGAGCCCTGCCCCTCCCTGGGCGCTGGGAGACAGGAATGTGGCACCTCCACTCTCCTCTGCAACCTGGGGCCTGACAGGCAGCATGGGGTAATGGAAAGAGCTCCAGCTTAGACCCAGCCTCGTACTGGCTGTCACCTTGAGCTCATCGCCAGGCTTCTCTGAGCCAAAGTGGAAGCAGGAGGCAGATGGGATGCTGGGGATAAGAAGCCAGATCCTAGCGAGCCCTCTATAGATGCACGGGAATGGCTCTCCAGAGCACTGAGTTCCAGTTCTGCCTGGCTTTGGTCTCTGACTCGCTGGTTGGCTTCAGGCAAGCACATCCCACCCTCTGAGTCTGTTGCCTCTGCTATAAAATGAAGGAATTGGGCAATAGGAAGTTGGAGAAGCCTTTTAGCTCTGAGCTGCTTGGTTTGTACCAAAGCAACTATGGATCTGGAAAAGGGGAGAACTAGGTCTAAAGTATTTCAGAAGAAAATGGAGAATTTCCTTTGATTGAGGGAGCGCACTTTAAGAAATCCCAAGGATGCCTCCAAACCTGCCTAACCACGGGCAAAGTTTTGTCCTCCTCCAAGGGCTCCGTAAGCATTTGCTTTCTCTCTCACTGCCAATGCAAGCGGAATGATAGTACGACCTCCTGGGAAGAGCGCTGCTTCCTAACAGTAGCACTGCCCCGTAAGATCACGGTCAAGATTAAATGAGACAACGGCAACTGTGAGCTTAGGCGTGAATGAAAGGCTGAGCACGCTGGCAGCTACACAGCATCCCCACATCTGCGAGTGAAATCCGGCCAAACCACTTTCTTGCTGTGTGCCCTGGCTTCCCTGAGCCTTGGTTTCCACATCTCTCCACTGGAGAGGTCACTCCTACCTCTCTGGGCTTGTGAGAGAACCAAACTAGATCATGTACCTGCCACAGACCTGCCACAATGGCAGGCGCTCAAAAAACGGTAACTCCTGTTGTGGATAGCTCATTACTTTCCCCCAGATAGGAAATACATTCAGGAAGCAATGGAAGGAGACCCATTACATGTGGAGAGGAGGCAGAACACCGCCACAGGCAGCTTTTGCTTTTCCCATCAATGCTAAGGTAGGACCAATATCATCCTATTCACTCTTCAGATGAGGAAACTAAAGCCCAGAGAGGCCAAGTGACTTGCCTAAGGTCACACAGCAAGGGAGAGGAAGGCTGTGCCCACCACTGAAGATTCCCTAATTGTAAATGAGGTGCTCTTTCCCCTGATCCACATGGAGGTGGCCTGCCTGTGATGTCACAAGTGCTTCAGACTGGCTTGGGCTACACAAGGATTCTGAGAACCTTATGGGAAGGTCCCTATGATGAGTTAACGAGGGGACTCAGAGAGGATGCTGGCAGGATAGTCTTAGATGCACAGATCAGGTACAGAATCCTGGGGAGAGGAAGAAGAAGAGAAGGAAGCAAGGAAGGAAATGAAATGGCTATTTATCGAGCACCTCCCATGGGCTGCATACTTCCCATATGCTATTTCTACAAATCCCCACAACAAAACTCAGAGGCACCTCTGAGATACACCCATTTTGCTGGCGAGGTTAGTGAGGATCACATGCGCTGAGTCCTTTAGTAAGAGCCGCCCCGTTGATTAGAGACTGAGTGAGCCTGATGCTTCTCACCCCAGGAGGCCTCTGGAGTACCGCCAGGAATGGGAGTGAGTGGGGAAGCTCCCCGTCCCCCGCCCCCTCCCGCTCAGCCTCAATCTGTCAACAGGGCCTGTCTATTACTGCTGACATTGATTTGGACAACTGGGCCAGTCGAGAGCCCATAATTACTGGGAGTTTTAATCAACTCATGTCAATTCAGCTGCCGCTCAATTTGTGCTGGGCTGCAAAGCTGACACGGAGGGAGGGCGATGGCATGCAAAAAGGGATTCCAGGGATCAATAAGAGTCCTGCGTAGTGTCTGTCTGCAGCTGCCGGCACCACCAGCGGGCCTCGGACCCGAGTGGAGAAGGCAGAGCCCGCCTGCCTCAGTCCCGAGGAAAGCTCCCAGGCAGGCTGCCCAAAGCACCACCCTGCCTCATCTGTCCTTCCACCCGCATCTGGAACCCACCTGGGCCAATGCCCAACATTGCCTGTTGTAGGCAGGGTCCAACCTCAGTACCTTTGTCCATGCTCTGCCCTCATCCGGGCCTGCCCTCCTCTTTCTAAAGAATCGTACGTATCCTCTAAGTTACAGCTCAAACAGCCCCCCTCTGTGGATCCCTTCATGAGCTCAAGAAGCAGAAGAATGCTGAGGAGACAGAAAGAAATGAAGTCTAATCCAGACGCTGCTACTTCCTAGCTGTGTGACTTCGGGCAAGTCACCACACCTTTCTGATCTTGGTTTCCCCATTTTGGAGAAGGCAGAGCCCGCCTGCCTCAGTCCCGAGGAAAGCTCCCAGGCACGCTGCCCAAAGCACCACCCTGCCTCATCTGTCCTTCCACCCGCATCTGGAACCCACCTGGGCCAATGCCCAACATTGCCTGTTGTAGGCAGGGTCCAACCTCAGTACCTTTGTCCATGCTCTGCCCTCATCCGGGCCTGCCCTCCTCTTTCTAAAGAATCGTACGTATCCTCTAAGTTACAGCTCAAACAGCCCCCCTCTGTGGATCCCTTCATGAGCTCAAGAAGCAGAAGAATGCCGAGGAGACAGAAAGAAATGAAGTCTAATCCAGACGCTGCTACTTCCTAGCTATGTGACTTCGGGCAAGTCACCACACCTTTCTGATCTTGGTTTCCCCATTTTACAACGGACCTGATAATAAATAACGGCCTCCTGGGTGTTGCTAGGAACACCTGGTGCCATGAGATGTCCCTGTGTAGAAGTTCTGACTTCGTTTGGATGCCTGGAGTCAGCGAGAATCATTTTTCCTTCTCTCCCACATTAATTATTCTTCTAGTACAAACTCTGTTCTGCCAGGTGGGATGGTTTCTGGGTCACAGTCTGTCTCCCTCTGAGCCTATGCGCTATTTCAGGGCAGAGAACGTAACACACACAGCTTCCGCCTGTCAGCACCGCCCCAGTGCCCAGCACAGGGGAGGGAGACACCCCGTGTGCACTTTGGGGTCAGGCAGGAACCCCACCTGGTGTTGCCATTTAACTATGTGATATCAGTCACGTCATTAACACTTTGAGTCTCAACATTCTCAGTGTGAAATGAGCCTCATTATATCTACTCAACAGAATGCCTGTGGGGGAAATAAAAAGTTACACATTTAATGTCCATTACATAGTGCCTGGTACAGGGTAAAATGTCCATTGTTATAAAAGTTTAGGTATTATGACTATGATCGCTCAATATTCAATGCTTGGTAAATATTTTTGGAATGTAATGAAATGTCTGGTTATGTTTCATTTTGGCTTGAGTTCCAGTGAAATGCCAACAGTCCATTCTCCCCACATGCCAGCCGTCTGTGCAGGTTCAACACATTCCTACTGAAGACACAAGAAAGGAAATTCAAAGGCTCTGAGCACCTACTGCAGGCCAGGCACTACACCAGGTATCTTCACTAGTCTACTTTGCTGAAGCTGACAACCCTATGAGCCTGCTATCATTAGCCTAAGTTTGCAGAAGAGGAAACAGGTTTTAGGGCCAGAAGTGCTTTTCCCAGGTCACTCAGCTTTCCAGGAGTAGAGATGGGGTGCAAACACAGGTGTGTCTGACTCTAGCCCCATGCTCCCTCCACTCACCACACCACCCCTGTCCTATGGAGACACAAAGAAGCATCCAGACCAACAGAGGAAGTGGGTAAACCCTGAGAGGCTTATGCTTGGTTTTTGCTAAAGAATAGTACTGAAATACAGGGAACTATATTCAATATCCTGTGATAAACCAGAATGGAAAACAATATGAAAAGGAATATATATACAGATGTATGACTGAGTCACTTTGCTGTACAGCAGAAATTAACACATTGTGAATAAGCTACACTTCAATAAAATTTTAAAAAAAAGAATAGTTCTGAAATAGCAATACAAGCAGACCCCAGAGACACTGCGGCTTCGGTTCCAGAACAATGCAATAAAGTGAATATCCCGCTAACATGAGCCAGATGAACTTTTTGGTTTTCCAGTGCATATAAAAGTTATGTTTACACTATAACGTAGTCTATTAAGTGTGCCATAGCATTATGTCTAAAAAACAATGTAATACTTTAATTTAAAAATACTTTATTGCTAAAACACGCTAACCATCATCTGACAATGCAGCGGGGCCACAACACTTCAGTTCATAAAAACTGCAGCATCTGCGAAGCGCGATAAAGCAAAGCGCAATGAAACGCGGAATGCCGGAACTAGCTGTGTGATATCAGTCACGTCATTAACACTTTGAGTCTCAACATTCTCAGTGTGAAATGAGCCTCATTATATCTACTCAACAGAATGCCTGTGGGGGAAATAAAAAGTTACACATTTAATGTCCATTACATAGTGCCTGGTACAGGGTAAAATGTCCATTGTTATAAAAGTTTAGGTATTATGACTATGATCGCTCAATATTCAATGCTTGGTAAATATTTTTGGAATGTAATGAAATGTCTGGTTATGTTTCATTTTGGCTTGAGTTCCAGTGAAATGCCAACAGTCCATTCTCCCCACATGCCAGCCGTCTGTGCAGGTTCAACACATTCCTACTGAAGACACAAGAAAGGAAATTCAAAGGCTCTGAGCACCTACTGCAGGCCAGGCACTACACCAGGTATCTTCACTAGTCTACTTTGCTGAAGCTGACAACCCTATGAGCCTGCTATCATTAGCCTAAGTTTGCAGAAGAGGAAACAGGTTTTAGGGCCAGAAGTGCTTTTCCCAGGTCACTCAGCTTTCCAGGAGTAGAGATGGGGTGCAAACACAGGTGTGTCTGACTCTAGCCCCATGCTCCCTCCACTCACCACACCACCCCTGTCCTATGGAGACACAAAGAAGCATCCAGACCAACAGAGGAAGTGGGTAAACCCTGAGAGGCTTATGCTTGGTTTTTGCTAAAGAATAGTACTGAAATACAGGGAACTATATTCAATATCCTGTGATAAACCAGAATGGAAAACAATATGAAAAGGAATATATATACAGATGTATGACTGAGTCACTTTGCTGTACAGCAGAAATTAACACATTGTGAATAAGCTACACTTCAATAAAATTTTAAAAAAAAGAATAGTTCTGAAATAGCAATACAAGCAGACCCCAGAGACACTGCGGCTTCGGTTCCAGAACAATGCAATAAAGTGAATATCCCGCTAACATGAGCCAGATGAACTTTTTGGTTTTCCAGTGCATATAAAAGTTATGTTTACACTATAACGTAGTCTATTAAGTGTGCCATAGCATTATGTCTAAAAAACAATGTAATACTTTAATTTAAAAATACTTTATTGCTAAAACACGCTAACCATCATCTGACAATGCAGCGGGGCCACAACACTTCAGTTCATAAAAACTGCAGCATCTGCGAAGCGCGATAAAGCAAAGCGCAATGAAACGCGGAATGCCGGGAGTGGCGGAATACGCATGGCTGGGTTTGCTCACAACATGCTGATCAAGGCTGGCTGTATGAATTTATGGTCGCCTGCCTTTCCCATCAGAGGAGCCCAGGGAGTTAGAAGACACAGGTTACGGTCCCTGCTTTGGGCACTTCCCTTCTCTGGCCCTCAGTCCTCCCATCTGTGCAGTGAGAAAGCTGGCCGCTGCTCTCCAAGGGCCCTGCCAGCTTGCACATCCTATGGGTCTCTGCAAGCGGCTGACAGGGATTCCCAGGGAGGTCAGGTGATCGGTTCTGATAGTCAGTGGCACCTGAGCTGGGGAACCATGGAGAAGGTTATTCTAGAGGGAGAGGCTTGAGAACATAGCTTGCAGCTCACTCCTACAGCCTGGGCATCCTTCTGAAGGGAGTCACCAAGACTTCTGCAACTCTCTGGAGCACCCCCAGGGCCCTGCATGGACTGGGTGTTCAGTCCAGCAAATGCTTATTCAAAGCCTGCTGTCCTCCAGGCCATCACATCTACAAAACCTTAGCCCCAGCTCTCAAGGAGCATCTATTCCAAAGGGTGGAGTGGGGAGCATGGGGAGAAAAATAAGTGCACACATGCTTACAGTCCTTGAGGTTTTCTATATGGTACAAAGAAGCACCGAGATCTGACAGAAGGGAGGCCAGGGAACACTCTCCCAAGAAAATCTGCCAGGAGTCCTGACGCATGTCTATTCAATAACTGTCTAGTGATGATAATAAATAGCCTTTGTATAGCTCATTAATAATAATAATACCTAACACTTAATAGTGCTTACCGTGTGCCAGGCACTGTTCTCAACGTGTTACGAATATTAATTCCTACTGTTAACCCCAGCCTGATGGTGCAGGTACACTACTCTCCTTATTTTTCAGAGAAGGAAACTGAGGCACAGACAACTTTTGTCACTTGTCCCAAGGCCACAGGGCAAGTAAGTGGCAGAGCTGAGATATCGAGTCACGCTATGCTGCCTTTCACATGTGCGTTAAGGTTTCTAAAGTACTTTTCCATTCATTATATTGTTTTAACTTCATGGGACTGCAAGATAGAGACTCAGATCCCAGTTGGAAGGAGAGGACCCTGAGGTGTGAGTTGTCCGAGGACTTGCCAAGGTCACACGGTGAGCGGGCGTGTGGGGTGGAGCGGAGGCTCATACACTGAGCTCAGGTCTGTACCATCCCAACGCTGCGCCTGCTGGGCTGACAGCGAGACACCCCCCCACCCGTGAAGAAGCCCCACTTGTCAAGGTCCCGGCTGTAATCACTGACACCTGGGTTTAGGCACTTTGTGGTTTCAGGGCGCAGGGAGGGAAATGGACATTGATGATGCTCTCCCCACAGGCCAGACACATTGCTAGGGTATATTATCTTATCCAATCTCCACCACTATTCAGAAAAGGATGTACTATTATTTTCACCACTCACAAATGGGAAACAGGCTTGGAGAAGAGAGATGGCTTTTTCCAGGTCTACACTATAGATGCTTGGATTTCTTTTAGTTTTCAGAAGCCTCCTGTCCTCTTTCCTCTGTGAATGGCACAGAGCAAAAGGGCATTTTGACAAGGTATGCCTGCTTCAGACCTGTGTGCAAGGGGGCACTTGAGGAAAGGGGCCTTGGACATGATCTGAGCACTCAGTATGGAGCCAGGTCCCATTTTAAGCAGTGAACATGCATTAACTCATCTCTTCCTCGGTGGTGGAAACTATTATCATGCACACTTAGATAGGGAAAATGAGGCACAGTGAGGTTCGTTAACTTGTCCAAGGTCACATCGCCAGTAAGTGGGTGGCAGAGACAGAAAATCTAGCACCAGGGTCTGTTTCCTTAACCCCTTGGTTGTCCTTCTTCATACAATGACCACGAAAGGTAGGTACTATTACGTAACCCCTTTTTTGATACTGGGAGACTCAAACAAAGAGGTTTAAGGCAGCCTGTCCCAACACTACACTGTAAGTGGTAGAGTCAGGATTTAAACCCATACAGCTTGACTCCAAAGAATCCCCTCTTATCCGCTCCTATGCCTGGTCAAGAGCAAGACATCCAAGGGCCACAGCCAGGTCCTGGACAGGACAGGCTGGAAATGCGGACTTTTCAGTACCTGCTGGGTTTCACTGGCTGGTTTCCCTTCCGCATCCTTTGTAACTAAAAACTCAATTTGCAGCTGAAGGCTGTGTCCTCACACTGCACCTTCTCATTGATCGCCCGGACTCTGCGTGAAGAATGATTTTATAAGCTAGTTGGCTTTGAAACGCAGGGAGTAGCAGCCATTGAACATATGCTTCTGTGGGTATATATTTATTCAGGGTATGTTGAGTGTAATTTTGGGCAGTTTGCATATTTTATTTTTTGTGTGTGTCGCAGAGAGCAAAAAAGAGAAAGGAGGAAAAAAAATCCACCCCAGAATGGAGACAGATGTCATATATGTGGGACCCTGAGGTTCCCCAGTCCAACGTTTCGGGAATGGAGGTGGGCGGATGGGAATTTACAAGCGCTGAGAACTAAGCGTCAGCTCTGATGCTCTCACAGCCCTGCCACCCACAGCAGGACACTAAGCATCCAGCCCCACGGCAGCATCCTTCAAGACTTTAGTTTCACAACCTCCCCAGTGGTCTGTCTGACTGTCCTCTAGCTACTATTTACTGAGTACCAAATACAATATGCCACCCATTCCCCCCTGAGGGACACTGGGTACGCCGCCTCTTTTCCAGAGCTGGCTTCCACTCCCTCAGAATGGGTGCTAGCATTTGGCTGGGGTGCTGCGAGGGTTCCAAGATCCAAAGTTACACTTACAAGCAGCTTAAGAGACACTTGTTCTTTTTCTCTCTCTAACCCCATCCCCTGCCTCAAAGCTTTTCCTCTCACCCAGGATGAACCCAGGATGTAACATTTTAAACTATGCCCTAGGAAAAAGCCTGCAAGGTTTTGGACCAGCTGGAAAAAAGAAAACTAATATGTTCATATGGGTGCCAAAGATTCAAAGGACAGGAAGCAACAGCCTAGGCCAGAGTCTACACCAGAGGGAATCATTAGGCGAACGTTTATTGCGTGTTTGGGCCGTAAGGAAGCATCCACATGTGATTCATGATGGTAGGACCAAAGCATCATTTTTTAGCCAGGTAAATAGATTGTGAGCTTTTTGCTGCCAGGACACGGTTCATTGCTGTTAACTTTGGAGCCTAACAGAGTGTCCTGCATATAGTAGGTACCTGGAGGTTACATTGTAAATGCAGCTAAAATTTGAATAAAACTGTGAACCAGCTGATAGCCAATTCTGGCCTCAACCAACGAAGAATATCAGTTTTACCTGGCTTAAAGAGATGTGTTGGATACTAGGTAATCCACCACCAACAATCAAAAGAATAAAATAAGTTGTTCTATGTATACATAGGTGTGAAAACTATAAAGAAAATATAAAGGGCCTGATTAGCCTGAAGGTCTAGAGGGGAAGAGGAGCTAAAATGGGAAATAGAGAAAGAGTGGGTGTGTTAGGGGAGGGCTTGTGGAATGCAGGCGATATTCTAATTCTTGACCTGGGTGATGGGTATTACTTAATTACTACTGATGAAACGGCATGTAATGTTTTACCCATTTTTCCACATGTCTATTATATTTCATAATAAAATTGCTAAAATATATTATGCAAAATTTTCTATCTGTTATGCAAAAATTTCTATCTATTATGCTAAAATTTCTATCATGTAGAAAAGCTACTAAAAGGAAATATTGAAATGTTAATGGTGATTATTGGAGGTGGTATAACTATGGGTGATATTTTTCTTCATTTTCCTCCCTCTGTATCCTAAACCTTCTTAATATGTGCATATAATAATTTTATAACTGAAACAAGTTTTTAATTGAGATGCATCATTATCTAAACGAGGCAACAGCAGAATCACGGAGGTTGGTTACAACACTCCTGCCTGAAATTCCACCCTGTGGAGGACCCCATCTTCTCCCTAAGGCTTACTGTGCACAAAAGAACAACTCTCCAAGGGAGGGTGGGGAAGGGTACAAGTCCCAATGGCTGTTGCATAGGCTGACCTTTGGGTTGTTTCCTCTAGGGACGCAAGCACAGCTTTGATTTACAGACTGTTGCAGGGAAGGAAAGAGCCCCAGAGAGAATCAAGTTAAAGTCTCTGAGTTTGTAGAAAGCATAAGGGGTTTAGCTAAGAACGCACAACAAGTAGAGCCACGTTGAGACGGAGGATCATGTTACAACCTAGGTCTGTACCATCCCCAGGACAGTGGGCTCTTGAAATCACCTTTCCTTTCAATGATGGTGAAACAAAATTCTTGACTCAATGGAAGCCAGAAGAGGATCCCAGGTCCCCTAGCTCACCAAGCTCCTCTCTATCCAACTGGTACTGGCCCTGGCAAGTGAGGTTACATAACTGTGTCTGGCTGGTACCCAGCTATTCAAACTGGGCTCAGCCAACAACATTATAAGGCACAAGGACCATTCCTAGTTTATGGACAGACAAGATAACAAAGGCTCAGATACATTCGGCAATTTGCCCAAAGTCACCCAACTTCCCGGTGAAAGGGATGTGATTTGAACCCAAGTCTGTATCACAGCCAAGTCTGCTCTTTCCTCTGGACTGGAATTCTGATTAACTAGCCCACTTCTCAAGAAACATATATAACTCTATCCAGGTGCTATTTTCTCAGTGAGTAGAAAGGCTAATGACTGTTTTATGAAACCTTCTCACTCTTTGCTCCCTCAAGGCTAAAAGGTTTCATGATCGTGGCTGCTGGCAGGAGTCCAGTTATTCTTTTTCCTGTGCTCCAAACAGTTTGCCATCCCTGGACAACTTCTATGGTCTCCAAGAATACATAGGCTGGTGGGGGAAGACTTATGAAGGCAGGGTTCAGGAAGAAGCTGGAGAATACAGGAAAAAAAAAAGATAACTTTTCAAATTAACACCAGTAATGATGATGACATCATTTCTCATCCACTTATCCCAAGACCCATGATAAAAGATAAAAGAATGATGATAAAAAATAAAAGAAGGATACTACATGTGCGGAAGAGAGGGCCCTAGATTGGAATTCAGGACACCTGGGTTCAAGCCAAGCATTGCTCTTATGTTTTCTGGCCTCGGTTTGCTCATATTAATTTTTGACATAAGGAAAAAGGTTTACATATGGTTAAGATCAAGTTAGGGAGCCCGTTTAAAAAGAAGAAAGGGAAATGCTCTTTGAAATGCATACATAAAGACATGCAGTTCTGACATATAAAGTTACCCCCAAAGGACACGACTGTATACTTTTTACGCTTCCATTTAAAAACTTACACGTATAAATTCTTATTTATATTTGCTTATGCATGGGGGAAAATGTATAGGAAGAGATATATATATATATATATATAGCTCAAAGTGTGGCACAGTTATCTCTAAAGTAAGTGATAAAGAGGACCTTGCTTTTTTTTTTCTTTATACATTTAATCAGTGTTTGAATTGGTTTTATTTTATTTTACAATGAGCATGAGTTACTTAAAAGAAAACTAAAAAAAAAAATAAAAAGAAGATTGAAAACTGGATGGGGTAAAATACCTTATAAATGCCAAAATTCTCTTACTATAATTAAGACAAACACAATTATCAAAGGTTTCCATTTCAGAGCTAAGAAAAAGCTGTCTAACTATCAGCATTCCAACAGCTATGGAATCCTTCCTCACAAGCACTCAGCACGGCCACTAAGAACTTTGCAGTCACTGCCTCTGACCCCCTCATGTCCTCAACGAGATGACAGCCCTGCTGCCTCATTTACTCTTCTCTGCACCATTCCTCTGCTTTGGGACTCTCTTCCACATGCATTTTTGCACAATTCACCAGGCTCTACTTCCTAAAGTATTACTTTTTATTCTATCACTCCCTTCTTCAAGGGCCCATTCGGCCCAACACCCTTGAGTTGGATCCAGAACAAAAACCAGCACCCAAAACGGGAAAAGGTTAGAAAACCAGAGACAGCTCCTCCTTTTTATTTTAATCCATCCCATACCTTCACCAGAATCATGGAGCAAGAACGCAATTTGAAACCATCCTTACAGACCTCCGGAAATGCATTTGAAAGAAAATAAAACACAGAAGGAGCCTTCTTCCCAAAGGTGCTCAGAGCACATTGTTTATAATAGAGTTGGAACACTCAAAATGTCCAACAATAAGACAATAGTACATGATGGAGTATTCCTGTCCACAGAAATCAGGCAACCACTACAAATGATGTTTATGAAGAATCTGCCTCGGTTAAGGATGAGAGTTCTGGCAACAGGATGCGTGGCTGAAACCCTCTGCTCTAGAATTTAAGAGCTGTGTGAACCTGAGTTATTTATGCTCTCTCTGCCTCAGTTTTCCCACCTATAAGAAAAGGGACAAGAAGGAGACCGTGTCAGGGGCTTTGGACACAGCGAGCACTCAGACAATGTGAGCTTCTCATCATCACTGCCACCACCATCCTCATCATCCCTGCGTGAAACATCAGATAATAATAATAATAGTGACGGTGCTTCATGCCTACTTAGGGCCAGGTGCTGGCCCATTGGGTATGCATTATCTCAGTGAGTCTTAATAGCAGCTTTGCCAGGTATTATTATCCCCTTTTACTCAACAGGAACCCAAGACCCAGAGGCCTTAAGTAATCTGTCCCAAGGTCACACGGCTAGTGAGTGACAAGAGCAAGTTTTGGGCCCAGGTTTCTCTGATTCCAGAAACTGTGACCTCCTGAAGGCAGAGGTGATGGCAGGAGGAAATACGTTCTCTCTCGTGGTACCTTCCTAGGGTGAAAAGGTGTTTGATGCAGGTGCATGAGACATAATTAAAATGTCAGAGATGCTTACAAAAGGGAAGCAAAGGGATGGAGATCCCCCCCCACCATCCCTCTCACTGTATGTTTGTTTTCCCCACCAGCCAATGAGTTCAGCCCTCGCCTCCACCCCATGCTGCCTGTCCCTGCCTTCAGATCTTTCCAATGCTAGAATCACTGCCCTCTGGGAACACATGTCATGAGATTTCAGGGCCCTTAGCAATTCCTCGGGCCGTCCCCAGTCTGGTCCCAAGCTTCCTCTCTGGGTCCAGCATGCGGTCCACACAGATGGCCACCGCCTTCCTGAAGGGCTTTATTCCAGCTTGCAGCCAACAGGTGGCAGAACCAGGACTGAAGCTTCTATCCCCTACCTCCAATCTGGGGCTCTTTACCTCCACACCATCCTTCTGGGAAGCAAAGGGTAAAACCCATCACTTTGGAAGGGCGGGAGCTGTTCCTTGACTTTAACAGATAATGACTTCCACACAATAAAACCAGCTTACCAGAAATACCATCAGACCCAGCAAATCTGGGTCCCAAAGAAATAAAATGAGGGGGAAAAAATAGAGACAGCTTCAAATGTCATGGGAGGAATAATGTTTAATGTCATAAAAGGGTGCATAGGCTTTAAGAGAATGCCACACATTATAATCTTGGAAACCCCAAACTGCACCCCCCTCACCCCCATATGTAGAAGGGAGGAGGGCTTTATCTGAAGTTCACAAAGAAAAGATGCAAAAGCACAGCTCCCAACTGAAAGGGAACACCCTTCCTTTTCACCTCCCAAAGTCTGAGCCTTGTGTACAGGCATTGAATCAAGAGGCATAGTTCCAATTTCCTTCTTTGGAAATTTCCTTCACTGACTCTCCCTTTTTCCAATCCTCACTCCCTTTTTCTTCCTCCAGATCTCCTGGATACAGACGAGGAAGAAGGAACCCTGGACATTGACGGAGCGTGGGCAGGAGGAAGTGTCCCCTCCTTGTATGCTCCCTGACATGGGGGCATTTGCTTTATCCTTGGGGAACTATCCTCAGCCTCTGGAAATTGCATCTGACGAGGTGAGAAAGTAGCTCTGGATTTAGATAGACCTGGGTTTGAATTTATACTCTGGTCAAATTTCTCATGCTTTCTGAATCCGTTTTCCCACGGACAAGACAGGAGTAGTAATCATGCCCATCTCATCAGACAGCTATGAGGATTCACTGTGATGATGCATTTTAAGCACTTATCCCAGGGCCTCGTCCATAATCAGCACTCAAACACTCTCTAGATGCAGCTCCATCAGTGAGACTATTATTGGTATATTTGATAGCATTGATTTCTTTATTAATTAATGCCATCGGTACTAGTATTACAGATAAAGGTGCACATAGAAAATTCTCTGTCTGGATAAAGAAGATGTGGCACATATATACAACAGAATATTACTCAGCCATAAAAAGGAACGAAATTGGGTCCTTTGTAGAGATGTGGATGGACCTAGAGACTGTCTGTCATACAGAGTGAAGTAAGTCAGAAAGAGAAAAACAAATATCATATATTAATGCATATATGTGGAATCTAGAAAAATGTTACAGATGAACCAGTTTGCAAGGGAGAAGTAGAGACACAGATGTAGAGAACAAACGTATGGACACAAAGGCGGGAAAGCGGCGGGAGGCGGTGGTGGTGGGATGGATTGGGAGAGTGGGATTGACATGTAGACACTAATATGTATAAAACAGATAACTAGGGGCTTCCCTGGTGGTGCAGTGGTTGAGAATCTGCCCGCTAATGCAGGGGACACGGGTTCGAGCCCTGGTCTGGGAGGATCCCACATGCCGCGGAGCAACTAGGCCCGTGAGCCACAACTACCGAGCCCGCGCGTCTGGAGCCTGCGCTCCGCAACAAGAGAGGCCGCGATAGTGAGAGGCCCGCGCACCGCGATGAAGAGTGGCCCCCGTTTGCCACAACTAGAGAAAGCCATCGCACAGAAACGAAGACCCAACACAGCCCAAAATAAATAAATTAATTAACTAATTAAAGACAGAAATCTATAAAAAATTAAAAACAAACCAAAAAAACCAGATAACTAATAAAACTGATAAAAAAAAAAAAAGAGGCAAGTGTCTCCTTAAAGCCATTAAAGAAGAGGTTCTTTACACGCACCGCACCACATAGGCATGTGGTACTTTCTGGGCAGTGTATATTGTTGAGACAAACAATAATAAAACGATTTGTCAAACAAAAGGAAGAAAAAAAAAGAAAGTTACCTGTCTATGGACCTGTCTGAGCAGAAAGCACTTTGATGAGGACACCATATGCAAGATGCTTCGCCCTTTAAATTCTGCTTCCCAGGCCAAGCGTCTCTGAGAGAGTCTGCATAAAGAGGCTTTGCCTCTTGACTGCATATTTATGAAGACGTTTAATAAGAAAAATGTGACAAGCGTCATTCCTCCTATTTTGGACCCTGGCAAAACCTATCCTGCTCGGACCGTGAATCCATCACACCCCCTGTCGCTGACCTTCAGGGATGGAGAGTCCATTTCTGGGCTGAAGACCCACTTGGCAGGGCCCAGACCCCACCAAGGCTCAGCCCTGCTCTGCCGGTACAGAAGGGCAGGAAGCCAGGCACACTGGGCTGGGCTTCCCAGTCAGCAGGGCCTGGGCTGGGCTTCAAAGTGATTTCTCACTCTTCCGATTCCCCTTACTTGTGTCCCCAGCTCTTCTTGAGTTTTGTTTCCTTTCATTACAGTCCAGTTGAGTCCCTGAAAGGGGAAAACATGAGGAATGGAAAGAAGCAGCCTCCCTCTCCCTAACTGAACCAGATGTCAGTCTTTGCTGCCCTCTGAGTGGTGCCAGAGAGGAGCCTGACCTATAATAAATGAAAATTTGTAACTTTACTCATCTTGACTTTTTAAAAGGCAGCATTTTTTTTGTTGCCTCTCAGCATTTCAAGGGCAATCAGGGGTCTTCTGGTCCTTCCTAATACCCGGGAGGCCAGATGGCTTTTTAGGTCAAAGTGGGGAAAAAAAAAAAAGAGGGAGAAAAGGAAATGGGAATGTGGTTGGGTGACTTGCAGGGGGTTGGGGAGAGTGGGATTGATCTGGAATTCAGAGGCAGGGCTGGAAACTGACATTAGACACACCTCCTAAGAGACACCATCACTCTATAGGGCCCAGGAAGTGTATAAATCTCTGTACCTCTCAGTCCTAAATTTCTATAAAGGCTCCTAGCACTGCCCTTTTTTCCCACGCTCCTTTGTGCTCTTTCCATACTCCCATTCCCAACCAGACAGTTTCATTTTTCTCATGTGTAAGAGATAATCATAAAACCTAGCTCATAGGATGACTGTGAGAATTAAATTGGTTAAAATAAGCAAATCACTTAGAATCATGTCTGGCACGCAGTCACTGTGAGGATGGTTGCTCTTATAGTACTGGTTTTTCTCTTTTGTAAAATGGATACAATAATACCCATCTAGGGGGGTGGTTATAAGCATTGAACCGCCATGAACATAAGCGAAATGGCACACAATAGGTGCTCAATGAGTGTTGGTTCTCTCCCACATCTCCTCCCTTCCCTCTGGTGTTCATATCAGCCCTATGGATATTCTTGTGCAGAGATACAAAGTGACCTGTTCAAGGTCACGCTGCAGCCCTGCCGAAGCCCATCTTGCCTTCTGAACTAGCTTATAAAAAAAAGGCAGGGCTGTTGTTCTTGTGTCCTCTGTTACATTCACAGTGCTGGATACAGTGTTGCTAAGTCAATACTTGGACTGCTACAGTGGCAACGATGATGCTAAAAGGCCATGACCTAGGAAGGTACAACTGCATGGAAGGAGTTTTGCGATCAAATCTTGATTCTATTACTGCTTCCCTACATGAACTTGAGCGACTCCCACATCTTTCTAGCCCTTTGTTTTTCTGTCTGTACAGTGGGAGAGGTGCTGGCTTGCTTAGAAGATCTCCAGGGTCCCTTTCTGGTCTGTGAGTCCAAGCTGCAGGAAAATGGGTAGATTAAAGATGGCCACATATTCTTGGCTACTCCTCTCATGGACAAGTGAAGTCCAGTTCATTTCCCTTGAATCTGAGCTGAAATCAATGACCTGTTTGACCAACAGACTGTGGTAGAAATGATGTCCTGGAACTTCTGAGGCTAGGTGCTAAGAAGACGTACAGCTTCTGCCTAGGCTCTTGGAGCACTTGATCTTGGGATATCTCCTTTGCAAATCCAGCCTCCACGGCATGAGAAGCCCAAGCCAGATGGAGACACCATGGGCAAGTGCTCTAGAGACGGACCCAGCTGAGGTCTAACAGAGCCAGGATCAACTGTAAGCCACACCAGCCCCATAACCAGACATGTAAGTGAAGGGGTCCTCTGGAAAGCAAATCCTCCAGCTACAGATACACTACCTGCCATGGACCAGAGACAAATCACCCAGCTGAGCCCTTCACATATTCCTGACCCACAACACTGTGAGCAAAACGAACTAGTTGTTTTAAGCCAGAGTTTTTTCTTTTTTTAACTCATTCTTTTCTTAATGTAATTAATTTTTCAAATTACTAACATTCTCTAAAAATCAGGTATGATCTTCATACAGCCATATTTTTTAAAAATGAGAACTATAAACTGTGTTGTAGATAACCACTGTTCAATAGAACTTCTTTTTTAATTTTTATTTTATATCAGAGTATATTTGATTTACAGTGTGTTATTTTCAGGTGTACAGCAAAGTGACATTCATATATATGATATATATGACATACATGATATATGACATATATATGATATATATGACATATATATGATATATATATGATATACATATATATTGTTTTCCAGATTTTTTTCCCATTTAGTTTATTACAGAATATTGAGTAGAGTTCCCTGTGCTATACAGTAGATCCTTGTTGATCATCTATTTTATATATAGTGGTGTGAATATGTTAATCCCAAACTCCTAACTTATCCCTCCCCAGCCCCACCTTTCCCCTCTGGTAACCATAAGTTTGTTTTCTAAGTCTGTGAGTCTGTTTCTGATTTGTAAATAAGTTCATTTGTATCATTTCTTTAGATTCCACATATAAATGATACCATATGATACTTGTCTTTCTCTGTCTGACCTACTTCACTCAGAATGATAATTTCTAGGTCCACCCCTGTTGCTGCAAATTAGGTTTATTACACAATAACAGAAAATTGGAACACTGACGGTGAGCTGTGAATTGACATTTCTAAAGGGGCTGAGGAGGATACGTTTTGATCACCAGATTGTCTGGGGTTGAGTGGAGCTGGGAAAACCAGGATAACACAAGGGAACAGAGGCAGTGAAATGCTTCAGGGGGCAGCAGCTACTTAGAGACGGTGGGGACATCCTCCACAGGGTATCATGATTAAGTGCTTACGGTTTTCTTTGGTTTTGCCCTCTATCTTGATTAGAATTTTGCAATGTTTATACTGCCACACGGAATAAATGGAACCATAGCTTACTTTTCAAGCTGTGCGTTGCTGACATCATTAAGTTTGTCACATTTAGACCACTTCTAATAGATAACTTTTTTTTTTTTTCCGTACTCTTTAGCACATTGAAGCGGAACACAAGACTCCCTCCCTCACTCTTTTGATGCTTCATTCACTTTTACTTTCTCTATCCCTGGTCAAGAGGTGAGGGTCTCCCCGGAAATAATTAAAAATCAAAATGACAGGATAATTTTTTATATATTATCTCCAGGATCAACCTCCCTTCCCATATTATTGCTCACCTGAATTAGTGTTCTAGCGCTCTTGTAACAAATTACCATGAACAGGACAGCTTAAGAAACACAAATTTATCTTGCAGTGCTACAGGTTAGAAGTAGAAAAAAAGCCTAGTGGGCTAAATTCAAGGTCTCAACAAGGCTACAATCCTTTTCTAGAGGCTCTAGTTGGGGGAGGGGGAATCCATTTCCTTGCCTCATCCAACTTCTAGAGACTTTCCTTAACTTAGAACCCCCTTCCTCCGTCTTCAAAGCCAGCAATGCGGCATCGCTCTGAATTCCTCTGCTGCCTCTCCCATATTTAAGGGTTTTGGTTGCCCTGGGCTCATCCTGATAACTCAAGATAATCTTTCTCTTCAAAATTCAGCTTACTAGCAACTAAATCCATATGTGAATTGAATTCTCCTTTGTCATGGAAGGTAACATATTCACAGGTTCTAGGCAGTAGAATGTGGACATCCTTGGGGGTCCATTATTCTGCCTACGACACATCCTAAGACCCTCCCCAATTTGGGCAGCTGCATGCCTGAGGACCCATTATCCCAGGAGCAGATTAGCACAGCAGAATCAGAACACCAAGCAAGAGAAGGAAATTTTTTTTTTTTAATTTTGGGTTTCAGAAGTTGAGGTCGAATTAGAAGGAATAATGATAATAGTAATAATAGGAAGAATCTGTGATCTGTTAGAGAAGTGGCCTCCCTCCCACCCATAAAGACTACTTGATCTGGGGGGAAGAGAGCAATGTTGGAAGTCAAGCAAGATGACCTTGTTAAAGAGACCCTGTCTCTATTCCCACCAGGCTAATGACATGGGTGGTTGGAAAGGACGAGGGCTGTAGAAAATCAGGTGGGTTTGAAGGATCTGAAGGCAAAGGGGGGGGGTCTGTGTCTCACTTGCCAGATGGTGTCCAGTGGATGGCAAATGTGGTCGAGTGCTCTGCCCTGACACGAAAGCTGCCATCTACAAATGCCTTCATGGTCTGTCTGGATCAAGAGGGCTTCGGCCAGCTCCCCTCAGACCCTCATGTCCTGAGCGTTGTGTAGAAGAGCTGCTGGACATTCCTCATTTCCTCAATAGGGTGGGTAAGCTATCTAATGGTTAAAACCAGATGGCCTCCAATGACGAGTGGTGGAGATGAAGAGAACCGGCAGCAGATGCCAGGATGGACCACGCACCTATAGATCAGGTGGAACAGGGAGGTCCTGGCTTATGCCAAAAAGGAAGGAGAGTGATGGACAAGGGCCAGATGAGACAGCAGGTACTACAGTTGAGAGGTGATGGTCCACATCAAGCATCCCCTCACTCCCATGCCTTACAAGTACCTCGGTCCCCTTGGACTTAGACATTCAGGAAATGGTAGGAGGCAGCACACCTAAACTGAACTAGAATTCCGTTTCCACTGCCAATGGATGGAGCAGAAAATAAATGAAATTCAGTCGTAGAAGCACTATAGGAAATTAAATACATGGTGCTCTTGAATTTTTGTGGCCCCAAATATCATATCATATCCCCTACATAAATACATCAGTAGCTGTGGCTTTCATCATATCACACACAAATGGCACTGGGTAAATCTCAAATAATTTCCAGTTACATTCTTTGGTTTTTCAGAAAGCCTGTGAGTTCAAGAGCTGTTGCTCTCTTTGAAAGATGAAGAAACTGAGGCTAATGAGGTCAACACAGATTTTAAAGCTCGCCAATGACCAAGTCAGGGCGTAAGCCCACTTCACTCAGACCAGCCTTGTTTCCAAGGTTCTTTGCTGCTGTCTCTTCTCAGCTCCTCAGGAAAGCAGCCCCAAGTGGCTCTAACACTGAGAGTACTGGAGACATGTTCTTGGGTCTCCATCCTGCCACCTTGTGGTGAGACCTTGAAAAGTCACTCTGCTTCCTACATTGGTGGTAAGTATCTTCAGGAACAACAACTAATCAGCTCCATTTGGCTCTAGTGGAGAATCAAGTAAAGTGATGGCGAGGTTGGAAAGGGGCCAGATCAAGAAGGCACTGAGTACCCGGCTAAGGTGTTCAGCTTGTAGGACAACGTTTCCCAAGTGTGCTTCCAACACACTCCCACGTCTCACACATATACACACTCATTACATTGTTACAAATTCAGGTTCCTGGGACAGAAACCCGTCTATAGAATCAAAATTTCTAGTGTGGAACCTGGAATGTGCATTTTAAACAAGCACCTTTGGTCATTCCTATAAACAAATCATCCAGTTAAGGACCCTCTTCTATAAGCAACAGTGATCCTCACATATCTTCTTCTGTGTCCTTATCCCACATTTGATATTAAAGCTCCAGGCAAACAAGGCCACCACCCCCGCTCCATGGCTTTGCCTTGGCCATTCCCACTCTTTTCCTAATGTACGTTGACCCAAAACGTCTTCAAAAGACGTTTTGAAGCCAGTTAAGACACCAACTTCTCCAGGAAGCCTTCTACAAACCTTAGGTCTCAGCTGAAACTTCTCTTCTGCACAGGTGAGATGTTCCCTACTGAGTGCACAGAAAGAAGGCAGGCCCTACCTCACTCTCAAATGGACTGTAAGCTTCCTGGAAGGCTAAACCCCAGTGTCAATACACTGGAGAGGGCTAAAGCCCCAACTCGTTTCTTCTGAGAACCTTTATACATGATCCTATGCAGAGGTGTTTCTGGAGATTTGTAAACAGAATTCCTTCAAAGGTGTTCATTGTTCTACCTGGGGATTGAGAGTGACCACACCCTCAGACCCTTAATCCAATTAAGAGCTTGCAGCGGATTGGTGGATCTTGTACCGGTGGGGCGGGGCAGGGGCAGGGCCTGGGGTGTTGGTGAGCCAGAGGCCAGGAGCTCTCAAGGACCTACCTATTGGGTACTAAAGCTCTAATATCTCATTTCATTCCTCCAACACTTCCAGGAGGTAAGTTTAATTATCCCGCTTTGCACATGAGGAAACCAAGGCAGCCTGGTGTGCTGAAGGCCACAGAGGTAGGTGCTATGAGTAGCATGATCTTCCTTGACCAGCTGCCCCTCACAGGGAGGGGCCTCCAGCATGTAGCCTTGGCACCTGGGCCAGCACCATGTTCATAGGCCAATGGCACTTACCACACATCCCGAGGAGTCCACCTGGCGGTCAGACACACACTTGAAGTTTCGAGTACAGCCCCCATTGTTCCGAGAGCAGTCACGGACGGGCCCAAAGGAGGACAGCAGGTCATTGATGGTTTCAAAGTATGTGGACAGCATGGCTTCTTCCCTTGGAGAGAAAGGAGATGGTTAAATTCCAGAGACATCTGTATCACTGGGTTAAAAATAATTGTAATGTGCATTTATTACTTTTGAGATCATCATTTATTATACTTACAATGAAGAAAATGAAATACATATTTAAAAAATAAGAAGTAACGGGCTTCCCTGGTGGCGCAGTGGTTGAGAGTCCGCCTGCCGATGCAGGGGACACGGGTTCGTGCCCCGGTCCGGGAAGATCCCACATGCCGCGGAGCGGCTGGGCCCGTGAGCCACGGCCTCTGAGCCTGTGCTCCGTGACGGGAGAGGCCACAACAGTGAGAGGCCCACGTACAGCAAAAATAAATTAAAAAAAAATAAGAAGTAAAGAAAAACAAAAAGAAACAAATTCATTAGGTATATCATCATATGACATGATGGTTGTCTAGTTTTTTGTTGTTGTATGTTTTTTGGCTGCACCTCGTGGCTTGTGGGATCTTAGTTCCTTGACCAGGGATCGAACCCCAGCCCCAGCAGTGAAAATGCCGAGTCCTAACAACTGGACCACCGTGGAATTTCCGATGGATGTCTAGTTTTGATAAAGAGGAATATATTTGGAACTTGGTATGCTTTATTTCACTAATCCTCATAATTTTGGAAAGTAGGCATGAGATTTCCATTTTACCAATAAGTGATCTGTGGCTCAGAAAGGTGAAGTATCATTTACAAAGCCAGGACATGGAAGCAACCTAAGTGTCCATCAACAGAGGAATGGATAAAGAAGTGGTACATGTATACAATGGAATATTACTCAGCCATAAAAAGGAATGAAATAGTGCCATTTGCAGCAACACAGATGGACCTAGAGATTATACTAAGTGAAGCAAGTCAGACAGAGAAAGACAAATATTATATGATATCACTTACATGTGGAATCTAAAATAAATACAAATGAACTTATTCACAAAACAGAAACAGACTCACAGACATGGAAAACAAACTTAACGGTTACCAAAGGGGAAAGGGAGGGAGGGATAAATTAGAAGAATGGGATTAACAGATACACACTACTATATATAAAATAGATTAACAACAAGGATTTACTGTAGAGCACAGGAGACTATATTTAATAACCTGTAATAACCTACAATGGACAAGAATCTGAAAAAAAATGTATATAATTGAATCACTTTGTTGTACACCGGAAACTAACACAATATTGTAAATCAACTACACTTTATTTAAAAAAAAAAAGAAGAAAAGAAAGGTGAAGTGTTTTGAAGGTCACCAAGCCTGTACTGTGGCAGAACTAAAGTCCGTGCCAAGCTCCATCTGAGCCCAAAGAGAAAGTTCTTCCCACTACACAACTCTTAACTTGCATTATACATGTTTCTACAGAGTCCAGACCTCCCCATAACAACTCTGCAACTCTGCAAAATTCCTATTATTCCAACGTTGTGTATATAAATTGAAGCTATGGGAGGTATGGGGCTTACCCCAAATTATTACACAGCCTATAAACAGCAGAACCAAGATACAAACACAGAACTGTCTGACCCTCGTACCCTAGAACTTTATTTTTCAGACTGCTGCATACAAATCACCCCATCAGTAATGGTAGCATCAGCTGTTGTAAAGGTGATAAGATTCTAGGCAAATGCATGACTCCTCCCAAATGGGGTTCACAAGAGACAAGACTAGACTAGCTACCATAATCCATGGATCTGCCAAAATTCTATTACATGAGAGATACAAATGGAAGATTCTGGAAAAAGGGTCCCAAATAAGGAATATCCTAGCACCGGATTATTTATGATGCCTACACTTGCAGGAGATATTATTAAAGGGACACTACAGGCAGTAAAAAGTGGCACTATATTCTTCCATGTTGTATGCCTCATGGAATCTGGAATTTTGAAAGAAAGGGAGATGCTGGTACATGTACATGTTGTAAGAGGAGGCCAGTGAGCCCTACTGCTGATGTCTCTGGACCATCCTTCATCCCTTCCCCCATCCTTTCTCTCCTCAGGCTTGGAGCTCCAGGTTTCAGTCTCCTAGCTTATTCCCTGACTCCAGCCTTATCCCCTTCTATCCCATCTTTCATACTGACTGCCAGTGAACTTAGTAAGTCCCCGCTCTAATTAGATACCCCATGGATCAATAGTTCTCCATTACTTATAGAAGAAAATCTAAATTAGTTTCACTGGCATTCAAGGTCCTTCATACAATCTGTTCCTGCCTACCCGCCTGGCTACATTTTACCTTGTCCTCATAGTCTCCATTTGATAGCCACAGGTCTCTTCTCATTCCCTAAACACACAAACTTAGGTCAGGTTCACTGAAAACAGACTCTGAAACAGAGCATTGCATATACGAGGTTTATCAAGGAGCCCTCTTGGGATATACTTGTAGGAAGTGAGCAAGGCAGGATTGGGCAAGGGAGAGGCTGTTCTGCCATGTGGTTGATGCCATGTAGATCTGAAGCCTCAGTGGGTCCTGAGGGGAGCTCTGGAGCTTGGATGGCCCTTTAGGGACACCCTGAATGGAGGCAAGGGATCCAGGCCTCTGCAACACCACATCAGCCAGTCATTGGTACGGCTGCCATTTGGAAGGGGGTATCCTTGGGAGAGGCAGTTCCTTGTGGCTGAAGGCAGTGCCCAGTGAGGGACAGAGCTGTGAGCCTCAGCCACATTCTGGAGGATGGGTGGGTCAGCCCTGAAGAGGGGATCTGAGTACAGTATGTACCTTTACTTTTCTGAATCCTTAACCAGGCTTTACTGCTTGGCATGCTCAGCTCCAAATTTTCTCCCCCGCAAAATCCTAAGAATCCTTAAAAATTATTCAAATTCAAGTTCATATTCGAATTCATTCATTCATTCATATACTACAAATGTTTATTGAGTGTTTACTATGTGCCAGGCACCATTCTAGGTACTAGGGATGCAGTAGTGACATTGGACAAAGTCCTTACCTCCACCAAGCTTACTGTGACCTCCTTTGTGAAACCTTCTCTACTTCCCCCAAGCAGAATTAATTCCTTTTCCCTTTGAGTCCATTGTTTAAATCTATTATTTTACTGATCTTCATCAACAACTCTATGGTTTCCCAAAGAGACTGTAAGCTTCTTGAGTGAAAGGCTCATGACTTAGTCATTCCACTTTAGCCCCCAGCACAAGGCTTAGTAAGAACTTGTGTTAAGTAAATGTTTTTCAAGTGAAACAAAGAAAACACCAGAAGGCATGGATGCCACCACCACCAATCGGTAATTTTACCAAGAGTATCTCCAAAGAGGACACTCCCCTGCCTACCCCCAACTCTGGGTCCCCATCCCAAATCCTTCATGCTCAGGGCTGTTGTATAGGGACAAAAAAGAATATGTGAGGAAGAGAGCTGCAAGCTTATCCATCACTTCCTAACTTTTATAGACTGAGGTCAGGGTAACAGGTAGATGGAGGAAGAGAATCAACAGTCCCTGAACTGAAGCTCTTCGGAGATCTGCCACTTTTGAATCATGGAAAGGGTTGAGGGTCCTGGAAAGACATTAAAGCTATTAAAATATTAATATCCTGAGAAGAAGTGATAAGTGAGGGAAGGAGATAAAGACGGAGGGAGAGACAATCTGAGAGAGTGCGAGAGCAAGAAAAGAGATAAACATATAGAGAATGTGCTAGAAAGAAAGAAGAGAAACTGAGAGGCAGAAACACCCTCATCCAGAAGAAGGTGGATGGATGGATAGATGGAAGGATGGATGAATTGACAAGTGGATAGATACACACACAGAGAGAGGGAGAGAGAGTTAGAGAGACACACCCAGGAGTGTCATAGAGAGGGAGATTAAAAGAGAGGAAAACGGAAGCAAAGGGTGTAAAGAGAGAAAAAATGCAGAGCTAGATCAGGAGAAAGCAAGGGAGAAACAGGAGTAAGACCCAGAGATTTAAAAAGGAGAAAATACCAAGGTAAGGAGGACAAATGTTGAAGTGTACAGAGGAGGTGGAGAGGAGGGAGGGAGGGGAGGGGGGAGAGAGGAAGGGGATGGGGGAAGGAGACAGACACAGCAAGACAGAGAATGAAAGTGAAGAGAAAGATACTGTACGAGTGGAAAGAGAAGAGACAGAACAACAGAGAGAAACAAAGGAAGAGGGGAGAAAAACTAGCAAAAATTTTCACCTTCCAGGGCAACCTGGCGACAGCTCAGGCTATACAAATAAGGAGGCTGTTAGCTTTTGAAAGCACTGATTCTGCATAAACATCAGTTATACCAGGGGAGCATTATTTAAAACACAAAGCCCTGACACAGGGGCTGTTACTGAGTTGAGAGCAGTGATTGCGTCAGGCTGGGAAGTGACAGAGGGAACTAAGGCAGACGCTGGCATTTTCTTAACTCAGGACTCAGTCCCTCATCCCAGCTGCTGAGTGCAGGATTTGGGGTCTGCTGGAGCTCAGAGCTGCCCCAATAGCAGGGCACAAAGGGATGGAGGGAACAGCCCTGGAGGTGGAGGTGGGCTGCGGTGATGGGGAGATCGGGTGAGAGTCCTAGCTTTGCCAGAAATCACCATCATCACAGCCAGCATCTCCATCATCTATGACTTCCTGAGCACCTGCTACGGGAGAACTGTGCTAGGTTCCTTTCCCATGCTGTCTCCATAGCCTTAAGGTATACATTTTTACTCCCCTTGTACAGCTGGAGAAACGGGACATTGGGGAGAGACGTCACTTGTCCTGGGTCGCATGGATGTGAAGTGTTGAGGCCAGAGTCTGCATGCAAGTCTGCCTGACGTCAGGTCCTGAGCTTTCTCCAGGGCACCGTTGAGCTTGTCCAACCTGCTCTGTGCCCTTGGGCAAGTCAGAGCTCTCCTAACTGTAAAGCTGGTAGAAATCTATACCCATCCCTCTGTGTCTTAAGGGAGGAAGAACTGGAAGAACAGAGCCTGTGCCACCTTTGCACACTGCCCAGTGCCTCCTCCTGGCCTATGTACATGTCACAGTAGCCTCAATCCGAATTGGAATAAAAGGGGGCAACACCAGTGTACTGGTTTCCTAGAGCTGCCGTAACAAGTACTATAAACCAGGTGACTTAAAACAACAGAAATGTATTCTCTCACAGTTCTGGAGGTTGGATGTCCAAAATCAAGGTGTCAGCAAGGCCATGATTCCTCTATAGGCTCTAGGAGAGAATCATTCCTTGCCTATTCACAGCTTCTTCTTCTTTTTTTTTTTTTTTTTTTTCTGGTACGCAGGCCTCTCACTGTTGTGGCCTCTCCCGTCGCGGAGCACAGGCTCCGGACGCACAGGCTCACGGGCCATGGCTCATG
>NC_041222.1:8974123-8975800 GCF_002837175.3 Physeter macrocephalus | reverse complement strand
CTCAGCGGCCATGGCTCACGGGCCCAGCCGCTCCGCGGCATGTGGGATCTTCCCGGACAGGGGCACGAACCCGCGTCCCCTGCATCGGCAGGCGGACTCTCAACCACCGCGCCACCAGGGAAGTCCATATTCACAGCTTCTTGTGGCTCCTGGCAACACTTGGCGTTCCTTGGCGTGTAGCTGCATCACTCTAATCTCTGCCTCCATTGTCACATGGCCTTCTTCCTTCTTCCTTGTGTCTGTGTGTCTTTTCCTCTTCTCACAATGACACCACCCCCACTGGATTTAGTGCCCATCCTAATCTATTATGACCTTATCTTAATTACATCTGCAAAGACCCTATCTCCAAATAAGGTCACATTCTGAGGTTCTGGGTAGACATGAGTTTTGGGAGGATGCTACTCAACCCACTACTCATGGCTCAGAGACACATCCTTAAGCTGAGTAGGACGGTAGGACAGAGCCGAGATTAACACCCCGGTCTTTGGCTCTTCACGCCAGTGCTCCTCACAGCACACCTTCCAGCTCCAGGTTCTGCATGTTACACTGTGGTATTTACAAGGCCTATAAAGTCTTAGAAAAAGGATCCCAGTAAAACCATTTCTCCTTCATCTGAGAGGAGAAATGACCAACATTAATTAAGTACCTAACACACCCCAGGCAGAACAGAGGTTGGCAAATTTTTCTATACAGAAATCCATAGTTAGTATCTTAGGCTTTGCAAGCCATATGGTCTCTTTTCCAACTACTCAATTCTGCTTTTATAGACCACAAGCAGCCATAGAAAATATGCAATAACAATATGCAAAATGCAGTGAATGAGCACGGTTACGTTTCAATAAAATTGTATTTACAAAAAGACACAGCAGACAGGCCTGCCACTTCCTGTTTTACATGGGAAAACCTGCAGGTCAGTGTTGGAGTTTAGATTTGAACTGAGGTTTGTCCAACTCCAGAACCCACATTCTTTCTCCCACATCAGCGGTCCCCAACCTTTTTGGCGCCAGGGACCGGTTTTGTGGAAGACAATTTTTCCACAGACGGGGAGGTGGGGGACGGGGGGAATGGTTCAGGTGATAATGCGACCAATGGGGAGCAGTGGGGAGTGGTGGGGAGCGGCAGATGCAGCTTCGCTCACTTGCTCGCTAGCTCGCCTGCCCGCCGCTCACCTCCTGCCGTACGACCCGGTTTCTAACAGGCCGCGGACCCCTGTCCTCCATGAAGTTTCTTCTGAACCTCACTCTTCTCATCTGCAAAATGGGAACAGCATCTTTCTAGCTCCCAACCATGTAGGATTATTGTGAGGATGCAATGACAAGAGGCATAGGATCATGTTTTACAAACTCAAAACCCCAATGCAAATACATTTATCATTCATTCATTCAACAAATATTTGAGCACCTACTGCATGCCCGGTACTGAACTGGTTATTATTATGTCTCTCCTTTGGCCTCACTCTGCCTGTATTTCTGCATCTATTAAGTCCAGCCGCTGTCTAAGATGTTTCCAAGCATCTCTCCAGTTCTGACACTCTAATTCTTTTTTTTTTTTTTCCCTGATAATACTGGTTTCAAAACAGAGTCAGCCAGACCCTACCAGGCTGAGTGAGGCTGCCATCCCCTCACTAGCTGATTCCTTAAGTGTGAACGCATCACCTGGGTTCCATTTGGCGGGGCC
>NC_041222.1:8967698-8972910 GCF_002837175.3 Physeter macrocephalus | reverse complement strand
CTATTTGGCGCCAGGGACCGGTTTGGTGGAAGACAATTGTTCCACAGACGGGGAGGTGGGGGACGGGGGGGAATGGTTCAGGTGATAATGCGACCAATGGGGAGCAGTGGGGAGTGGTGGGGAGCGGCAGATGCAGCTTCGCTCACTTGCTCGCTAGCTCGCCTGCCCGCCGCTCACCTCCTGCCGTACGACCCGGTTTCTAACAGGCCGCGGACCCCTGTCCTCCATGAAGTTTCTTCTGAACCTCACTCGTCTCATCTGCAAAATGGGAACAGCATCTTTCTAGCTCCCAACCATGTAGGATTATTGTGAGGATGCAATGACAAGAGGCATAGGATCATGTTTTACAAACTCAAAACCCCAATGCAAATACATTTATCATTCATTCATTCAACAAATATTTGAGCACCTACTGCATGCCCGGTACTGAACTGGTTATTATTATGTCTCTCCTTTGGCCTCACTCTGCCTGTATTTCTGCATCTATTAAGTCCAGCCGCTGTCTAAGATGTTTCCAAGCATCTCTCCAGTTCTGACACTCTAATTCTTTTTTTTTTTTTTCCCTGATAATACTGGTTTCAAAACAGAGTCAGCCAGACCCTACCAGGCTGAGTGAGGCTGCCATCCCCTCACTAGCTGATTCCTTAAGTGTGAACGCATCACCTGGGTTCCATTTGGCGGGGCCAAGTCAGCTGAGCCCCATGCGAGCGGCTGGGAACAGACGATGACATGGCCCCCTGTTAATAAACACCAGGAAAGGTCTGTGTCACTCACAGAGAGGTGCTCATGGATGACTCAGGGCCCAGACAGTGACAAGCCCCCCACGGGTGCAGACTAATCACTCTCTGATGACAACAGGCAGCCTTGTTTCCTGAGCTCCCAGAATGGGAGGAACCGAGGACAGGGCTTGTCAGGAATCAAGCTGCCCTCCCACCCTGCCCACCCCCACCTCGCGTTCAGGGAGGCTCCTCGGCCCCAGCGGCAGGTGTGTCCCCCAGCTTCACCCACCACGAGACCTGGGGTGAGTCCCTTAAACCCTGAGCCTCCGTTTTCTTGTCTGAAAAATGGGGATATTAATACCTAGCTGGCAGAGTTAGCAAGGGAAATAAATTAGATAATACATGCAAAATATTATCAGAAGGTGCCCAACAGCCAGCTAAAATTAGAATCATCTGTCCTGCAAAACTGCAAAGGCCACGACTGGATAATGTAAGCAGCTCAATGCGGGAGAAAAAAGGAAGACCTGGGGCCTCATAGTAGCCATTTACTCACTTAAATTTTTTCATTGATACCTAATTTGTCCCTGGGCTGGTTCCTGCGGGGAGGGGGGGATATAGGGATAAATATGACATAGTATGTGCTAAGGAGGAAGGGAAAAACAAAAGCAATTAACCTCACAACGTAACTGGGGCCACAGGACTATAAAGAGGCCACCGCATCCACCCAGACTTTGGTAGTGGGGGGTCAGACGAGGCTTTTTGGAGGAGGCAGTATTGAACCTGCGGCAGAAAGGCTGAGCGGGAATTAGCCACATGAAGGAGGGTGGCATGATATAAGGGTATTCCAGGCAGAAGTAGCAGAGGGTATACCCTGATTGGGGGAACTTCAAGCAATTCAGGGAAGCTGGAGTGTGGAGGAGGAGATGGGGTATGGCAGAGGCTGCCGGGAGACAAGCTAGACAAGGTTCCATGTGCCAGGCCTCGACGATTCTTCCCTTCACCCTGGGAGCTGCACGCATCCACCATAGGGCTCTAGAAGCAGATTCTGCTTTTATTTAGACTAATAACACAGACTACGATTTTATATAATCATGATGGCAATAACAACAACAGCAGTAATGATAGTTCATGATTATTGAACATTCATAATATGCCAGGAAATGTTTCAAGCATGACATGTGTCAGCCTTCCTAATCCACATGAAAACACAGTGATGCAAATGATATGATCATCCCTGTTTTAGGAAAGAAGGAAGTAAGTCCCTGTTTTGAGGATTAAGCGGTTTTTTTTTTTGTTTTTTTTTTTTTTCACGGTACGCGGGCCTCTCACTGTTGTGGCCTCTCCCGTTGTGGAGCACAGGCTCCGGACGCGCAGGCTCAGCGGCCACGGCTCACGGGCCCAGCCGCTCCGCGACATGTGGGATCTTCCCGGACCGGGGCACGAACCCGCGTCCCCTGCATCGGCAGGCGGACGCTCAACCACCGCGCCACCAGGGAAGCCCGATTAAGCGCTTTTGAGACCAGCTGAAGATCATGTTAGGAACAGTGTTAGGACAGTGGCTGGCACATGGCATCTGCCTTATCAAGATTAGCTGGTAGATGGCTTCTGGGCGGGGGTGAGCTGGCATATGGCACAGGGAAGCAGATTTGGGCTTTTTTGAAAGTCAGAGCTATTGAGCAATAGGAACACTATCTCCCAAGGTCCTGCTGCTGTTGGCCACTGCAGGAATGCAACCTGAGGAGGGATGGCCATTTTCTGGGATTGGGGTGGAGGAAAGTCAAGCTTCCGGGGGAGGGCAGTACAATATCATAGTGAGAGTCCCAACAATGGCTACTATCTATGGAGAACTTACAACCTGAGAACTTGACTTAACATGGGTTATCTCATTATTTCTGTTTCTTAAATTTTTTTTTTTTTTTTTCTTCTGGCCACTTGCACGTGGGACCTTAGTTCCCCGACCAGGGATCGAACCCGTGTCCCTTGCATTGGAAGCGCGGAGTCTTAACTGCTGAACCACCAGGGAAGTCCCTATCTGATCTCGTAGGGCTTGCTATAGCCCTATGGGATGGTGCCATTCTTATCCCCATTTTGTTGATTAAAACAGAAATGCACACACTTGGATCAGGACCTGGTGCTTACGGAGGTGAGGGGACTTGCCCTGTGACACACCGTGGCTCTGCTCTGGTGTGTCTGTCTCCAATCCCAGTAGGGTCCTGCCTTCCTCCTAAGGATCCCTTCCCACCTGGAGATTCTGGGACTGGGTGTTGCAGTTGACCCTGATAATTCCCCTTCCTTTAGCAATTACGGTTTGCACTAATTTAGGTCAGGAATACATATCGCTGTGCTGAGTGGTCCCATAGCTTCTTGTGAGCTCCTGCGTCTTTGAGGAACCTGTCGACTTCCTGCGTGCAGAGATCCTGCTTGCTCTCTTCCCCCTGCGTGCTGGGTATGTGGCAGCTGTTCACTGAATAAGCAAGGAGGAAAAGGAAGAGGAGGAGGGAAGAATGAGGCCCATCAGCTGTGTGGTCTTGGGGACGAAGAGAAAATGATTCTCTGTGGCCACTTCCCATCTGTGAAATAGGGACAATAAAATTCAGCTCACAGGGTCGTGATCAGGACTCAAGGAGATAGAAGATGTAGAAGGCCCTCACCATCATCAGGCTCATACAGACACCTTCATAAGGGGCTGCTGTATCTTGGAAATGCATTTGTTCATGTCACAAATATTTACCCAGCACTCACCACCAGGGAGGCTGGAGGTTAAATATACAGAAAAGAGCAAAACAGACATGGGCTTTGCTCTCCTGGAACTTATAGCTCAGTGAATGGAACACAGCCACCCAGCAAGTCCCTGTCACTGTATCTACACCTGTATCTGTATCTACATCTATATCTGTGTCTATATCTATAATTACAAATTATGATAGATGCTTACAAAATACAGGATACCAGGAGAGCATATGGCAGAGGGGACAATCTAACCTAGGGAACTGGGGGGTGGGAGCTGGGTGTCAGGGGGAGCATATTTCCCTGGGGAGTGTCAGACCCTGAAGCAAAACCAGCCAGTGGCCTGGAGAAGTTCTGTCACATCTGGGCTTTCCCCAGGGGCGCCGGGATAATGCGTGACCCATACACACACACAGTGACCTTGGAGTCCATCTGATCTCTGAGGCCACCCTTCTTTGGCAAAAAGCTACCTCCTCCTCCTCCCTGCGCTGACTGCTCACTCATAGAAAGCCTCCTCCTTGCCAACCCGCACCCCCCCTTTCTCCTGCCCCTTGCAAATCCCATCATTATATTCAAAAGAAATCAAAAAGGTTCAGTGACAATGCTGAGGCTTGATCTCATAGGGAAGCTCATTAAGGTGGGCTCCGAGAGGTAAAAAGGCCCTGTGTTCTCCAGAAGCCCTCTTGCCCAGCGATAGTGGGAGATCCTGGTGTGTTGGAGGGCAGAGAGGCTTGCCTGAGAGGGGCAGAGGAGAGCCCACCATTAGGGAGTAAACAGGGCTGTATCCTCCAGCAGGAAAGGCTCTGGCTGGAGGTTGGAGGACTGGGATCTGGGTCTAGCTCTACCTTGTACTGCTATGTGTCCCCAGGTAACCCTCTACCCTCTCTGGGCCTCTACTTCCACATCTATACAATGATGGGATGATTGCTAAGGGTCCGTCCAGCTCAGATTTCTAGTAACCTTATGTGACTTCCCCAGAAGGATAGGTGGAAATGTAAGAATGAGGGAGGGAGGGAGAGAGAATAGCCATGGTTTCCATTGTATCCATCATATCCAATATTTCCATTGTTTTGCATCTAAGGAAATCAAGGGACGTATACAGTCAGCAGGGAAATGAGAAATAAATACAACTGTGCTACCAGGAAGAAGCCCTGGGCTGAAACCCAGACCCTGCCGCTTCTTAGATGAGAAGACAGGTGACTCCGCCTCTCTGAGCTCAGTTTACCCATGCATGATCATGGATAATAACCCCTAACTCTTAGGTTACGTGAGGATGACATGAGGTAATAAAAGCTCCGTGAAGGCAGGGGCTCTGTCATGCTCACTGCAGTCCAGGGCCTGGAACATTGTACCCAGATTTTTGTTGGACAGATGAATGAATGAATGGGCGAATGAGTGAGTGAATGGATGAAAATGTATGTGAACCACTCCACGGATACCCTCACTTTTATTGTTGTGGTTGTTACTGACAATAGCCTGCTTTTCAGGCTGAAACCCTGAAAGTTACTCCAAGCTGGGAAAACAAGCGCTCTTAACTCAAACTGTAACCCTCTTGTCAGTCTAGAGAAGCATATGGGCCACATCTTAGAATAATGTTTTTAAACTCACAAGATCAAATACAAAAAGCGTTACATAAGAAACCATTTATCAAAACATTTTTTAAAAAAGCCAGCTGGGGTTTCCCTGGTGGCGCAGTGGTTGAGAGTCCGCCTGCCGATGCAGGGGACACGGGTTCGTGCCCCGGTCCGGGAAGATCCCACATGCCG
>NC_041222.1:8945931-8967412 GCF_002837175.3 Physeter macrocephalus | reverse complement strand
AAAAAAAAAAAAAAAAAAGCCAACTGGCATATAATGATATATATGCTTCTTTATTGACACATTAAATAAAAAGGTCTAGGAACAGATGTAATAATGACCGTAAATTGGAAATAGTGAAGAGAATAAACTATGTTTTAAGACATCTGCAACAAATGAAACAACAAACGTAAGATGATATAAAACTACATGTGGGGCTTCCCTGGTGGCGCAGTGGTTGAGAGTCCGCCTGCCGATGCAGGGGACACGGGTTCGTGCCCCGGTCCGGGAAGATCCCACATGCCGCGGAGCGGCTGGGCCCGTGAGCCATGGCCGCTGAGCCTGAGCATCCAGAGCCTGTGCCCCGCAACGGGAGAGGCCACAAGAGTGAGAGGCCCGTGTACTGCAAAAAAGAAAAAAACCAACCAAACAAAAAAAAAACTACATGTGATTTCTCTTGGCGAAAAAGTCACAGGTGCTATTAACACACCCATGTCTGCAATAGAAGGAAATGCTAAATTTCAGTGAGAAGTTGGTGAAAGTGAAAATTTATTATTAGGGGATTTCATGGACCATCAGCACAGACCCTGGGTTGAGAGCCTCTGCCTAGACTTTGATAGAGAAAGCTTCTCCCTAAATATCTGTCGATCTGTGAATATAACCAGAAGCTTGGGTCCAGATAAGAAGAGACAGGAAATTAAAACTCAGTTACGACCACACCAAAATCACTCCTACCTGGTGGGGCATATGTGGTGTGGGGAAAGGGGGACAGACTTTGCCTTCAGAAAAAGAAAATTTTAAACTCTTAAGGGCGTGTCCTCACCCAAGTGACCTCCCTCTCTGAACTTCAGTTTCCTCCTCTATAAATGCATCATTGCAATGTTCCCTCAGTGCCTGGGGGACTGGGTGAAATAAACGAGGCAATGCACCTTGTGCAAAGAGGCAAGTGCTACCCCTCCATGCCCCCCTTCTATACCTTCTAGGGTGAGACAAGATTTTTGCAGCCACTCACACTTAAGAGCTGCTGAATGTACCACAACAGGGATGCAATGGCACCTACTGAGTACCAGGCCATCTGCTAGATATTCAGCACTCAGAGGTGCCCAGACAAAGCCCCACTCTCAAGAAGTGCATAGGCTTCGGCCAGAGACAACAAGATTTATAAAGTGGAGTGAATACTCACAGCACAGAGGCATAAAAATACACGAGATGTCCAAAAGGAAGCAATGAACTCTTCCTGGGCTGCTTGCGGAAGGATTCTTTGAGGGAGTAGCAATACACTGGCTCTTGAAGGAAGAGGAGGACAATGATGAGGAGGAGGTGGAAAGGAAGAGGAAACGAGAAGAAAGACAGGACAGGCATCAGAGGGTAATGTGTGTGGGGAGTGGAGGAGACAACATGCCAGAGAAGGGAAAAGAAGCCTGGAGAATGCAATTCTATCCCATAAAGTAGGGAAATGGATTCTATAATATAGGTGCAGGGAGGAAATAACATTCCAAGCATTGTCAGAACAAAGGAAGAAAAGAAATGTGAAAAGAGAATAATTTGAAACATCAGAAGGCATTCGGGATGCCAGTGAGAGGACTCGAGCCGGAATCCCAGCTCTGCCTGGAAGCTTCACTGTGTGACTTCAAGAGAGTCACTTGGTGTCTCAGATCTCAGCTTCCTGATTGGTCAAATGGAGATTACAGCACCTCCCTCTCAGGACAGAGGTGACAACGGAATGAGATAAACCACCTAAAGCACCCACACGTTGTCCAGCGCCGAGCAAGAGTTCAGCCATTGTAAAGTCCCTCACTGTCCTTCTCAGTCAGCACCTGGGGTGCCTGCTGCCTTGGCAGGGTAGTGACGGGTTAGAAGAAAATGCAATTTTTCAAGAGACTCCAGCTTGTGTAGAACACGAGGCACCTCTACCAGCCTACAAACTATTACTTTATAAAACGTAAATTCCAGGCAGGAAAAGCCTGTGTCTATCAGCTACTTGCCAAAACATATAGTAGTGGATAGTGAGTTATGGTAATTAAACACCAGTTAATTCATTTACTGAAGAAAATATTGCTACTTTGAAGCATCAGGGTTATCTGTAGCACAATTTAATGAATGGAGTTTTTAGGTGGTGGAAATCACTAGGTAATTGCCAGCCGATCATCCATAATTACAAGACTGTTAGGTATGCAAAGCCTGAAACAATGATTCCTAATTTCTTAAGGATCAACAAAATAAGCATCCATCCATCCATCCGTCCATCCATCCATTCATATACCCATCGTTCCATCTAACCGTCCATTACAAAGATACTCACTGAGCACCTGCTATACCCTCCCCTGTGCCATGAAGAGTCAGAAGTACAGACAAGACTAAGCCATGGCCTCTGCCCTCCAAAAAGCTAGCAGTATTGAAGAGCAGAGAAGACACAGCAAAAAGGTCCATGGGAAGTCAGAAGGGGAGGAGATCACTTCCAGTTTGGGATGAGGGGAGTGGGTGGTAGTTGGGTGTGTGGATCAAGAAAGACTTCTACCTTCTTGTATCTTTGGAATTTTGAACTGTGTGCATGTATATCCGTATTCAAAAATAAGGAGATATTTTATTTTAAAAAATAAGTGAGAACTGGAGAAAGAGGAAGGGGAGGAAAGAAGAGGAGGAAGAGGAAGAGAAATATTCTGGACTGAAAATAGGTCATTAGAGTTGAGCTTGCACCATGGGTGGTAATGCAAAAGGCATTGACAAGAATGTAGCAGTTCTCACCAATCAAGTTGGCAAATATTTTTGTCAAATGATAATTCTCAGTGCTGACGAGGGTAGAGTGAAATGATATTCTCCCTATTCTACTTGTGCTGGTATAAATCGCCAAGATTTATGGAAAGCGATTTGGCAAAATCTACCAGACTTCTGAAGTGTTCATACAGTTTGACCTAGTGATTATAGTAGTACATTGTAAAGGAAAAAAGAGCAACCAGATAAAGAGATATGTTCAAAAATGTTCATCATAGTATCATCCATAACGGGGTTAAAAGTGGGAACGATCTAAATATCTAACAGTGACAATACGATCCAGTCATATAATAAGTTATGTGAAAATTTGAAATTATGCTTTCCAGGTATAGCTAATTGTCTGGAAAAACTTTATGATATTATTTTTCCCCCCCAAATCAAGAAAACATTACATATACACAAATGCACATGCATACATAATTAACAAAAAGAGACACTTCAAGGAGGCTGTGGTATTTCACTGGGTTGGATGTGTGATAATAGGGGTGAAACTATGCAGTAGACAGCCCTTAGATTTGTTCATACAATATCTATGCCCCCTTCTGGTAAAAGCACCCCCTTAGCTTTGTAGAAATGTACATCATTCCCCCATACACACATACACCATGGATAGAGCCTTGTCGATTCATCAGTCAAGGTGCTTGCATTCCTCTGGCCTTCAGGTGAGTGAGGGAATTGATAACCAGGCCAAGTAGAGGCTCACTCTTGGGAATCTGAATCTTAAGCAGAATGTCATGAAGGTTGAGGGTGTGGACATCAATTGCTTGTAAACTACCCATGATCACGCACCTTTGGAACTTCTTCAAGGTGCCCCTCTGTGGCAGGTCTACTTGGGTTTGCTGACTGTTGTCATAAGCAATGGCTGGCTATTCTAAGTTTCTGAACAGGGGAATGACATAAATAGAGATGTGTCCACAAGTAATTAAGGAACACTTCAGTTCAGAGCTTCTAAGTCTGGTTCAGTGTGTCTTGAGTTTTGGCAACAGAAGATCCAGATGAAGATTCGGGGGTTTTGGAGAAGGGTATTGAGAGAGGACACTGAGTTTCAGGCAGCCGTGACCAGGAGGGATGTCTATCTTGTGCCTTATGAGAGAGACCAGCAGAGGGCAGCAGACAGGGGAAAGGAGGCCTCAATCACAGCCCTGCCGCCATCTGGAAGAGCACGGAGCAAGGAGGAGGGAAGGAGGAAAAGCAGAGAATGCACCTTGAGACCAATGGTAATAGAGTTGCTTCTAAATTCAGTCTCACACCCAGTCAGGCAGGCTTTATCTAGAGGCCCTGTTTCTTATGAATCCGGGGCCTGAGCTCGGGGACCTAGGAGGCCGTGAAGTACAGAGGAAGCCATTGAGCCTGGAACCCCGGAGAGTAGGTTCAAGGCCTCTGCTCTGCTGCTCAGGTGAAAGATCCTGGACAGGCACTTTCCTTTTCCCGAGCCTCAGGATAATTTGCTCATTCATCTGGCAGCATGTTCAGTCATCCATTCAGCAAATATCTATTGAATGTCTACTAACTAGCATGTACTACCAATTTAGACATATGCAGGAAAATTGGTTCTTTATGTCAAAAGGATGGGGAGGCTCTCGGTGGTACTGCTCAGGGAGTATGGGGGAGCCGTGGGCTCCTCCCTTCTGGGTTTATCCCCTTGTCTCTACTTCTTAAGGATCTGGGTGGACCTACATCAGGCAACAAAGAGCCACAGACTCGCTGACAGAGAGACGTACAGCACAGCGGAAGATGCAATTACCGCCCACAGGCCCGCGTTGCCTGTCTTGTTCTAGACAAGGCCACTCTTTGGCCTGCTGGGCTGGGTGGAGAGAAAAGACAGAGCGCGGGGGAGGAAGGAGGTGGAGACCGTGCTTACGGGCAAGTCCCAGGGTCCGTGAAGAACTCAAGTGCAGACGGTGTACAAGCATGTGGAGGAACTGACTTCTGCAAATCGTGTTTTCTTTTTTGGTGGAGGAAAGACTTTGCTCTTTTAGAAATACCAAATGTTGGGCATTATTCTACATATAGTAAAGACTGTGGTGTATAAAAAAAGAGACCCTTCCCTCGTGGTATTTATATCCTACTAGGAAGAGAAACTTCAAACAAATTAAAAAGGATTAAAGAGTTAAATGGCTGAAGTGTTGGACAGTGACTGTGACAGAACGAGGCTAGGGAGTGTTGGCGGTGGGCTGAGGGGTGGTGTGTTGGTTTACTAAGATGTCAGGGAAGTCTTGTGGGGTCATGGAGATAATCCGTGGGGTAATGAATGCAGAGTGACTAGCACGGCATCTGGTACAGAGCAAGTGCTCAAGGAATTACTGCTGTTGGTGTTATTGTTAATTACGTTCTAAATTCCTTCTCTGAAAGTGGGGACAGCAATGCCTATTTCATAGGGTTGCTGAGTAGATTAAATTTGGAAATATGTAAAAAGAACTTTATATGACAAATTCAAAAAGGGATTATTGAGAGCCAGCCATGTTTCAGGGGAGACTGGCATAAACAAACACATAAATGCACAGTATAAAGTCAGAGTGGTGAGTGAAGGACAGAAAAGAAGGCAGAGGCCGAGATGGAGATTCCTGGTGTGGGGAGACCAAGGACCTCCAAGGCTTGAGGAGACGACCTTTGAACAGAAGCAGGGAGGAAGTGCTGGAGAGAACAGGGCTGGGGAAAGCATGTCACAATGGGAGGAAACAGCAGGTGCAAAGGCCCAGAGGCAGGGGTGGGGTTGGCCCTGAAAGGAGCAGCAGGGGCCAGTGGACCTTGGAGGTGACAGCAGGGGTTTTGGGTTGAACTATGGGTACAAAGCAAAGGTGCTGGAGGATTTTGTACAAGGAGTATGATGATCTGATTTACAGTTTAAAAGCATAACTCTGACTACTCTGTGTGTAGTGTATATTATTCATCTTATTCATCTTGATTTATCATGAGATCAGAGGTAGCATAGGCAAATGATGTGACACTCATTCTAAAAGCAACATATTCATTGCATGCCTATTATGTGTAGGCTGCTAGATACAGCAGTGTAGATGGAGACAGCCACTACTTCTTGCCCTTGGGGACCTTCTGATGGTTCTGTTGGCACAGTGTAGCTACTTCATAAATTAGCATCACTTGATATGAACTAATATATATTACATTGCATTACATTGCATTATATTATACTATATGAATAGCACAGCATTCGTATTTTTATCTCTCTTGCCCCCAAAGTGACAGTGTTACAATTCCCCAGAGGCTCATTCTTGAGAAGGGAGCAGCAAAAGAAAAAAGAAAAAAGAGGAGGCAGAAGTAAGCACGAGGGAACAGGGGCCGTGCCATTTCTCACCACTGTATCTCGGAATATGTGGATATAACCGTCCTCTCATTTGACTGTCTGGTGGACTCCTATTCACATTCCGGAGCCCAGCTCACTCTTCGCCCCCTGGAATCCAAGAGGCCTCCCTCCACCGTGCCACTTGGGCTGAACTGCTGTCCCCTGCCTGTCCACCCTCCTGGATCCCAGATGCATCCCTCCTGAGGCACCTTGAGGGCCACAAGAGTATGATGTTTACTCACAGTGTTCATTTTTCTCATTTACTGGGTTGGCCAAAAAGTCCATTTGGGTTTTTCCATAACATCTTACAGAAAAACCCAAGCGAACATTTTGGCCCACCCAATACTTGTATAACCTCAGAGATTAACACAGGCTCTGATGTGGCTGGTGTAAAAAACATCTACAGAAGAGAGAAAGGGAGAGAGGAAGAGAGGGAGGAAGGGAGGAGGGAGAGAAAGGAATACAATTCTTTCCTTCTTTTCCAGGCAATGCTAAAGCTCATGTCAACCAGCAAGTGCTGAGCTTATTGATCAACGTTTCTGAGGTACTGAACTGAGTTTCTATTGACAGAAATAACTAGCAGCTAGGCTGGGGGAGAGAGAAATGTGCTGACAGCCAGCAAATCATAGCCCTGATATCAGAGTGCCTGTCTATGCCAAGGGGGGACAATCATTAATTTCCTGTTCCTTCACAGTTACATTTCTTGGGCTGACTGACAAGTTCATTTTAGGGATTCATCAGGCCCTTTATAAATAAACTCACTTCTAATGCCATGTTTCTAACTGCACCTGCCACCCAGATAGATGATCGGCTGCCTGGGACGCACATAAACATTTCAAATTGCTAGCAATAGCTCAACGTGGTAGTTAAAGGAAATCTTCCCATTTCTGTATTATATAATAAAGAGGGCCCAATTCCCCGGGCTCAGGCATCTCTATTATGTGCACAGAACTGAAGAAGATTTCATTTATTGCTTCCCCTCCCCCCCACCTTTAAATAAGTGATACCCAAGCATTTATTCACAAAATCATTTGTTGGCATGCAGACCTTGAAATTAAGTCCCCTGTAAAAGCTGTGTGAGTCTGAGTAGGGTACTTAACCTCTCTGAGCTTCAGTTTTCTTGCTTGAAAAATGTGGCTACATTGTGAACGGTGCTGTTGCTAAAGAAGACAAGAGCATGTTTAAAGAGGGGAGACACACTTATAATATTTATCTCATTAAGTCTCATAATGAGTCACAGCCCCATGATAGCTATCTCCATTTTACAGGCAAGCAGATCATGTCTCCACGAAGGGAAGTGACCTTTTCCCGGCTGGTAGTGGCAGAGGTATGAGATCAACCTAGTTCTGCCTGAGGCAGCTGCTCAAAGAAAGACAATTTCTCATTAATCTTATTAGTGATTGTACCTCTCTGCCTGGCCTAAAATTCCATTTGGTGCCAGTGGCCTTGAGGTTCGCCTAGGAAGAACTCAGCTCTCTGCTAGCCTTCACATACACAAAGCAATTCCGGTCTCTCTAGAAACAGTTCTTCAGGCTCCAGTCATCAAAGCAAAGTTCTTAGAATCCAAAGGACTGGTGTTGCTGCATCTAATGTATTTGTATTCACCGTTCAGTTTGTTTTGCTAACAGTAGCCAGAGGTACCTTGATATTTGCATTAGTATACAATTTCTCTTAAAGACTGTTTATTTTTGAAAAGGTTCTGAGTAGTTCTAACTATTAACTTGGGAAGGAAAATTTCTCTGCTTAAAGACAAGGAGCCATATGCGGTGGAGCTCTGGGGCTGCGACAAGACATTTCACTTTCCCTGACAGACATTTACTGAATACCTACTGTTCAGTGGTCAGTGGTATTCAGTCAGCCTGGTCCCCCTGGCAGCTTCTGTTAGACTCGGGAAATGAACATTAATCCCATAATGCTATGTCTCCTATGTGTCAAACAGGGAGCGGGGCAAAATGTGCTATCTTACCCCAAACCCATGAAACAGCACCTGTGTTCCTTACCACCCCTTTTATAGATGAGGAAACTGAGGCATAGCGAGGCCTGGGGACAGGCACAGTGCTTCACAGCAAGAAAAGTGGCGGATCTAGAATCTGAATGCAGGCTGTGGGATGAGCAATATGGTACCACTTGATTGACAGCTGGGCTCTGAGCTATGAGGTGAGGTTACTCCAGCTACGTTTGTATATGTTTGATATTTTCCATAAAAAAATATATATATTTATTTTAAGTGCAGGCTCTGGAACCAGACTGCCTAAGATCTTAACTGTGAAACAGAAGTAACGATACCACCCTGGACATGGGGTTGCTCTAAGCATAAAATGCATTAACACAGACAAAGCATTTAGAACTGGTCACAATGTAAGTATTCAAGACATGTTAGCTGTTTTTTGGGGTTTTTTTGCACCATGTGGCCTGTGGGAGCTTAATTCCCAGACCAGTGATCAAAGCCGTGCCTCCTGTAGTGGAAGCGCCTAGTCTTAACCACTGGAAGTCCCTTAGCTGTTATTTATTGTAACAGCTAAGATGGAAAAGTCTGCAGTATTCAGTGTCTAGAAAGCCCTTCCCCACGTATTACTGAATATAAGGAAATTCACCACCACCTTCCTGAGAAGATTTTAAGTGTTATTTGATTTGCCTGAAAATATAAACTTGACTTAGAAATGTAAATGAACCAGTCATAGATCTACTTAGAGTATTTCATGTATTACTTTAGTAATACCCCTACCTGTTTAAAATCTCCTATTACATATAATAATACATTTAGAATTACTGCTCTTGCCTACTCTTTTTGAACAAAACTACTTTATTCCAACTCTTCACCGATAATTCCTGATCTAGTCTAATGTATCTTCCCCCAAGCAGTTGTTGTTTAAAAGAAATTAGTTGCAAAAATACCCTTCATGTGTGAGAAAGCCATACCCAAGGTGACAGCCTCCTCGGCCCGGTGAATTTGTGGAGTAGGTGCTGCCCTCATATACAGACATTTACGGTCGGTTACGTGGTCTGAGGGTAGATGGTTTGGTAAAGAGTCAAAGGGGAGGGGGCTGGTTAAACTGGGCGGGGTGACTGGGGGCCTGGTCTGCAGGAAGCAAAGGAGAGAAGATGGATAAAGCTAAATGTCAATCCTGGTCAGGCCAGGCTATACCCCGTCCAGCTCACTGACTTTCAATCAATTTTTTTTTTAAATTAGAAAAGTCATACATTGCTGTTTTAAGGTGTTTAGAAGACACTGAAAAGTGAAAAGAAAAACAAATCCATTAATCCCATTACCTAGAGAGAGCTACAATTGTTATTGTGCGGATCTTTGATCCAAGCACAGATGCTCTTTCCCCAGACAGCCTCTTGGCTCAAATGTCACCAGCTCAATGTCACTGGATGACCACCTCATATTAGGGGGGCCGGATTTAGCAAATAAAAATTCAGGACATCAGGTAAATTTGAATTTCAAATAAACAGCCACTTTTTTTTTTAAGTACAATGTGTCCCAAATATTGCAAATTGTTGATTGTTTTCTAGAAATTCATACTTTTCACTCCAGGGCAGCAACAACCGGCCTTACTTCAGTCAGATACTGACCAAAAGCCTCCTCCATGCAGGCTCTGCTCAGACACAGGTTAAAGGGGCCTCCCAGGGCCAAGACAGACATTTACCTGCCAGGTGCTAGAAAGAAAACACGTGGGCCCCCTTTCTGCCCAGGATTTGGGGCTAAATTGGGCTTTACTCTTGGTTTTCAAAAGAAAATGGTAAGTAGGAACATGTGTTGACTGATCGCTGATATTTGAAGGTGGCCAAAAGAAATACAAGTTCTTTTTAAAAATACAATGACTCCATTTCAATTAAAAAAGGGAAAAATGCCAAATGGCAGCAAGCACATAACAGTAGGAGCCCAGTGCCCTGCTGTGAGTGTCAGGGGTATTTTCTGTTATTCTGACAACAATCTCCATGCCTCCTTTTACAGGTGAGCAAACAGAAGTTCAGAAGGGGCAGGTTATTTGCCCAAAGTCTCAGTTAATCAGGGAGGAGCTAGGATTAGGATTCGAGGTCTGTTTGAAAGGAAAACTCCTGCGGCAGTTTTGGACCTGAGGCTCCCCAGCAGTTGTCAGATTGTGAAAGCAGCCAGCTTTTCAGAAGTGTTCTTGGTCACGTTATTTATTTATGGCGAAGGCATTTTGCCTCCCTGTGCATTTATGAAAGCGGTCCCGCGAGAAGGGAGTCTTTGGGCAGAGATCTCGGAGAGCCAGCCCGTTCTGAAAGCAAACTTTACATCCATTGGTACTTACTAAGCATACAAATCTGGTCTTGACTGTCTCTGTTTTTAAAGGGGTGGGAGTGGAAGAAGGGAGGGGGTAGGAGAGGAGGTCAATTAAGGCCGGACCCTGGAAGGCTCTCTGGAGTAGGTGGTACCCTATCAAGGCTCTAGTAGTTTGGGCACAGTTTCCACAGAATCCAATTCTCCCGAGTTAAACAGGACAGCAAATGAAGACTACATTGATTTTCTGCTCAGGTCAATAAATAAGATAAATTGACCAGAAGAGCTAAACACTGATCAGGGTGAACTGAACATCAACATTTACTAAGAACAGAGGGAGGAGAAACATACATATCAGAAAAATGGAGATGGTGATAGCGTGTCGGGGCAACTGCCTGGTATCCAGTGAAGGTCTGTGTTTAAGGATTAATATTTTAGTCAGGTCTTTACTGTTAAAAAAAAAGCAGTGGAATTAACTTATTACAATAAAACTTCATTTAGTCAGACTGATTGCTGGGAAGACTGATTGCCTTTTTTTTTTTTTTAAAGAATGTCATTGAATTAAAATGCACAGATATGATGCAGCACAAAGAGCACAGCACTGAGAGTCAGAAGACCTGGGTCACTGGCTTGTGACTCGTTAAGAGCAGCACATCATATATTATTCATTTCTTGTATCCCCTTCTGCCTGGCACAGACCCTGGCATACAGATGCAGTCTTTGAGTTCCGTGAAGAGCAGACCTTGAGGCAAGGATTTGGGTACAGGTAGTTGATTTGGGAGGTGATCCCAGGAAGCAGGTGAGGGGCTGGGAAGTGAGAGAGACAAGGGAGGGAGGAAAGCTAACAAGGGTGTGTTAATAAGTGGGTCACCATGGGGGAAACGGTGGCAGTCTTGCTGGAGTCTCTCAGAGGCTGGGTAGGATGCACCCAGAATCTTTCTACCAAGGGGCAAGGAACCTGGGGTATTTTTCCACCAGCTTCCTGTCTGTCATTTGTTGAGGGTTGTGCAATTTTTTGAAGGTATCACTCCTACCACTGCCCCCCTCCCCAAGTTTCTTCTAAAGCCCAGAAGCAGAGAGAGTCAGGTGTAGCACATACCTGAAGATGTAGGTGACCACTGCCAAGAGCCAAGAGGAGACGGGAAGGACACAGGTAAACAGTACAGCTTGCTGAGGGCGTGCAAGAAGGAGCTCTGGGTACTGTGACCATGGTCAAGTCCCTTCGTCTCTCTGGGCATCAGAATCTAACTTTAAAAGGAGAGGTTTGAATCTTTACATTTCCTCCAAGACTGAGTGTCAGTAACTCTGTAAACCAGATGGTCAACCGAGATCCCAGGATCAGAGGCCCTTCAGGAAACTGCTTCTCACACAGATAAAAGTGATCTATAACGAGCATTCCACTTGTTAGCTTTTAAGTGTGAGCTTTTCATACACACCTAGATATATGTGTACAAGGTGATCACCGAGGCACTGTTTGTAACAGCAAAGCATTGGAAACAACCTAAATAACCTTCAATCAGGGCATTGTGGAATAAAAATGGTACTTTCATGTGCTGGAATGTTCTCCTGCAGTTAAAAGGAATGGACTGACTCTATATGTGTCAACATGGGTAGAGCTCAAAAAATATTTCTGAGGGAAAAAGCAAGATGCAGAATGTTATATATAGTATGACACCATTTAAGAAAACATGCACACATTAGAGCTTCCCTTTGGGTAGGTGACATATATGGAAAAGTATTTTTAAAGGACTGAAAAGCTACAACAAACTCATTTAAAGTTATGTTGGAAAGATTAAAACAGCATTTACACGAGTGGCTAATTTTGAGGAGAGAAACTCAGAAATAAAGAAAGGATGGGACTAGCAATGGTGAATGTGGGTGGGCCAGTCAGGGTGGTTTTAGCTTTAGTGATATTGTTCTAATTTATAAAAGCAGAATCGAATCATGCATTTTTAAGTCAACTCTAAAAATGAGAAATGTCTAGTACACAGTCTGGTTATCACAGAAGACAACATGATAATGTGGAAAGAATTTGGAAAATGGAATCAGACCTAGTAATCCTAGCAGATAACTTCTCTGCTAAGAGTCTCTGACTCCCCAGTTGCAAAATGGACTTTGCAAAGCTGAGAGCCAAAAAGCAGTCGATAGTGTCTCCTGTCTGGGGCATAATTTGCATTCACATCTTGTTTGTTCCCTGCGCCCCGGAAAACAGGACATGCATTTTCTTGCTATGTTTCTTACACTTAAAAAAAAATCACTCCTTTAACGAATTAAAAGGTGAAGTTCCTTCCTAGTCTCCATGGAGTCAGGAAACTGATTTAATGGATTCAGAATTAATGAGTTTTTTAAAGTTTTTCTAACCGTCATAGTGTCAGTCAGGGTTTTGACTGAGCAAGGTTTCAGCTGAACTGGAACACATCCTTTGCCTTGCTTTGTGGGTATCAATGAGTATTAAAGAGGGGCCACTTCACAAAGACAACACCGGCAGTGGGGTCAAAGTCAAAGTGTCATTCAATGACCTTGAGTTAGAACTGGTCGGGTTAAGTCCACACAGGCGAAGCTGTCAGCACAGGGGAGCATCTTCTGTAAGAGTGCCTTAAGCTTTTGGGACCTTGTGCTTCTCCTAGGCTAGTCCTCCGCCTGGAATTCCATCTTTTCCCGCAATGTTCACATGCCTACATCCTATTTTTCTTGATGTCATTTTCTCCATGTAGTCTTCATGGATACCTCCTCCCTCCACAACAATGACCATGATGCTGATGACAGCTACCATTTACAGAGCAACATTAATTACCAGGGACCATGCTGGGTTTTCATCTAATCCTCATGGCAACCCTGAGAACTAAGCATCCATATTCCCATTTTATGGATGAAGAAACCAAGGCTCAGTGAGTGTGGAAGGATGTTAACAGGGAGGGGTGGGAGTCACCATTTTCTAGGGGCTCTGCTTTTGGACTCCTCTCTCCCTTATCATGCTCTTGGCTTCTGAGGGTCTACGGTTTTCTTGTTATTGATTTATAGAGAGAGAACTCATTTTCAGAGATTTTCCTGGGCTGTATTCCTTGGGCTTAATCCTCAGAAACAGAAAGTTTAAACACAATCAGAGAAAAAAAAGAGAGCCCTGTGAAATGATCCATTCTTTAAGGCAGGAGACTCCCCACTCATACTAGCTAATCCCACAAGATGATTGAGGAAGAGGATGGGACATCTGGCCACCAGTGCAACCCCTCAAGGCTACCCCCAGCTGGGGAGGGTAGGAGCCACCAGAAGTTTCCAGAATAGTTTCCATCACAAAGTCCCAAGGGTGAGTCTCCGGTAGGAAAAGTCTCTCACCACCAGCCTAAGTGCTCCTTGCCCGCTCCCCCCTCCCTCTACCCCCTGTCTCTCCTTCCTCTTCTCCCCTCCACCCACACCTCCTTTAGGTTCTGAGGCTCTACAGGAAGCAAGTGGGAGGGCACAACACATTTATTACACACTGTGAGGGAACCAGCAGTCCGGTTCTGTTCTTTAGGGTTTCTTTGCCTTAGGTTAGCTCCTGGCTTGCCAGGCGGTAAAACTATTTACTACATCAAATGAAGATTTTTTGGGGGGATTTCTTGAAAACCATGATAGAAGTGTGAAAAAATGGGTCCAAGGTCAAACGTAGTGGCTATAATTTGCAAGTTCTGAATCCCAAACCCTCTTCTGGTTACTGATATTGTGTGTGTGTGTGTGTTTGTGCTTAAAGTTGCATTATTCCTATAGCAATTCTTACTTTAGCTCCCCTTACATGACTGCTATTTGAGGTACCTGAATCACCTTGAGAGCAAGACCCAGCTTGGATTCATCTCTGCATCTTCCAACAGCTCAGCATCATAGAATAAGTGCCCATAAATGATTGTAGGAGCAAATGGGAGAGTCAGGGACAACCTCGGTGCGCTGACTCTTAAGCTTTCCTGCACGTGACATCTCAGTGCAGACAGCGATGTGGATGGGGCAGCACTGTCCCAGCAAAGGGCAGCCTCTGCAGGACCTCAAAGGTGAGGAGACTGCAGGCAGGAGGCCAGAAAGGCCAGAGCAGCCTGGCAAATTGGTTTGGGACAGGCAGCTCCAAATCATGCAGATAACTGAGACCTGGCTGCTTTGATGATCTCCTCCTTGGAGGAAGGTCGCTGAAATAAGATCAGCCTCTCCCAAATTGTTCCGAGGAAGCATGCTAATGGAAAAAGTTCCTGGAGTCAAATATATTTGAGAAATGATGTGCTGAACTAAGTTAAACAAGGTCTTTACTTCAGGACTTTTCAGAGGAAGTGCACGTTGTAAATATTCAGAAGGGGAGAAAAACGAAGGCGGCCTTTTCCCCATTGATACACCACAGAAACCACAGTCCCAGAGCATTGTATAGGGCTACGATTCCCCCGGAAGCGGGTAGGACACCCCACCCAACTGCTTAAAGTACAAGTTGTGGGGAACAAAAAAGAGTCCAGTGAAATTGTCTGAAAGAATAAGAATCATTTCTCAAGAGAGAGGGCTCGGGGTGAGCCAAGACAAGAAGCCCACCTTCTTCCCTCTGCAAAGACTAGCCAATGTCACAGGACAGATAAGGGGGTGTTAGGGAATCATGCTTGACACCTACCTTTCTCTCTCTCTTTTTTTGTTTTTATTTTTTTGAGGAACAAGAGCCCAGTTGTTTTATTTGATCACTTCTTGCATTCGAAGTGCTCCTCGGTGACATCCTTGGCCTGAGCCTCTTTGCCATAGTCCTTAACCACCACGCAACGGCAACCAACCACTTTATGGGGTTTCCCCTCTCTGTCACTTTTACAGAGGCCTACCCATCCCCCTAGTTTCTGTGGTCAACAATCTTTTTTTTTTTTTTTTTTTGTGGTACGCGGGCCTCCCTCTGCTGCGGCCTCTCCCGTTGCGGAGCACAGGCTCCGGACGCGCAGGCCCAGCGGCCACGGCTCACGGGCCCAGCCGCTCCGCGGCACGTGGGATCCTCCCAGACCGGGGCGCGAACCCGGTTCCCCTGCATCGGCAGGCGGACGCGCAACCACTGCGCCACCAGGGAAGCCCCGGTCATCAATCTTAATCAGGTTGATCTGGTGCTCAGCACAAAGGGCCTCCACCAACTTGACATATATAGGCTCACCGCAGCTGGATGCAAGCACACAGAGATGGGCTTGGCGCTTGTCTAAGGGCTTTGGCAGCTTCTCGAATTCCACGTGCTGGGCCGTCGTGGATGAGGGCGGTCTTCGGCACCTCTTGCAGCGCAGCATTAAGGTCCATTATACCTCCGGCAGCAACGCCTTCCTCGGCCAAGGCGGTGGGTTATGGGTGGAGCCGAATCGTGGGTGCACCGGAGCCTCTGCCTCCGTGCAACTCCGCGGCGGCAGGGGAAGAGACCTTTCTCTCTTTAAGGAGATATGAACTTCAAAAGGCTTCCTGAATCTAAACCCTTTTCCCGACCTCCACTGCCACCACCGGGGCCCAGGCCGCCATCACCTCTCACCTGGATTACTGCAGTAGCCTTCTACCTGTCCTCCTCACCTCCGACCTCCCTCCCCTCCAGACTATTCTCAACAAAGCAGCCACGGTGTTCCTTTTGAAAATTTGGTTAGATCATGTTTCTCTTTTTTTCAGGATCCTCCAATAGCTTTCCATTTCTTTCAGAGTAAAAGCTAAAGTTCTTCTATGACCTGGCCACCTACTGCTCCTTTGACATCACCTCTTACTGCTCTTCTCACTTCCCTACCACAGGAACACTGATCTCATCATTCTTCAAACACCCCAGGCATTCTGTGCCTCGGGGCCATTGTACTGGTAGTTCCTTCTTCTCGGAATGTTCTTTCCCCAGATATATACACACTCATTCTCTCTTCTTATTTAATTTTATTGTTCAGATGACATATTCTTGGGAAAACCTGTCTGATTATGTTATTTAAAATTGCTACTCTCTTACCATATGACCCAGCAATCCCACTACTGGGCATATACCCTGAGAAAACCATAATTCAAAAAGACACATGCACCCCAGTGTTCACTGCAGCACTATTTACGATAGCTACATCATGGAAGCAACCTAAATGTCCATCAACAGACGAATGGATAAAGAAGGTGTGGCACATATATACAATGGAATATTACTCAGCCATAAAAAGGAACGAAATTGGGTTATTTGTAGAGACGTGGATGGACCTAGAAACTGTCATACAGAGTGAAGTAAGTCAGAAAGAGAAAAACAAATATCGTGTATTAACGCGTATAAATGGAATCTAGAAAAATGGTACAGATGAACCGGTTTGCAAGGCAGAAATAGAGACACAGATGTAGAGAACAAATGTATGGACACCAGGGGGGGGGGGGGGGTGGTGGTGGGATGAACTGGGAGATTGTGATTGACATATATACACTCATATGTATAAAATAGATAACTAATAAGAACCTGCTATGTTAAAAAAAAATTGCTACTCTCACCCCACACTCCAGACCCCCTTCTCCTGCTCTTTTTTTAGTAGCACTTATCACCGCTAACTTACTACATACTTTATTTATTTGTCATGTTACTGTCTGTCCCCCCCACCCCCCACCCCCGCTTGAGTATAAGGTCCATGATGGCAGGGGTCTTTGTTTTATTTTCTGAAGTATACTTAGCATCTAGAGTGGTGCTGAGTAAACAGTCAATATTTGTGATAGATTGTATTTTCCAAAGATAGCCACAACACTGTCTCCCATCCCACATGCACTTGTTCCAAGGTGACCTTGGCACTCTTTTCATTGAATGCTAGGGTCTCTGTCTCTTTTCCTTGAAACTGGCTTGATGTGTATGACTGCGTCAATCAATAAAGTACAGTAGACATCATGCTCTGTGACTTCCAGGGTTAGGTCATAAAATGCCATCCCATGCACCTTGCTCTCTTGGAACTCGACCACCATACTGTGTGGGAGCCCAAGCAGTCCATGGAGAGGCCCAGTTGAAAAGTTACTGGGTCCCTCAACCGGCAGTCCCATCTGAGCTCCCAGCTGGCAGCAAGCATCAACTTGAATGCCATCTTGAAAGTGGAGCTTCTCTCGCCCTAGGTGAACCACTCCAGCTGACTTGCAAAGAATGGCTGAATCACTCGCACTGAACCTTGCCCAGTTATATATAGGTTAATGAACAAAATAAATGATCAGGAGAATGGTGTTGCCTCAGCCAGACCACCAGGACTAAACTGGAATTCTACAGTCAGGGATTTCCTGGTAGCATTGAAGTCACTCCTCAAAGGCAGGTCAGATGTCAGGGCACTGGTGTGAGAGTCCCAGGCTTGGCAATATCCCGACCTCCATGCCAAGCCCACCTCTTCCTCTTCCTGGACAGGAGAAATATTCCCTCTCTGGGCCTCAGGTTCCTTGTGAGAAGGATTAAATGAGACTGACACAGTTAGAGAGTTCAGATCAGGGTGTGGTATGTGACAGTCACAAGACTAGTTTGATATGCTTTTCCTTCCATGCAGAGGTCTGGAGCCCAAAGGAAATAAGTCTCGAAAGCCTCTTTGCTTGCATGAACAGGCAGGTGTCCCTGTGGACGGACTCACTGGAGACAGGCACGGCTGGCAGTCAAGAAGGGACAGGCTCTCACCTGCGTCTGGGTCTCTGCCAGGAACACTGTTCGCCACCCTCCCTCCCTATGCTTTTGGCTTCACTAATGCCTGCTAATTGTTTGAGTCTCAGTAATTAATTATTAATTGCATCTAGAAGCCCCCATCAGCCTCCCATGGGTGGGATTTCTGCTGCGTGCCCCAGGGCACCCATCCCTCTACCATCCTGGCCAGCATCACACCAGAAGGTGAGTGCCTTCCGTCCCTCTCCTTCGCCTGCACGAGGCGAGGACAGGCACAGCGATTCTCGTGCCTTTGCTGAAGCTCCAGTGCCTACCACAGGGCCTGGCATAACAATGATGTGAATAACTGGGGGAAATCTGTGTCTCTCCAGGACACAGGAGCACCAAGGGTTAAGGCTGTATGAGGCTCCTATGTTGTAGAGGCAGGCACTCTTATGTGGCCGTATGATGGTTTCTTCTTAGGACCCTGAGAGTCTGGGATATAACCAAGAGGTGATAGGTGGGACAGCATGACTCTACTCAGACACTGGTTAGGGGGTGAGGCTGCTCATCTCCAAGAGGCCAGACCATGCTGTGGTTGAGACCTCATCCTGGGGGCCAGACTGCCTGCTCCTCCATCTTGGCTATGTCACTTACTAGCTGTAGGACTTCTAACAACTTACTTAAGCTCTCTGGGCCTCAGTTTCCTCATCTGTAAAATGGGAATAATGACATCACCTACCCCAGGCGTTGGAATTGCAGAGATTTCACCAATTAATATGCGTAAAGCACTCAGAACAGGGTCTGGCATAGTTTAAGTGCTAAGGAGTGTCTGTTATCAATCTGCCTGTTGAGTAGGATCTATATCTGTTCTCTAAAGCAGAAAGGTCTGGGCCTCTTCCATCTCTTCAAAAATTCACATAACAAACAGGATTATAAAAATAAACTCGAGATCCAGGCCGTGTGATGAACATCTTTCAGTCCTCCAGTGCTTTTCTGGGACTAAATGCTCCAGAACTCAATTTGGAGGTAATGTCAGAGCTCTGTGTTTGCAGTGAGACTACGAGGCCCAAGCCAAATGTCTCCAGCACTGTCCTCCAAGATAACTCTCCCCCAGCCCTCCAAAGACCCCTCTATGCCCTCTTTTTGCAAAGAACGGGGAGCAAGCCCAGCCTTCGGAAACCTTCCCCGTCTTGGAAGCCTCCTAACACCACCTCCTTCCTCAGTAGTCTGGGTTATTTCAGGAGACTAAAAAGACCACCCAGGGGGCTAATCTTTGGGCTTCACTTCTGGGGGAGAGGGTGTGGGTAGGTGGGAGAGACAGATTTTTCTTGTACAGCAGAGCACGTGTCCCTTTTTGAAAAGTCCTAGCGGAAATAAATGTACAACTTATCGTGGGCTGTGAAGAGCCACCAGCAGGAGCTGGAGTGATACAAAAGGGGCGTTTGTGCCGGCACAAAACATTTAGCACTTTACCAAGACGTGCACAGGATACAAAAGGAGACGAAGCCTCCGCGAATCCCCCAGGCAAGCGACGCGCCCTGAATGCTGGACGGCCCCTCACGCAACCCAACACACAGTCTTTCTCCTCTCCCTGGGGCCCCTGCCTCCTCTTGCGTGGAAGGGAGCTCTGCGTGAGTGCAGGTGTGCAAGGCCAGGCCTCCCACTCAGGGGCTCGCCTTGTCTTCCTAAGCAGACCTGCCCACCTCCACGTTCAAGAGGACAGCTGGAAACCCGGGTATAATGAGACGAAGCAGTAGAAAGTTATACATTAAAGTAAGACACTCAATAAATGTGTTTTATCCTACTCAACTGACAAGTATACAGGTGTCCCCCGCTTTTCAAAAGTTCGCTTTACGCCAGTTCGCTTTTACGAAAGACCCACATTCGTACCTCTTTTCAGTAATCGAAAGAAATCCGAAGAGGATTTTCAGTTTTGCAAAAGGCGAAAAGCAAAAACAGTGTTCAGTGTTTGTTTTGCAGGGAGCCTTCTAGAAGCAGTTCGCACCCTGAGCAGTGAGACAGGCACCACCAAGCTCCTTACCTGGGAACTACACTCAGCATCTCAGCATCAAGCCGCCAGAGCTCTGAACTGTGTCTGTGTGCATCTGTGATTTATTCTCTGCATCCGTTAGCAACATGTGTCCTAAGGTGATCGCTTCTTCACTTTATACCATTTCAGCTTATGAAAGGTTTCATAGGAATGCTCTACTTTTGCACAGCCGGGGAGACCTGTGCCTTCATAACAACCTGGAAGGTGAGACTCAAATTCAGCTTCCTTGGAAGAGGAGGTGGTACCTCAACATTCACAATGCCCAGAGCATCCAGAGGCATGGGCAAGGGAACGTGGGACTGAGTGTGTGCCCAGTCTTTTTTGCTTTAAGGGTCTAGGAATCACACATCCTCGTGAGGAGACATGCAGGAAATACTATCTGCCCTTGAACTTAAACCTGTCTCTCTAGAGCTTTCTTTCATCCTTTTCAGCTTTTCACTCCCGCCCATCACAGGCACACAGAAAAAGCAGATCTCTGTTCTCCACTGACCAGTCAACCCTCAGATGTCGGCCAAAGCCCAGGGGACACCTCCTGTATGGCTGGCTCTGCTTGGAGGCTGGGGATAACCAGGGGAGGCTGCAAGGACCCTGCCCCCACAGAGCTCACAGGCGACACAGGGAGACGGCCAGCCAGGCCCACGTGAGCTAACTCAATAACACACATGATAAGGATCAAAGTGAATGATGTGTAAAGCAGACACATCTGGGAGCAAATCCTGGGATGTCAGCCCATAAAGGGACGAGAGGAAGCTTTTTGTTCAATGTTAAAAGAAAAAACTAGCAGCAAAACCTTCTATTCAAGCTACACTTTTTCTGGGATCTGGGTATAGAAAACTGAAGAAAGCAGAGCTGCTCTCTTGGATTGAAGCAGGTGGGGGCAGGACATGGATACCTCCAGACTCTTCCCTCTATTTTCCCCCTGGTGAGCAGAGGACCCCAGTTGCCTCCCCACCTTACAATATCAGGTGTCTGGGCAGTCCCATCCTTAATACTGTTGCTCTAGTACAACCTCATCACTTACAGGAAGAATGATTTGCTTGCGTGCCCATCCCTCCCCCAGGCCATCCCCACGCCCCCACCATAGACTGTCAGCTTCTGGGAGATGCACCTTGGACCTTGTTCCTTTTTACACCCCAGAGTCTGGCATACAGTGGTCGCTCAGGGAGTGTGGTTGAAGTGGATCAAAGGAGAGATGCCAGCCCAGAATCTGAATGTGGAGGGTCTTATGTGAGGTCATTCAGTTAGTGGGATGCTTGAAATCCTTTTTAGAAAAGTAAGGAAATCTTGAGAAAGAAAAACGGACCTAGAGGAATCAGGCTCCCTGACTTCAGACTATACTACAAAGCTACAGTAATCAAGACAGTATGGTGCTGGCACAAAAACAGAAATATAGATCAATGCAACAGGATAGAAAGCCCAGAGATAAACCCATGCACATATGGTCACCTTATCTTTGATAAAGGAGGCAAGAATATACAGTGGAGAAAAGACAGCCTCTTCAATAAGTGGTGCTGGGAAAACTGGACAGCTACATGTAAAAGTATGAAATTAAAACACTCCCTAACACCA
>NC_041222.1:8903414-8944700 GCF_002837175.3 Physeter macrocephalus | reverse complement strand
ATATGGGAACACATGTATATGTATAACTGATTCACTTTGTTATAAAGCAGAAACTAACATACCATTTTAAAGCAATTATACTCCAATAAAGATGTTAAAAAAAAAGTTAGGAAAAAATATAGGTGAGAATTCTCAGGAAAGACAGAAACTGGAGAGAAAAAAGGATCGGTAAGAAGCTAAAAATACCTTCAAGTGAGAGCCTTATTATCATATTAATAAATATAAAAATATCTATAAACCTAAAAATTTCTCTGCTTGGTATTTTTCTATTTCATTACTCTGTTAGCGTTTCTTCATTAATCTTCTTACTGACATATAGTAACAAGTGCTAACAATTACTAAACAACTATTAAATATTGTTTACATGCTTTAAGAGCATTGCTTGCATTTTCTCCTCTAACACTCAGAACAACCCTTTCAGCTGGACTATGATTCCCTTTACATAAATGAGAAAATTGAGAACTCAGAGAGGTTAAGAGGCTTGTTCACGATCACCCAGCCATGAAGTGGAGAAATGTGCATTGGAACCCGGGGTATGAATTCACTGACTGTTTCACAAGAGTAGGTGATAAATTCAGTAATTTGGAGGACCAGTGCCCTTTTCTTGGGCCCTGTGGTCACAGAGCTGGGTAATGTATTGCTCTCTCTGCCGCTCAGAGCCTGGAGGTTGGAGTTACCTATGTTCCAGGCTTTCTTTGGGGCCCAAAAGATACCTCAGCCTTTAGTCTGGGTCCCTAAGGGCACCAGCGAGCGAGCTGCAGCCCTACACAAAGGTCTCTGGGCAGGCTCCAAGTAGTGACAGCGCGCCCAAAGCCCAGACCCAAGAAAATCTTCCAATCTCTGTCTTGGAGTGTGCTTCGTCTAGAAAAGCAGGCCTGCCTTCATGGGCTTTCCCACTGGTGTTACACACGGCTAAATAGGGGCCGTATTTCACCCTAGAAATGGCTGCATTTCAGGAGCAGAATGTGATTAAGAAAGACGGATGGTGGGCAATATCCTTTACCAACACCTGTACTGTGCGCAGGGATCTATTTGGCAGAAAGGAGCTGTGTAAGAGCAAGATCATTACCGTTTGAACTAGAAAACAAAATGTGGTGGAGGTGGTGACGAATGGGAGGGGAAGGAAGAAGGAGGGTGATACCGAGGTGAAGAGGTAGAGGCACTACAGAAAAATGCTGGGCTGCAGGAGGAGCTTCATCCCTGGAACCAGAGGACTGGGTCCTGAAGCCCCAGCTCTGCCACGAACTGACTGAGAAGGTTGGGGCAAGCTTCCCCCTCACTGGCCTCAGTTTCCCCATCAAACCCCTCAGAGGTCTTGTCTTGCTCAGATACCCAAGGCTGTAGGAGGCACTGTTTGGAGGCGACCACACCCAACGACAGACTAGATCAGCCTCGAGGACACCGGAACTGAGTACTTAGCCACGTGATGATGGCGTCAGCCCCACCACCCCCTTTTTTGAGAGGCAGGGACCTCTGGCTGTGGAACTTCAAAACTGCAGCATGAAGGTGTGCAGGCTGAGGTATGTGGGATCAGGGAATGGACACCGGCTATGGGGCTGGATGGACCTTCGTCCCAGTGTTTCTACAGATTATGTGGGTTAATAAACTTGCCTTTCTTTGTTTTTTTTTTTTGGCCTCGCCTCACAGCATGTTGGGTCTTAGTTCCCCAACCAGGGATCAGACCTGTGCCCCCTGCAGTGGAAGCATGGAGTCCAAACCACTGGACCACCGGGGAATTCCCTAGGTTAATAAATTTGGAGTTAACAACTTCAAAAAGGGAAAGAAAGATGAAAGGCACTAGGATAAGACAAAATTCAGAGTTAAGTGGATTAGGGCGGGGGTACCCACCCGTACACTTGTTTGCTTTGTGAGCTCAGGAAAGTCACAGTTCTCCAAGCCGGCCTTTTTCCTCTTTCCTCGTCTGGAAAATGGGGATAAAGACCACTCCACAGAGCTATTATGAATATTAAATGGAATAACGGTTTGTAAATTCTTAGCACAGAGACCGACATAAAAATAAATGACTTTTTGTTGCAATAGTAAATGGGAGTGTTTTCTTAATTTCACTTTCAGATTTTTCATCATTAGTGTATAGGAATGCAAGAGATTTCTGTGCATTAACTTTGTATCCTGCTACTTTACCAAATTCATTGATTAGCTCTAGGAGTTTTCTGGTAGAATCTTTAGGATTCTCTGTGTATAGTATCATGTCAGGGATCTATTTGGCAGAAAGGAGCTGTGTAAGAGCAAGATCATTACCGTTTGAACTAGAAAACAAAATGTGGTGGAGGTGGTGACGAATGGGAGGGGAAGGAAGAAGGAGGGTGATACCGAGGTGAAGAGGTAGAGGCACTACAGAAAAATGCTGGGCTGCAGGAGGAGCTTCATCCCTGGAACCAGAGGACTGGGTCCTGAAGCCCCAGCTCTGCCACGAACTGACTGAGAAGGTTGGGGCAAGCTTCCCCCTCACTGGCCTCAGTTTCCCCATCAAACCCCTCAGAGGTCTTGTCTTGCTCAGATACCCAAGGCTGTAGGAGGCACTGTTTGGAGGCGACCACACCCAACGACAGACTAGATCAGCCTCGAGGACACCGGAACTGAGTACTTAGCCACGTGATGATGGCGTCAGCCCCACCACCCCCTTTTTTGAGAGGCAGGGACCTCTGGCTGTGGAACTTCAAAACTGCAGCATGAAGGTGTGCAGGCTGAGGTATGTGGGATCAGGGAATGGACACCGGCTATGGGGCTGGATGGACCTTCGTCCCAGTGTTTCTACAGATTATGTGGGTTAATAAACTTGCCTTTCTTTGTTTTTTTTTTTGGCCTCGCCTCACAGCATGTTGGGTCTTAGTTCCCCAACCAGGGATCAGACCTGTGCCCCCTGCAGTGGAAGCATGGAGTCCAAACCACTGGACCACCGGGGAATTCCCTAGGTTAATAAATTTGGAGTTAACAACTTCAAAAAGGGAAAGAAAGATGAAAGGCACTAGGATAAGACAAAATTCAGAGTTAAGTGGATTAGGGCGGGGGTACCCACCCGTACACTTGTTTGCTTTGTGAGCTCAGGAAAGTCACAGTTCTCCAAGCCGGCCTTTTTCCTCTTTCCTCGTCTGGAAAATGGGGATAAAGACCACTCCACAGAGCTATTATGAATATTAAATGGAATAACGGTTTGTAAATTCTTAGCACAGAGACCGACATAAAAATAAATGACTTTTTGTTGCAATAGTAAATGGGAGTGTTTTCTTAATTTCACTTTCAGATTTTTCATCATTAGTGTATAGGAATGCAAGAGATTTCTGTGCATTAACTTTGTATCCTGCTACTTTACCAAATTCATTGATTAGCTCTAGGAGTTTTCTGGTAGAATCTTTAGGATTCTCTGTGTATAGTATCATGTCACCTGCAAACAGTGACATCTTTACTTCTTCTTTTCCGATTTGGATTCCTTTTATTTCTTTTTCTTCTCTGATTGCTGTGGCTAAAACTTCTAAAACTATGCTGAATAACAGTGGTGAAAGTGGGCAACCTTGTCTTGTTCCTGATCTTAGTGGAAATGGTTTCAGTTTTTCACCATTGAGGACGATGTTGGCTGTGGGTTTGTCATATATGGCCTTTATTATGTTGAGGTAAGTTCCCTCTATGACTACTTTCTGGAGGGTCTTTATCATAAATGGGTGTCGAATTTTGCCGAAAGCTTTCTCTGCATCTGTTGAGATGATCATATGGTTTTTCTCCTTCAATCTGTTAATATGGTGTATCACATTGATTGATTTGCATATATTGAAGAATCCTTCTATTCCTGGGATAAACCCCACTTGATCATGGTGTATGATCCTTTTAATGTGCTGTTGGATTCTGTTTGCTAGTATTTTGTTGAGGATTTTTGCATCTACGTTCATCAGTGATATCGGCCTGTAGTTTTCTTTCTTTGTGACATCTTTGTCTGGTTTTGGTATCAGGGTGATGGTGGCCTTGTAGAATGAGTTTGGGAGTGTTCCTCCCTCTGCTACATTTTGGAAGAGTTTGAGAAGGATAGGTGTCAACATCACTAATCATTAGAGAAATGCAAATCAAAACTACAATGAGATATCATCTCACACCAGTCAGAATGGCCATCATCAAAACATCTACAAACAATAAATGCTGGAGAGGGTGTGGAGAAAGGGAACCCTCAGACACGGTTGGTGGAAATGTAAATTGATGCAGCCACTATGGAGAACAGTATGGAGGTTCCTTAAAAAACTACAAATAGAACTACCATATGACCCAGCAATCCCACTACTGGGCATATACCCTGAGAAAACCATAATTCAAAAAGAGTCATGCACCACAATGTTCATTGCAGCTCTATTTACAATAGCCAGGACATGGAAGCAGCCTAAGTGACCATCGACAGATGAATGGATAAAGAAGATGTGGCATATATACATACAATGGAATATTTACTCAGCCATAAAAAGGGACAAAATTGAGTTATTTGTAGTGAGGTGGATGGACCTAGAGTCTGTCATACAGAGTGAAGTGAGTCAGAAAGAGAAAAACAAATACCCCATGCTGACACATATATATGGAATCTAAAAAAAAAAAAAAAAAAAACGGTCAAGAAGAACCTAGGGGCAAGATGGGAATAAAGATGCAGACCTACTATAAAATGCACTTGAGGATACAGGGAGGGGGAGGGGTAAGCTGGGACAAAGTGAGAGAGTGGCATGGACATATATACACTACCAAATGTAAAATAGCTAGCTAGTGGGAAGCAGTTGCATAGCACAGGGAGATGGGCTCGGTGCTTTGTGACCACCTAGAGGCGTGGGGTAGGGAGGGTGGGAGAGAGGGAGATGCAAGAGGGAGGAGATATGGGGATATATGTATATGTATAACTGATTCACTTCGCTATAAAGCAGAAAGTAACGCACCAATGTAAAGAAATTATACTCCAATAAAAATGTTAAAAAAATAAAATAAAATAAATGACTTGACAAATAGAGGCTATCACCCACATACTCCTTCTCCCCGTTAAAAACATCATCATCATCATCACCATCACCATCTTCAGCCTGGATAAGGAAGCTTTCTCTTTTTATTTTGGTGGTTTTACTTCTCTAAAGGCTCTCGCAGAGCAGACGGAGAGCCCTGTTATCTGTGGCCCCAGAGGGAAGCTAGGGTCAACAGGAGGTGGGGAAAAGGCAGGGTGATAACTAGCACACACTTGGCACGCTCTGTTCTGCTTGTTCAAAGGAGTCACTGTTTCCTGTTTTAGGGGCTGGGTATACAGAACTGAAAACAACATAAGCATATCACGTGTAATATTATGCATGCATTATACATTAATAACATATGCATGTACAAAGTGGATTCAAGAGACCTGGGTGAAGTAATGGAACCAGACAGAGACATCTGGGAGATGTGTACTCTACACATAGGGAATAGTGAGGCCAAAAGCTTGGAGTGCTAGAAGGCGAACAAGCAGGCCAGGGATGGAGGGAGCGAGGGAGGGCGTGGTAGGAAATAGCAGAAGTTGGCAGAGGCCAGCTCAGAAAGGGTTGATAGTGGAAAGGATGTGGGATTCATTCTTAGTATGCTTAGATGGTTAATGTCATCGGGGGTGGCACTGGAGCAGGGGGTGGTGTGGAATGATATGGTATTTATTTTCAATGATAATCCCAGCTGTTACGTGGAAAATGGACTTGGTGGGGACGAGGAAGAGGGAGAGCAGAGACCAGTCCGGAGGCTCTGCCATCTCCCAGGTGAGGGATGATGCTGGCCTGAACTCGGAGGTCAATTGAGGGTGTTGAAACATTTTCGAATAATGGATATATTTTCAAGGTGGATATATTTTAAGGTAGATGTACTTTCAAGGTGTATTCTCAAAACAGGATCTGCTGACAGTTTGGACGTGGACATGAGAGGCAGAAGTAGTCAAGGATAGCTCCAAGTGTTTGCGCCTGAGTAATAGGGCACGTGGGCGTCGGTGCCTTTTCCAGGATGGGACAGACTGTGGGAGGAGCAGGTGGAGGGTATAATGAGTTCGGTTCCAGACATTCAACGCTTGAGATGCCCATTAACCATTCAAACGGAGGCATTTATGAGGTTGGGGCTGAGCTATGTGACATTTAAAACCAGGGCGCTGAATGAATTCAGTGTGGGAGGGAGAAGCTGAAGACTGTACTGGGGTGACCTCTAACATTTAGAGGTCGGGAAGCAGGGAGGATCCAGCAGAGGCCAGCAGTCAGAGCTGCCTAGGAGAATCAGGAGAGAGTGTTGTCTGAGAATAAAGAAGATGTTTCTGGCAGGTAGGAGTGACTAGCTATGTTACACAAAAGGGTCCAGGAAATAGAGACTGAGAATTGGTCATTGAAATTTGGCAAGACGAAGGTCACTGGCGACATTGACAATGAGATTTGAGTGTGTTGCTGGGAGGGAAGGCGGGGGTGGGGGTGGTGGTGAGAGCCCGGTGGAAGTGAATTATTCAAGAGAGAAGGAAGATGAGACACTGGAGGTGGTGAATACAGGTAACTCTTTAGAGGGGTTGTGCTAGAAAAAGAGGGCAGAGAATTGGAGTGGAGACCAATTCCTATGGAGGGGTCAAGGAAAGGGTTTTGTTTTGTTTTGTAAAATGAGAGATCTGAAAACACTTTTATATTGATGGACATGATCCAGGAGAGGGGAGCAACTGCAAAAGCAAAGCCTACAGTGGTGGAAAGGGAGCCCAGTGCCTGAGTTCAGGGACAGTCCAAATTCTGTGGGACCTGCGCTGATGCAATCCAAAGAGGCTTCTTTTGAGAAAAAGAATTCAAAATCAGTTATGGAAATGAATATTTACTTAGTACGAGAAGAGAAATCATAGCAAATCAACAACACTTTAAAGATGCACATATCTTTCTTCTGAGATTTCTTTAGGCCGGGATTTCTCAGTCTGCACAAGATTGACATTTTGGGCCAGATAATTCTTTGTTGGAGGGGGCTGTCCTGTGCACTGTAGGATGTTTAGCAGAATCTCTGGTGTGTACACACTAGATGCCAGTAGCAGCCATCCCCCAATTTTGACAACTCACGATGTCTGAGACATTGCCCTCCACCACCTTGAGAACCATATGCTTTAGATAATTTACTTGAAATGCTTACATACAACAGTATGTATACATGGTCACGATCTCCACCTCAAATATCTACAAGCCCAAGAAACCTCTAGCACTGACAGGTGCCAGGCAAATAAAGGTCTCTGAAGCTTAGGCTGCCTTTGCTTTTGATAAACCCACCTCTGCTTGAGTTGAGGGCTTGCACTTAGATTGGAGCAGGGAGAACACCCATCACAAAAGAAAGCAAATACATCCTTTATCCAGATTCACCAATCTGTAACATTTTGACACATTTGTTTTCTTCCTCTCTCTCTCTCTTTCTCTCTCTCCCACACACACATATTGTTATCTATTTTCCTGAGCTATTACAATAGTTTTCAGACATCATGCCTCTTTACCCTTAATGTTTCACTGTGTATTTCCTAAAAACAAGAACATCCTCAGAATAGTTGTCAACTTCAGGAAATTGCACATGGATATGATACTTTTATCAAATCTAACTTCCATACTCTAATTTTTTTCAGTTGACCCAATTATGTCCTTTATAATTGTCTTTTCCATGTTCCATCCAGTACAGGTAAAACAGGAGGGATGGGGGCAGGGCACAACCTTTGAAAGAATGACATAGCCCGAGGACATGACATAAACTGATTAGAACCAAATGGGTCCAAGATGGCAGACGAGTCAACTTCCACCAGACCTTGAGCCTCAGTATAGGCTCACATCAGCAAGCTACATGACACACCCACAGGCGCCATGACAGGTCCAAGGCTGACCATAAGGATCAAAAAGTGGGCGGTGGCCCAATTCCTGGAAATCCCCGCCCCTTCCTAAAATAGCTGGAATACTCCTCCCACTCATTAGCCTATGAAATTACCCACCCCTATAAAAACTGACAACTCCATACCCTGGTGCCTCTCTCACCTTCTGAGATGGCCCACACTCTGTCTGGGGAGTGTGTTTCTCTCTAAATAAATCCATTTCTTACCTATCACTTTGTCTCTCACTGAATTCTTTCTGCGATGAGACATCAAGAACCTGAGCTTCATTAAGTCCTGAAACCAGGTGTGTGATCTCAGTTGGAAGACTGTGGGTTTTGGTTGGATTCGAGTCCCGGCCGCACGGGTTCAAGTCCCAATCAGGGTTTTGGATGGGTTTAGGCTGGGTTCGAGTCCCGGCACAGGGATTCCAGTCCTAATCTGAGGTGCACGGTTTCACCGGACCTGTTGCAGGACCATATATTACATGTAGTTCTCATGTTTCTTTAGTCTCTTTTTATCTGGAATCTCAGTTTGTGTTTGTCTCTCATGCCAGTGACACTTTTGAAGAATAAAGGCCAGTTTCTTTCCTTTAATGTTCAATAATAAAATATTTGGTATTTGTTAATTTATACACGTTTACATTTTAATAATAAAATATTTTGAATCTGTAAAAAAATAAATAAATAAAAGAAAAGAAGGCCAGACAGAGTTTAGGGTATAGATACCAGTAAATCGATAGACTTGAATCTTCTCATTACTTGTGTTTTCTCAGTGCAATAAAAAGCGAGGGCCTCCACTAAGAGCGTGTTGGCAGGAGGCTGTGTTAGAGTTTTGCAGGAAGGGAAGGAATGAAGTAGTCACTCTGTAGAGTAAGAGAGTGAGTGGACTAGGGTTCCTGTAAGCCTTGTAATGGACTAGAAGTGAGATAGAGAAAGAAGACCAGTCCCGGCAGCTCGAGGGTGGGACGGGTGCCTTATAAATAAATGCACGCCTCATCGCCAGAGCACTCTGCCCTGTCATAGGCATTCAAGCTGCAGTGGCAGGTCAGACCACGTGATACTACTGTCCTTCTAGTTCTGGGATGCTGTGATTATAGAGCAAAGCAACCTGATGCCCTAGACTTTACCATGCAGAATCACCCCGCAGCACCTTCACTCACGAGAGCATAAGATCAGTCCCATAAATAACGGTTGTGAAGGCTGAGCACACTGGCCCTGAGTGGGGGCTTTCCAGGCCTCATCTCATTCAAGACTCTCAGCAAGATAAGAGAATTCTAGAAAGTGTGAGCCATGTATCCACTGTCACACAGCTGGTAGAAATGGCGTGACCCAAATCGAGGAACATTCTACAAAATGCCTGACCAGCATTCCTCATGACTGTCAAGGTCAAAAAACAAAACAAAACAAAACACAAGTAAAGACTGAGAAACCAGCTCAGACCAGAGGAGACTGAGGAGGCATGATAACTCAATGCAATGTTATATCTTGGATTGGATTCTGGAACAGAGAGAGGGTATTACTGGAAAAACTGGTGAAATTCAAATGAAGTCTCGGGCTTCATTAAGAGTAAGGTACCGATGTTGGTTTCTTAGTTCTGACGACTGTGTCATGGTAAGATGTTAACATCAGAGGAGAACAGGTGAGGTGCCAATGAACACTCTCGGTATTATCTTTGCAATCTTTCTGTAAATCTAAAATGAGTTCAAAATAAAAACTTCCCTAGAAACAACGATAACAGCAGTAGTGTTATAGCAGCAACAGCAACAAAATCAAAGATGTGACTAATTCCCAGGCATCCTGACTCCAGGAGCTTTGCTTGTCTGTGATGTTCCAGCCATTGGGAGCTGGAGGTAGTTATCCTGTATTCAACATGACGTGTCTAAGGCCTCTGCTTTCTGCTTTTACACCGACATGTGTCCTCCAGCCAAGAGGCAGCCTGGTACGGTGCAAGGGACGGCTTTGAATCCAGGCAAAAGCTGGTTCAGCATCAGCTCCCCTATTATTAACTAACCATGTGTCTGTAGAAAAATCACTTTCCACCTCAAACCTTTGGTTTCCTGCATCTGTAAACGGCAGCCCATACATAATCTCTCCCTGACCCAGGCTTCACGTGAGACTCCAAATGGAAACAGAGAAAAGCACAACACTTGGCACGCAGTAGGTGCTCAACAAACACGAGGTCAGGCTTCTTTCTTAAGAGCGCAGAACCAAAAGCAAACCCAGCCTCTTTCTTTCTGACAAGAACCTTTCATGTTTGATTTATAGGCTGGTTTAGGTAGTTGAATTTTTAATAATTCATAGCCTTGCTGTTAATATCTGTAGTCGTTGAATTCCTCTAATAAAACATTTAGGGATTTCTTCCCTCCCTGAAGTGTATTTTGCCCGGAGAATGATATGTTTTCTGAAATCTAGGGCTTGGATGCCCTCTCTTAACTTTCCTTTCTGCTGCTAATCCTGTCTATTGCTGTGGCAGGGGTGAGAGATGCCAGCTTGGGTTTTGCTAAGTAGCTATGGGTGTGCAAAAAATAGCGGCATCGATTCAACTGCGGCTGCGGCTTGGGACATGGGATCACCTTACTAGGACCTGTGTGGTGGTTATGAATCGACTGCTTATTAGAGCTGAGTTTGAACTCAGATTTGCCATGTCCTTACTGTGTGAGCTCATACAGGTAACCTAACCTTTCTGTGCCTTTGTTTTCTCGTGTACAAAAATGGGAATGATAACACTCTTGGTTACTTTGCCTGGCATGCTTCTGGGTCTTCACATTCTGCCTGTACCCATAGAACCTGCTTTACCTAATCTTTCCCAGCCTCAGCCCCTGCCTCGTGCATTTGATGTGACAAACAGACTCCCCAGTTATTCCTTTTTCTTCTCACTTTGGTTTGGGCCATTTCCACGAGAACCCCAGTCTCTTTCTTGGAAAAAACCCTGCTGGCTTTGTCATTTCTCAGTTGCCCTAAATTTGGGGGAAGGGACGGATGATTCGAGCATGCTGTGGTATCTTCTTAAGGAGGCTCTGGCTCCCTCTCAAAGACGCAGGAGAGTCTGAAACGCAAGGCAAGCTTCACAGGTGCCAACTGTATTGTTCAACGAATATACTCCCCTTTACAGCACTTATATTTCATTCTCTACTGCCAGAATGGAGACACATGCTGCGTTTCTGCATTCGTAATTGGGGAAGAACAGATGGGAGAGATGCAGTTGGAAGTAATGCTGTCATTAAAATAATCTATACTGCTCGTAACTCTCTGGCATGTGCAAGAAGGTGAGTGGAGCCACGTGGACCAAGTGTCTTCACATCCATTCCTCGGGGAAATTATGGGGGGTTCGTGCTTTGGTAATATCCACATTCCCTCACGGCATACCTCTGTGGGTGCACCTCTACCTCCGGGGCCCCGAAGACAAGAAAAGGAGCAGATTGGTGGAAATATTTCCTTAGGTGGGGTGGGCATTCTGGAGAAGAACAGCACGGGCAAAGGTGCAGAGTCTGGAAAATAGGGGGTGTTTTCAATTACTAGTAAGAAAAGCAGCCTGGCTGGGGTGGAGATCTTTTTAGGGAAGGAGTGGGGAATGTGGCTGGAAGAAGAACATGGGCCGCGGTGATGAGGTTCTTAATGCCAAGAAATGTTGAATGAGAATCCCTAAGGTTGGCAAAAAGAGCCCTGGCCTGGGAGTCAGGCTCAGTTCAGGCTGTTACTAAGTAACTATGTGAACATGCGAAAGACATATCTTTCTTGGGCCTCAGTTCTTCATCTGTAAAGGGGAGTATATTCTTTGATGATCCAAGTAAAGTCTTTAGTAGCTTGAAGGACAGTAGCTCCGAACTTCAGCAGGACACAACTAATTCCTGAGTCTTTATTCTCTTCTGGCCATGAAGGTCAAGTTTAAACTAAGGTTATCCAGTCCCTATTGTTTTATTAATAATAATAATAAGATAAGAAGGCTCCCTGTTACTGAGGGCCTACTTTGTGCCAGGCACTGTAAAATTCTTTATTATGTGTCTTGATCTTGATCACCATCATCAGAAGCCCATCATGCAGAGGTTGTCACCCCTTCACATCTGGAGCTCAGAGGTAAGAGGACGTACTTGTGTCACCCAGTGCTGAATGGCAGGGCCAAGAGTCATGCCTGCCTTTGGCAGCTGCCTTATTCTCGCCAGTCCCATTGCCATGACAAAATGGCACCTCCTAAAGCAAAGAACACTGTGGAAATCTTTAATGTCCACTGGCTAATTTAATCCTTTCCACTGCCCTTCAAGGGAGATCCTGGGATCTCTATTCTCTAGATGAGTACACTATGGTTCTGTCAAAAGAAATCACTAGTCCAATGTCATAAAACCAGCCTGTGAGATAGTGGAGCCTCGGCTTCACATTGGCCCTGCATAAAGGCTCTGGATGCTACCTTAGGTGTTTCTTTGCTCAAATTCACACAGGTGGAGCCTGGAATTAGGGAGCAGCTCCACAATCTCTTCCCCCAAAGTCTGGGATGTTCTTTGCAAACTTTTTTCTCAAGGACGCCCCATGCTGCCAAACTTCCAAACTGCCCTCTCCTGCCCTGGGAAGGATTCTCTGCAGACACGTCAATGCCATTGTCACAAGGGGAACATCTGGGCTGATACCTTCAAAAGTCTGCAGCAGTCTTACACTTGCTAGAAGGCCAAGGATTCCCTGTAGCTGTGACCAACCTCTTCCTTGGGGAAAAGGCTTTTGACCACTAGACCAGCATGTCGACTCAAGCTTTAGAAGATGATTTTTCACCATACTCTTCAGAGGGTCACCTTATTTCTACACACTGGAGTTTCATACTGTTACCTCCCCCCACTATCGATGGGCCACCACCAATGAAAAGTGCTGGTGAAGCTCTCTGGACATCACTTTAGGGCATCTGAGGTTGCAATTTGGGAGGGAGGAGGGGAAGTTGACTGAGTAGCTCTTTTATACAAATCAGCTCAAAAATATCCAATCACATCCCTGCAAGGTGGGTACTGCATTACTATCCCCATTTCATAGATGAGGAAATTAAATTTAGAAAGGTTTAAATGACTTGCCCAAGACATGTGGTAAGTGACAGAAGCAAGGTTTGAATCCAGGTCTTTTGTTTTTCGGACGTCAAAAACCTGTAGCCTTTTTGGCTGTACCACATGACCTCTGATGCTAAGAAAACACAGATTTGGCCCTCATCTGTCTCACCTCCACTCTCACCTTTCTCATTGATCCCGGATTTCTCACTACCTTGGGAAATGCCATTGTTCCAGCCATTTGGGCAAGAAAAGTGCTAATTTCTCTTGGAAGATATTTCCCTGGCCATTTTTTGCTTAAGGGACAAGGATGTCAATTTTGGACTCCTGTGTATTGCAAAGACCCCGGTGATGACCATGTTCTTGCCACCCACAGAGTCTTTGCACATGCTGTTCCCTCTGTCTGAAATGCTTTTCCCTCACCACTTTCCCTCTTTAACCCTGCTCACCATTTAGATCTCAGATCTATTGTGACTTTCTCAGGAAGCGGCCCTGAACCCATGTTGAGGTCAGCCCCCTCCCATCCCAATGAACTCTCAGAGCATTGCACTACTTTACTCTCTGGCACATAGCTCAGTTTCCAAGTATTGATTAATTGGTGAGTTATTGGGTTTATGCCAGCCTCTTCCACTAGACCATAAGCTCTAAGAGGGCAGAGAGCACATTTTCTTGTATCACTATTGAGTCCTCAATTCCAATCACAGAGCTTGGAAGATAGTAGATGCTCAATGAGCATTTCTGAATGAATGCATGGATGCATTAAAGTACAGGATGCTAACATGCCTGGGTCTGGAGACAACAGAATTTCCTAACTTGTGCTTTAAAGAGGCATAGCTTACTCTTTGTGGCTAGTTAGAAATACAGAATTTCCGGCTCCATCCCAAACCTTTCTGAATCAGAATCTGCATTTTAACATGATCCTCAGATGATTCCTATGCATATTAATGACTGATCAGCACTGCAAAAGAGAAAGGAAGGTAGAAGGGAAGGCTGTGGTAGCCCAAGGTAATAAATCAGTTAATTGGTTCACCAATTAATTTGGTAAAATTATCTGAGCACCAACTATGTGCCTAGTACTACATTGGGCCTTGTGACTCTGGCGTGAACACAGTAGATATGATGCCTGCCTTTAGAGAACACCTTATACCTGCCTGGATGGGCAAGGCATCTAGAGCTACTAAAGCAGAGGGAGGAGATGCTTATTGATCTAGGGGCAGGAGGGCTTCCTGCAGGTGGTGACTGGGAGTGGTGGGTAGAGAGGGCAACCTCATACTCAGGGGAGCTTCTTGTTACATGTCACCAGGCTAGAGGCTGACAGATGGCTTGGGAGGTTCTTGAAATAATCCAGGCTAGAAATGCAAGCTGGTCTTTATTCCCCTGTAGAGTCTCTCCTCCACTCTCTCCTGTAAGCCTTTCTACAAAACCTGTGAATCAAGTAATGGCCAAATCCAATGACCTCTCTCTCCCATGAGAGCCTCCCTTTTTCTTTTCTTATTTACATTCTGCCTCCAAATGTCAATTTCCCACCTTCTTCTTGACTCCCTCTATGTTTTCTTCCCCCTTCCACCAATGCTTTTCCTAGCATTCCTCTGATATATCCATTATGTGGATTATAATGTAGCCCTTAGAAATTATGTTTACAAAGACTGTGTGATAACACGGTTATAACAGGAAGTAGGGTGAAAAATCATATAGGCATATCATTACAAGTCTTATAAAAATAAAAACACTATGTATCGTTAAAAAAAAAAGCAAAACTCGCGAAGTATCAACCAATATTTACATTTGCATGGGGACTTAAAAATACTTATTTAAATTTTCTCTATTTTCCATTTTTTTATGACTTGGGAATGTCTTTTATAAATAAAAATAAATAAATAAATACCACAAATTTAAAACTGCTGCCATTTATTTACTATGTCATTTTGGGCAAGTTTGTTAATTTCCCTGAGCCTCAGTTTTCTCATCTCTAAAACGGGGTCAAGAATTGTGCTCCCCACACGGGGTGTTTTAAGATAGTGTTCATTGATCCTGGCAGGACAGAAAAGACTAAAACCATAGCAGTATCATTATTGTGATCAGTTCACAGCTTAACTGTTCAGTGCAGGTTGGGATCAAAGAACAGGATGAGTCTGATGAGGTAGGGACAGAGGTTGGAGACAGGAGGTCACTGTTTGGGAGTCCTGAACTTTGGAATTAATTTTATTCCTAATTGGCTGTATGACCTGGGTAAGTCCTGTACCATCTCTGGGCTTCTGTTTCCCCAAATGTTTAAGAGGAACACAGCCTCCATGATCAACAGAACTTCCTGTTACAGCTCAAAAAGATACTATCTCAATTCCCCTGGAATTCACACCGTGAATGCTTTAACAGTCCTAAAAATTCTATTGGGCAGATACCGCAACCTCTTTCAAATGTCTCTTAGCCCTCTGAGGTGTGCTGACCTACGAATAAAGTTCCATCTCTGTTAAGGTCAGGAGGCCTCATACTTGCTTTCAAAGCGCTACAAGGCCCCTCCTGCCCTGCTAACCACAGAGCAGTTCTTAGAGTTGTTTAGATTCTGTCCATTGTTTTTAAAAAATGCCACATTAAATTAACACAACATTGTAAATCAATTATACTTCAATAAAATTTTTTTTAAAAGTTCATGAAAAAGATATCCCATGCTCTTGGATTGGAAGAATTAATATTGTTAAAGTGGCCATACTACCCAAAGCAATCTACAGATTTAATGCAATCCCTATCAAATTACCCATGACATTTGTCACAGAACCTAGAACAAATAATCCTTAAATTTGTACGGAACCTTAAAAGATCCAGAATTGCCAAAGCAATCTTGAGGAAAAAGAAGCAGGAGTCATAACCCTCCCAGACGTCAGACAATATTACAAAGCTACTGTAATCAAAACAGCATGGTACTGGCACAAAAACAAACACATGGGTAAATGCAACAGAACAGAGAGCCCAGAAATAAACCCACACACCTACAGTCCATTAATCTTCAACAAAGGAGGCAAGAATATACAATGGAGAAAAGACAGTCTCTTCAGCAAGTAGTGTTGAGAATGTTGAACAGCTGCACGCAAGTCAATGAAATTAGAATACACACTCATACCATACACACACACACACACACACACACACACACACACAAACACACAAAAAAATACCTCAAAATGGCTTAAAGATGTAAATATAAGACATGATATTATAAAAATCCTAGAAGAGAACATAGGCAAAACATTCTTTGACATAAATCATACCAATGTTTTCTTAGGTCAGTCTCCCAAGGCAATAGAAATAAAAGCAAAAATAAACAAATGGGACCTAATCAAACTTACAAGCTTTTGCAGAGCAAAGGAAACCATAAACAAAACGAAAAGACAACCAACAGACTGGGGGAAAATATTTGCAAATTATGCTACTAAGAAGGGCTTAATTTCCAAAATATACAAACAGCTCATACAACTCAATAACAGAATGGCTTAAAGATGTAAATATAAGACATGATATTATAAAAATCCTAGAAGAGAACATAGGCAAAACATTCTTTGACATAAATCATACCAATGTTTTCTTAGGTCAGTCTCCCAAGGCAATAGAAATAAAAGCAAAAATAAACAAATGGGACCTAATCAAACTTACAAGCTTTTGCAGAGCAAAGGAAACCATAAACAAAACGAAAAGACAACCAACAGACTGGGGGAAAATATTTGCAAATTATGCTACTAAGAAGGGCTTAATTTCCAAAATATACAAACAGCTCATACAACTCAATAACAGAAAAACAAACAACCCAATCAAAAATTGGGCAGAAGATCTAGATAGACATTTCTCCAAAGAGGACATACAGATGGCCAACAGGCCCATGAAAAGATGCTCAACATTGCTAATTATTAGAGAAATGCAAATCAAAACCCCGATGAGGTATCACCTCACACTAGTCAGAATGGCCATCATTAAAACATCTACAAATAATAAATGCTGGAGAGGGTGTGGAGAAAAGGAAACCCATCTACACTATTGGTGGGAATGTAAAATGGTGCAGCCACTATGGAAAACAGTATGGAGGATCCTCAAAAAACTAAAAATAGAGTTGCCATACGATCCAGCAATCCTACTCCTCTACTCCTGGGTATATGTCTAGACAAAACTATAATTCAAAAAGATACGTGCACCTCTATGTTCTCAGCAACATTATTCACAATAGCCAAGACATGGAAACAACCTAAATGTCCACCAACAGATAAATGGATAAAGATGTGGTATACACACGCACGCACACACACACACACACACACACACACACACACAATGGAATATTATTCAGCCATAATGAAATAATGCCATATGCAGCAACATGGATGGATGTAGAGATTTATCATGCTAGGCAAAGTAAGTCAGACAGAGAAAGACAAATACCATACGATATCACTTATATGTGGAATCTAAAATACAACACAAATGAACATATCTACGAAACAGAAACAGACTCACAGATATAGAGAACAGACTTGTGGTTGCCAAGGGGAAGGGGAGGTGGGGAGGGAAAGATTGGGAGTTTTGGATTAGCAGATGTAAACTATTGTACATAGAATGGATAAACAACAAGGTCCCACTGTATACAGGGAACTATATTCAACATCCTGTGATAAACCATAATGGAAAAGAATATGAAAAAAAAATATATATATATAACTGAATCACTTTGCCATACATCAGAAATTAACTCAACATTGTAAATCAACTATACTTCAATAAAATTAAAAAACAAATCATGAAAAAAATGCCATGTTGATATGTTAGGAATTAGGGTGGGCAGTCCCCAGTTCTCGGCTGTCAAGCACACACCGCCTTGCTCTTTGTAATTCAGTTCTTAAAATTGATGTCTTATTTCAAATACTGCCTCCTATTTCTCCCAACACTGTACAGTGAAGGTGGGGGGTTGGATCAGATTCTTCTCTAAAAAAGGCTTTGAGCTCCAATCGTCTCCTCCTCGCAAGGACAGTGGCAGTTTCAGTAGATGGAGGACCTTTCTCCTGAGTACAAGGCTCTGTCCCAGAAGTAGCCCCTCTCCCCCAACCCCAGCCCCCCATGAACGTCATGTTCAGAGGAGCCAGACCAGCTGACTCTGCTCTACATGAAAGCTCTAAACAATCTGGTGGCATAAAAGCCAAAGAGTTGTTCTCCACCTCCTCCTGTAAGAGGAAGATTAACTGGGAATAATTTAAAGAGGAGAACGCAAATGAGGAAGACTGAAAGGTAAAAAGAAAGGGAAGAATGGGAACAATTAACTTTCAGGATCCCTTACAAAATCCTGGGTCAACATCCTACTGGTCTCTTGCAAGCCCTGTTCATGCTCATGACGCTTGCTTACCTTAGCAGCTTAAATGAAAATGCTTCACTATGTCCTGTGCACCTGTGTCCTGTGTTAAGCTCTTGAGCATGCATGGCCTCATTTCACCCTCAGCTAGAATGTCAGCTCCATGTGGACAGCGGTGGGTTATGTGGCATGTTTGCTGTTGCACCCCTATTTTTTAGGACAACACCAAGGCCCCTTGTATGTGTTCATTAAGTATTTGGTGATACAATGAATGATGACACTCTGAGGCTACTAGGATTATAACCTCCATTCTACAAAGCATAAACTGGAGTTCCTGGAGATTAAGTTACTTGTCTAAAGTCATGCAGCTGATAGGAAGTAGACCCAGGATTCAGGTCTGTCTGACCTCGAAGCCTGCTTTGTTTCAGGCCCTCTGCCCATCAACCATGCCTACCCCCCTCTACCTCCCTATTTAAGGCTCCTTCCTCTTTCATGTGACTGCTCCAGGGCCACCTCCTTCAGGAAGTCCTCTTTGATCACTTCTTTGGAAGGTAGGACTCCCCTAGGAGTGACATAGTCCACAGCCCTCCTATCCTTTCCCAAGTCTAAAGCCACCTTCCACAGAAGGCCCCTTATTATTACCCTGAGCAGTGTCTGAGTACTTGATACCTGGTATCGTTACTGTTTGCAAAGTGTGTGCCCATAGCAAGTTATAAGCTTCTGAAGGAAGTCTCTGTATATGATTTATTTTGTGTATTGCAAGAATGCCTGATTCATGATGGGTTTTTAATCAATTTATGTTCAGTAATGACTAGTTCAAGCCTTGGCATCATAGTGTCAGGGAGCAATTTGGCGTTGCCTATCGAAATTTAAAATATCTTTTCTTTTATCATATAATTCCAACTTAAAAATCCTCAAACATAGTCATTAAAATTCACGCATGAGGCTGTTCATTGTAGCATTGCTTATACTAGTAAAAACAACAACAATAACTTAAAGGCCTATTACTGGTGGATGGTTAGCTCATGATACATCTGTACTATGGAATATTAATCAGCTATGAAAAGGAATATTGTAGATTTGGGTGAACTGACATGGAGTCATCTTTAAACCATTGTATTAAGTAGAAAAAAGCAAGTTTCAGGAAAAATATATAGTTAAAATTTCCCTATATAAATGCATGTCAACCGTTCTAGAATCTGCTCTTCAAATTGCTAAGCAGCGGGTACTTTTGGAGTGAGATCTAAGTTTGATGAGTGAACATTTCTGCTTTTTTCCTCTGAAAATACATCTTAAGATTTTTTTTTTTTTTTTTTTTTTTTTTTGTGGTACGCGGGCCTCTCACTGTTGTAGCCTCTCCCGTTGCGGAGCACGGGCTCCAGAAGCACAGGCTCAGTGGCCATGGCTCCCGGCCCAGCCGCTCCGCGTCATGTGGGATCTTCCCGGACCGGGGCACGAACCCGCGTCCCCTGCATCGGCAGGAGGATTCGCAACCACTGCGCCACCAGGGATGCCCAAGATTTTTTTGGTGACCTAAAACAACAGACGCATAGGACATGAAGACTGGAAGAGGCAGTGCAGGATGGGGCTCAGGCTCACTGAGTATTTATCATCTGCCAGAGATGGGCTGAGGTCTTTGCCTGTATTCCTCACTTACGCCTCATAACAAACCCTCAGAGGTAAGGATCAGCAGTGCCACTTTATAGATGAGGACGTTAAAGTTCAGACTCAAACACAGCCTGTCTAAATCTCAAGCTCATCCTCTTCAAGAGCTTAACACCCAGAATCTAATCAAAGTCCGTTTTGTGGATGGAGATGTGGAGCCCTCTGCGGTTTCACCCAGCTGGAGGTCAGCAGCCAGGAAGCTCCCTCCTGTGCTGTGTCTCCCTCTCATTGCTTTTCTCATCTGGAGGTCATCACCCCAGCCAGCCAAGTTGCTCTTTAAGGGCAAGGGCAAGGACAAGGGCTTTGCCTTTTGTTTCTCTGCCCCCAGGTCTGAGCTGATCATACTTCCACAATGAGATAGTCACTCCTCGAGGGTCCAAGTCAGCACTTACATGGCTTCGTTTGCTCTTTTGTCTTTAGAGATGGAGTTGAGTTGTCTTTTTGCAAAGCAGACTTCCAAGGAGGGAAGAGTGGTACCATCTGCATTTTTTCAGAAGAGGTGAGTGAGCAGGAAGGAGCTATAGGAAACAGTTCCTGTTTGGCGATTAGACCCAACATTCATCGATCAGGTTTGGCAGAGACATCCACAGCTTTCGTTCCTGGGGATGGTGATCGTGTCAGGGTCTTTGATGCCTGGCTGGTCTGCACTGGAGATGGGCCATCTCAGAAGGAGTCAGAAGGTGGGAAATAAGAATTCAAATTAGAATCCTTAAAACTCAGATTTGGGAGGAACCTTAGCAGAGGTGATTCAATCCAACTTCTGACCCTTGTGAGGGAATCTCCCTGGATCTTCCCTGCAGAGTGACCGCCAGGCTCTGCTCCAGTGACGGGGAGCTCACTACCTCACAGAGGAGTGTGCTCCATTGTTGAACAGGTCTCACTAGGAGAACGCACTTGCTGGCGGTGCTGAGACTTGCTTCCCCTGAACCCTCATCCACAGGGCTCTGAGGTAAAGGGACCGGGCTCTGAGGTAAAGGGACCAGACTCTTCGGCCCTGCCTAGTGTATGACTCAGGATAAGGCACTGAAGGTACTTAGGAGGCCTGAGAGATTCCTTAGAATCTAATCCCTTATTTCACAGATGGGATGAAGTCCAGAGAGTGGACATTTTATTAAATTCCAAGCCTCTTGACCCCCAGTTCAATGCTAGAAGAATACACCCACTCTGCTTCCTAATATAAAAAGAAATAAGGACTCATTCCCTCAATCCCAATTACCAAAATATCAGACACTTCTTTTTAAGTACTCTGCTCAGAGCTACAGGCCCTACTGAATCATCACCACCACCACCATCATGGTAATAGTGATTATACACTGAGTGTCTACTATGTGCTTAGGCATCCCGTCCAGTGTTTCACATTGAGTGGCTGCTTCTGAAGAACCTTGTGGAGAGGGGCAAGGAATCTCCCACTCTCAGAAGGAATGGCCACCTATCATGACAGTTGTCTTTCAAGTAGCTTCTTAACGAAGAAAAGATGTGCTTCCTCCTGCCAGATCTCATCATCTGGGGCTTCTAGTATCAGAGTGGGGCTGCTTTTCCTCTGCCGAAAAGGAAATGCCCATGCCCATGCACACACACACGTGTTTATACAGGTCCCTGACACACAGATACATGAAAGGGAGCTCGGGGCTGACTGCAGGAACTGCCTTCTCAAGTGGAATTATCTACAGTCCCAGAGCACTTCTTTCAGTTTCTCAAACAGACCCAAACCTGGCCCTGCTGCTCCTATTTTTTTTCTTTTTTTTGCACATATTATAGGTCATGATTAATGACTAAGGAAGACAATGGTTTCTGCTTCCCAGCTTGGATCATATGTACCTCTCCTTCCCTATATCACCCTCTTTCCTCCCTCTATACACAGGATACACACACACATACCTCCCGCCCACACACTCAGGCATGAACATTCATATTCAAAAGGGTCCAATGTCCCCTTATTGTCCATAAAGTTGAAACACCCTAGCCTAGAAATAAGGTCCTTTATGATTAAGCCTCATTGCTTCCTTCCAACCTTACTTCCTCCATTTTTTGTCATTCTCCATCCAAAGTGGTCTCCTGTGCACTCCATCTCAGCCCTTTCTCGGACGGTGCCACTGGCTGGAAGGCCATCCCCTGTCCAATCGCCAAGGCCCAGTTCAAATACTACAATGTCCATGAAACCAGCAGTGATGTTCCTAGGATTCCTGCTGTAAATAATCTCTCTCTCATCAGAGCTCTTAGGATCATTTTCAAAAATTGCCTCAAAATACATATTGATCCCAACAATTTATGCAGGTGCCTGAACCGTTACCACCCATCCCCCGCCCTCCAACATAGAGATTTATTTTTGGTGCACGTTTCCCTTTGGTACCACCTATAGCCTTGGAAGCTTCATCTGTTCTTCCAGGAAACTCTACTTACCTCTTCTTCTTTTTGTTCCCTGTCTTCATGTTACCAGGTCCCATTTCAAAAAACAAGTGCAGTGATTTTGCATTGCTATTATTTTTCATCAGTGTTATAAGAAATGTTTCATCAACTCTTGTAATAATATGCCTGACTATGTTGATAATAATAAGTTAAATAAGGCATTTGATTATTGATCACTTCATTTAAAACTTTCACAGAACCAATGAGCTGGCACATTTTTAAAAATTTCCATTTTATAGATGAGAAAACCAAGTCTTGGAGAAGTCAAGTCATTCATGCAAGTTAAGTCACCCACAGAGTAACAGAGCTGAGATGTGAACCCAGGCATAGCTGACTCCAAAGCTCAAGCTCTGGATCACAGAATAACCCAGAGATATTTATTCACATGCAGCTTACTATATAACAGGGAGACAGCCACGAGACCATTATTTAGAAATAAAACCTGGATTTACAAGAGAGCAGGAAGGAAAGAGGAAACAGTCAGAGCAGGCAGTCTGAGAACAATGAAATGTGGTTTACAAGTTTGGGGTAAACTAATTAATTGTGTTACAGCAAAGAGGTCAGCCTGAACAGTCCATCCTTGAGCCGGCTGCACATGAATACAAAAGACTCGTTTTTATTGTTTGTGGATAGTTCAGAAAACCTTGAGCATTTAGCTGGGAAGTGTAGGTGGCAGGGTGTCTCTGTCCCCTTCCATCAGCTCCTCTGCCGTTGTTGGGCCAGGTCTCCCCTGCTTCCTTCATCAGAACCTCTCCTTAGGGAACAATGCTTCTTACTGTGTCCTTTACAGTTAATGGACACAATGCATGCGGAGCCCTTAGCATGTGTAGCTCTCACATGGTCCTACAGTGACAGATGTAGAGCTGTGTTAAGCCCACAGTCATGGGGCTATTTATTACCTTCACATTTATTGTTACCAAAGGGAAACTGGTGGGTTTTGTTTTCCTGGCTTTTGCCGGTGTTCAGGTTCCTTCTTCAGCAAGCTTCGGTAACTCACCTGCCTACCAGCATGCTCATGAGTATTCATAGAGCGTACTGATTTGGACTGATCAGCTCCATCTATTAGAATTGTCTCGGCCACACTGAATATATAGTTATGACGGAAATCTGTCCCAGACCATCCTCCCTTCGATGCCTGCGGGCTCCCAAGGAACGGTGCCCGGGCTCCAGCTGGTTCAACACCCTTGTTTACCCAAGTGCTATCGCCCACTCTGATAGAAGCATCTCAAGGTGGGGGTCTTTTCTGAAGCATCTTTAGCCCCTATTCCGCAATCACACCTGTGGGAGATACTTAGGGAGTGTTCTTGGACTGAATGAGTGAGTGATTGAAAATACCATTGTACTGCCCTATTGCTACATACAAAGGACTCTCAGTGCTGACAACCCCCTGTGGTGTGTTTTCCTTCCCTGGGAAACCACGCCAGTTTAGCTTTGGCCATAATTCTCTCCACGTACCCGTTCATGCTTGTGCAACAACCCCGCTATATCTCTTCCTTGCTTTCAATTGGCAATAGTTCAGCATTTCCCATGACATTCTACAGCCAGTCTCAGTTTCCCTCCCTATTACGTTCCTAGCTCTCCCAACTGCCTCTCTCTTCCAAATAATGCTAAAACAGCTAGCATTTGCTGAGTACCTACTATGCAGCAGATGTTTTATATGCAAAACTTCACTGGATCCTTCCAACAGTCCATTAAGTAGGTCGATTACTACCTATTTTTCAGGTAAAAAAAACTGGGGCTCAGAGAAGGGACTTTACAAGCGTAAGAGAAATAACTGAAATGCAAACTCAGCTGTGACTGACACCAAAGTCTAGCAGTCTAACTATCTTCATGTAGAAACACTGATTAATTTTTTTAGCTATTCAAGGAAAACTGCACATATAGATTTGAATACTAATGGGTAGTCACATACCCCTGAACTCACTTTTACTCACAAACCTTCATGGCAACAGCTCTTCCTCTTCTAACCTTACACATATATCCAGTTTCTGCAGAAGCTACTCCAGCTTCCCATGTGTAAGGCCAAGAGTTGGGCGGGGCTTGGTACAAACTCTATACGACATAAATCATACCCTTGATGACTTTACAAAGGAACAGGGAGATGAGGAAAAAAGAGAAAAGAGGGAAAAAAAAAACTATATCAAAAGAATTGATTACTAGAATACTCTCAGAAACACACAAAGACTTGTGGAGGTTCAAAGGAATGAGTTAGGAAAGGTTAAAAATAAAACAACAATGTTTACTATAAGCCTGACACCGTAGTAAGTGCATTAATAACAATGGTGGCCATTTTAAAGCACCTACTACGTACTATGGGCTTTTCAGACGTCCTCCATCATCCTTACAAGAAGCCAGCAAATCCTATCTCTATTCTTAGCACTATTTTACAAATGAGGAAATTAAGGCACAGAGAGGTGGAGCAAAGTACCTAAGAATACGCAGCCATTAAGTGGCAGAACCACAATTAGAATTCAAGTATGTCTGGGTCCAAAGGCTGTATTCTTTCTGCTGGACCTACTGCCTGCAATTCTGGCATTTCTCACCTGAACCTCGTTACCTTCCAGTTGGATCCACCATATTATCTGCGTTAACAGGTAAAGAGGAAGGGGCAGAGTTGCAAAGGACCTGGAAACTAGAAGGCTTGTTTGGGAGAAAGAAGGCTTTGTGCAGATGAGATTTGAGCTGGCCCTGAAAGGACTGATAGGATTTAGTGAACAGACACTAGGAAGGCATCCTCAAGAGAAAAGTCTTCATGATCACAGCCAGGGAGAAGTGGGAGCATAACACACAGCAGAGAAAAGAAAAGGCTACCGGCCGGTGTGGCTATGGCATGAGGCGGCTGGAAGGGGACACAGCCAGAATCCCGTCGAGTCCAGCTAGAACTCTTGACTTTGGCAGACGGTTTGCTTTGAGTGAAGGGAGTTGACACTGTGGAGTTGCCTCTGCAGGAATTTAACCCCAAGCAGAGGCACTGGGACTGTTTTCAAGGGACCATGGGAAACAAATCTATTTGCTCCAACCGGGAGGCACAACGCTCCCTAGACATTGGCTCTGTGCAGCGTCTTGGAGTGTTTTGTAGGAATCTCTCCCAAACATGGGGAAACAAAGTCCACAGAGCCTTTGAGAGACAAAATGGCACTTGTTCCCCACCGTCTAATCCAAACAGCCCTTGGCTGACTAATTGAATTACTCTGGCCCACAAACTGATAGACAGCTGCTAAAAATGGTTATTGCATTATTAATTCGCTCCAGCAATTTCACATTAAACCTATACTGTTAATAATTTTCCCCCTTCTGTTTCTTCCCTCTTAATTAGACTATTTAAAACTTTGAGGGAACAGCCTTCCCATGCTAAATGGAGGCATCGGGCAAATTACATTTTTGATTGAATACTTCTCTGATAGGCCAGCAAATGAGACTGTTGAGTTGTTAATTATTGTCAGAGTTCCACACGACGCCTGCTAATGAGGCAGTCAATCTCAGCTGTCAGTCCCCGAATATTAATGGAGGCCAGTGGGTGTACTGGGAAGGATGCTTGCTGGAGGGCCAGGGTGTCCATTTCGCTGGCCGTACATGAAAGGGTGGTGACTTCCTGCTGCTAGAGCTAGTGGAAACTTGGGATGAGTGTACATAGGGGGAGACAGTAAAACAGAGGTGAGGACAGCCAGAATGGCTTCACGGCACCAGGGGGGCACCACTGGGATGGCCGGCTTGGTGGGTGTTCAGTAATTATCGCTGCTGGCCTGGCAAGGCCGGCTGTGTGTTTGGAGTTTTGCAGGGGAGCTGCTGGGGATGAGGAAGTAGCTGTTGAGCAGTCAGGAGGAGGTACACATCTCAAGACTGTGATCTGGGCTCAGCATGAGGTAGCCTCAGCGCTGAAAGACTTCAGGTTTCATTCAGCAAAACTGGGGGTGACAAAGAGGGGATGCCATCCAAGATTGGGCATCACAGAACTGTATATTTAGTCTGCAACAAAGCAGAAGCTCAGTAGAAGGACAAAGAAGGGAAAGAAATTGGATTTGATTCAATAAAATATTTACTGAGCACTTGGTATGCATGATAAAGACAAGTTCCCTGTGTTAACTCCCAGGGCAGGCATTTTTGGGAAATTACCCTTGACCTTTAACTTCTATTTCACAACTGTCCACTCCTCCCTCCCCTCCATTATACCACTTCCTAAGGCTCTGGTTCTCCTTCACTAATGCTTCAGGAATTCTTTTTCTTCTTCATCCCCATTTCTCCTTCCCCTGTCCATGGCTTGCCTGGTTACTGTCCCATCTAATTATTACTGGGTCTGCACTCTCTCACCCTCTCCTGCTGTGACCTCTTGGACCTCATCTCCTGCTCCTCCCCCAGTTCCTCAAACATAACAGTCAGTCTTCCTGACTCCCCTCTGAGCTTTTGTTTCACCCTCTCGAAACAGGGCATCGACTTGTTGTGGCATCTAGCAAGGGATCTGGTCAATACATGCTAGTTTCTATCTCCCTGAGCCTCTCTTTCCTAAGCTGCATCACTCCAACTGATGTTTAATCTTTACTCGTAGGTCCATCTCCCTATACCTCCGATCCTATTCATTTGATGATGATGTAGATATGGGTCGACGATGAGGATGAGGAGGCTGGCCTCTCAAGCCTACAACATCCTGGCAACAGGTGCTGGGGGGTTGATCCTAAAATGGAAACTCCCCTCCCATCACATGGGAGAAAGCATGAAGGCAAATTCCTAACCTGGGAGAGGCAGTGGGCAAGAAGTTTGTGAATTCGTGTAGGCTGATTTCTAGATTTTACTTTGCAACTGTGTGGGGTAATATAGTTAACAAAAAGAGAAAGAATGGAATTTAACTTCTAAAGATAAACTCTTGTCACTTCGCTAATGGAATGGTTGAGGCCACAAATGCTTACTGACAGCTTGCTATGTACCAGACACTGTTTTATGCGTCTAGGATACTATGGATGACAAAACAGGCAAGATCTCTACCTACCAGGAGCTTATATCCTAACTTGGGAGGCAAAGAGAAGATAAGTAAATCCATCCATCCATCCATACAACGATTTCAGATAATGATAAGGGATATGAAGACCGTATCTCTTATGGCACGAAAGTGATAGTGGGCCAGGCATATGTCCGGTTGGGCAAAGTTAGGGAAATATCAAGAGGTAGATTTGAGCCAAGATCTCAGCAAAGAGAAGTCAGCTAAATGAACAGTGGTCAGGGGAGAACATCGTAGGCAGAGGTAACAGCACGCACAAAGGGCCTGAGAAGAAACATAGCTTGCAAGTGGCAGGAACAGAAATAATGCTGGTTTGGCTGAATCGTGATAATGAGGGGTGGGAGGTGGATATAGTGCATTTGAGTTTAGAGAGGCCATGGCAATAAGCTTGGATTTGGCACCAAGGTCAATGGGAAGCCTTTTGTAGGATTTAAGCGGTAGAATGACACCATTGGATGCAGGTGCTTTTTAAAATTTTAAATATGTATTTATTTATTTGGTTGTGCCGGGTCTTAGCTGCGGCAGGAGGATTCCTTAGTTGTGACAGGTGGCCTCCTTAGTTGTGGCATGCAAACTCAGTTGTGGCATGCATGTGGGATCTAGTTCCCTGAGCAGGGATCGAACCCGGGCCCCCTGCAGTGGGAGCGTGGAGTCTTATCCACTGCGCCACCAGGGAAGTCTCCCTGGATGCAGGTGCTTTTTAAAGATTCCTGGTGAGCACCTTATAGATGGAATCCGGTTGGTGTGTGCACAACAACGAAGTACATTCGGTCACCGCCTTCTTAGAGTTCTAACAGTGGAGACAGACACACAGCCGGGGGTCTGATTCAAGGTAAGGACAAACAGACTTAAGGTAGACCTCCATGGCTGCTCTTCCTTTCTTCTATAGGCATAGACATTTTAGTTTGGTTTCTGGCTTCCCAGAATAAATATCACATTTGCCAACCTTCCTTGAGGCTGGGTGTGACCACTGGGTTCTTTCGTGGCTACCACGATATATGTGGATGTAGCTTACAGCAGCTCCTCCTTGGGGAGCGATTCATTGTACAATTTGCTTCCTTTACACTGTCTCCATCCGACTGCTCACAGCGTGGATGCAACGGCTGCACGACCATCTTGGAGCGCATGGGATCAGAGCTGGATCTCAGGGGTGGGGGAACACAAAGCTGGTGGCAGTCTGTATCTCTAAGCACCCCTGGAGTAAAGAGCTACCATTCGGCCCTGTATTCCTCCCGCTGAACTTTAACCCAAGAGAAATTTACACCTCCGTCTCATGTGGAAGCAGGTTTTATCTTGGGCCTCTGTTATTGCAGACTAAGAGTTACATGTGCTAATAAAGGGGTGGGGAGAGATTTTTTATCGGCATTCAGAGAGACAGGAGCTAATTCCAGCTCCTTTAAAACAAACTGCCCACATTTACTCTGAGCTTCCTTCCTACTTTCTTCTCATTACCTGCTCTCCACTCCTCGCAGCTCAGTGCTTTAGGAATGGGTAAGACTGGCCGTCTCTGAGACCTCACAATGGTCTTATTTGTGCTTCCTTGCCTACCCTCAGGCCCATTTCAAGCAGACAGGAGAGGAGCCAGAGTGAAGGTGAGCAGGAGGCAGTCCCTTCCCGCAGAGAAGCCGGCGATTCTGTTTCCTGTTTATGAGACAGGCAGGCCAAGACAAGTCTGACAAGAGCACTTCAACAATTAAACCAGCATTCATTTCACAAGGCAGGAGGAAAGCCGATGAAAGCAGAACCTAGCTAACAGGAGATGGCAACCCTTTGGAAGCTACAACTTACTGGCAAAGATCATTCCTGAATTTTATTTTTTAAAAAGCCAAGGAAAAGCCACCATTGACTAAAACCTCACCATTTAAACGCAATACGGGGAACATACCAATTATGCTGGAATCCACATGAATCTGTGCAAGATGTCAGAAAAGAGAAAAAATAATACTGAGATGGTCTGCCTGTTCTGGACTGCTCTGTCTTCTAGTTAAATAATGTCTTCAGGCAGGAGTAACAGTCAAAGAATGGAACAGAGGGTACATAGAAAGCACTGCCAATCAACCAGTCTGAACATGGCAGGATCCCGGAGCCTTCTGTTTTGTCAAGTGTTAGTCCTTTGTTTTCTGGATCAAGGAGACAGCTGGGGAGTCCTAGCAGAGGGGCTGGGGTCATCAGGGGCACTTGGGGCTCAGGAAGCAGATATTCAAGAACTGGTCCTAATGCATTTCAATATTTTTACGGCAGTCACTGTGTACTGTTACATACCTGCCGAAGATCAGCCCCACTTCCACAAATGGAAACTATTGCTCCAAAGAGGTGCCTCGATGCCTTGGACCAAAGAAGCCTGGTTTCTTTTCTCAACAGCTACAGAGATGCCAGTGTTCTGCAAGTTTTCTTCCAAGCCCCATAAAGGGCCCTGGAGTACCCATCAAAAGCAGTGCCAGCTGCAGCTAATACACACAAAACACTTTGCAATTAACAGAGCTGAGTGTGCCATTAAGACAACCTTATGAGGAAGGCAACACCCCCAAGTAAGCCTCAGAGTGCAATGGAGTTAGGCTGGAAAGCACCTAAGTGATGGCCTTGTAAAAAAAAAACACGGCTTTTGAATTCATTTAGCTCCCTAGGCTGAGGCATGATGCAGACAGATGATGGCCGGTCCATTATTTTCTGTTGACATATATATGCATCCCCATATATGGTGACTGTTGGAGAAATAGGTTTGGTTTTCTAGAGTCAGGCTGTTATGCATGAACATTCCAGCTCTTTTCCTGTTCTAGCTGTGCAAACTTGAAGGAGTTACTTAAATTCTTTGCGCTTTTATTTTTCTCATTTATAAAGAAGTTTGGGGGATAATACTCACCCCGCTAGGTTGTTGTTAAGAGTAATTACAAAAGGTGTCAGTTAATGGTAATTCCCTTCACAGTCTTTAGGCCCGTGCTGGTCGAACATATACTGCTAGATCTCACACTTTAAAGAAAACAGGACCTGGACTGAATTCCAAGAAGGGTATCCCACTGTTCACTACACTGGAGAATTAGGGCTGCGAGAGCCCAGGGCTTCAGAGAATGGGTTTTAGAGTTTTGCATGCCTGAATTTGAGTCCTGTCCCTGCTGTTTTACAATAGCTACGTGATCCTGGGCAAGTAACTTAACCTCTCTGAGCCTCACTGTCTTCATCTTTTTTTTTTTTTTTTTTTTAATTTATTTATTTATTTATTTTTGGCTGCATTGGGGCTTCATTGCTGCGCTCGGGCTTTCTTAGTTGTGGCGAGCGGGGGCTACTCTTCATTGCGGTTCATGGGCCCCTCAGTTTGGTGGCTTCTCTTTGTTTTGGAGCACAGGCTGTAGGCTCACGGGCTTCAGTAGCTGTGGCTCGCGGGCCCTAGAGCGCAGGATCAGTAGTTGTGGCGCATGGGCTTAGTTGCTCCGCGGCCTGTGGGATCTTCCTGGACCAGGGTTCGAACCCGTGTCCCCTGCATTGGCAGGCAGATTCTTAACCACTGCACCACCAGAGAAGTCCCTGTCTTCATCTTTAATACAGAAATAAATACTGCCTAACTCATAGGATTGTTGTAAGAATTAAATAATGTAACGTGTGGGCCTAGCAAATAGAGGACACTCAGTAAATGTGAGCTTTTTAAGAGATATCCATCACTCCAGAAGCATGTTCCTCCTTGGGTCACAGCTAGATTTGGGGACGAGCCAGGAAAAGAATAAAGCTTCTCGTCCCACAGTCTAGAGTACCATCTTGTCCTCAGGGAAAACAGGATTCAAATTCCATTTCCACCCTTTACTGGCTGGTGACATGGGCACTAATATTACCTGTCATTTCATTGTCATCATGTGCAAAGATAAGGAAGCAATTCTTCCTCTATGTGGGGATATACATGTCCCACCTTATGGTTTTGAGCATTAATTAGCTTCTATATTTATTTAACGCTTATTTATACTTATCATGTTCCAGAAGCTATCTTCACACTTTACAATTGTGACTCATTAATCTTCATATCAACCCTTTGAGGTAAGTACTATTATTATCCCCATTTTACAGATGAGAAACCAAGAAAGAGACATTGAGTAACTTGCCCAAGACCACATCATAGTGAGTGGCAGACTTGGGGATATTCTGGCTTTGGGGTTGATGCTTCTAATCACCGAGCTGCGGGCCACCACCATCACTGCTGCCACCACCGTCACTGCTGCCACCACCGTCACTGCTGCCACCACCGTCACTGCTGCCACCACCGTCACAACTGCACTCACTGGCGCAACCGCACTTCTCCTGTGCTGAACAGGCACCAAGCACTTTCACGGCCTCATTTTATTCTCACCACAACCCTTGTGGGATGCGTTAAGGGACTCGCCCAAAGTCACTGAGTTAGCGAATGCCAGTGCTTACAATTGATTCAAGTCTCTCTGGCCCCAAAGCCCATGCTCCTAGGCACTTTACAAAACTGTTGAAACTGGGAATGCACCCAGCACATCACCAGGTACATATCTGACAGTCTCCAGAAGGCATTTCTCTCTTCCAGGAATTTCCAAGCTGTAAAGGTTGGATTTTCTGACAGCCCTTGGGCACTCTGATATCCATCTTTTCACCCTGTCTGATTTGAAGGGTGAATCTCGGATAACAAATAAAGCCACACACATCTCCACCCTGCTCTCATTGAGCACAGCTCTGTCCAAGGCCTGGCACCTTGTTTATGTCTTTGGAAAGAAGACTGATCAGCAAAGGTGGGTGGTCAAGCACTGCCTGTCTCCTTAGGGGCTGGACAAAGCACTGGATGTGAGGACACGGGTCTAAGACACTAGGGACCAGAACATAAGAGAAGGTGTGAATAGCCCATCATTGTTTGGATCATGTGTGTCTGGTATCGAATTTGGTTTAATTTTACAGGCCTAGTATTTCTCAGGAGAATGTTGGGCTCAGATGATTCTAGGACAGTGACCTTGTTTCCCTCTCTGTCCATCTTCCACGCTGAGCCAGAATAATGGTTCTAGAATGGAAATCCAGTAACGCTCTCTCTTCCCTAAAATCCTTCCATGGCTCCCAAGTGCTCTCAGGAAAAAAGACAGGACCCCCGAATATAATCTATGAGGTTCTTCATGGTTGGTCCCTGGACCAACCACTCTCTCCTCACTTCCTTCTTCCCTATCCTCCCTCACCCTCTGCCATCAACCTTCATGCAGTAATCCAGAACACCTTGCCTTTCCCAGAATGTCTAGGTAATGTTTTCCCTTTGCTTTCTCCTGTCCCCAACTTTTCCTTTGGACGTCAGCTGGGGACTCCACGTTTCTCTGGGAAGCCAGCCTGGATGATTCAAATCTGTCCATCCTCTAATCTCTCATTTATGAGAACTATCTATTATCTTTCCAACAAGGCCAGGGACTGGGTAGAGTTTTCCACCCTGTAAGTCAGTGACACAATGGGTGAGCCCTTCATAAATATTTATTGGTTGAATAAATACAAAAACAAGCATTTCCGAGGATTAACAACTACCCTTGTTTTCGGAGGCTGGGTAGAAAGAAACATATTTAAGGTTTAAGACAAGGTAAAGGTGCAAATGGAATTGAAATTTAAAGACAAATTAACAAGTGTGGTTCTCTGATTCCTAGTTGATCCTGGTACTATATTTCATTCGTTTTATAAAGATTTGTTATGTTTTACTGAACCGTCAAGCTACATGATAGGCTCGGCTGCAAAGAGAAATATATCTTTTCTGCCCTCAGAAAGCTCACGGTCTAATGGGGGAGGCAGATACACCAAAACAAAACTCACGAAATATATTTTGGCCGTTTGAGCCTGTACCAAGCCAATTTTTGGCACAAATCGTTTCTAATTTTCTTAGCAATCTACGAGATAAGCATTTATCCCATTTTTACAGATGAGGAAACTGAAGTGCAGGGAGATTTGCATAACTCAGGTTACTTAATTTAGGTGACTTCCCTTTGTTCAGTCATGCAATGCAGTGATAGATATTCAAACTGGCTCTCCTTAACACCTGTGCTCTCTTTGCCATATTCCCTTAATTCATACTCCATTCTGCTGTAAAACACTTGAACAGCACTTTGTACATTTGCCATCATTTGTAGGCATATTACCTCATTTCAGTCTCACAAAGTACTCTTTCCGAGGCAGACAAGGATGCTATCACAATCCTCCATTTACAGATAGGAAATCTGAGACCCTGAGAAGCTGGATGATAACCTTCTAAGTCACATATTAACGCAAACAGGTACAGAATACAGGTTTCTAGGTCGTGGGGCATATTCTTTGTCACTTGACAAATACAACCTCCAAAATCGTGCCCCTTCAACCCCAGACACATGACTCCATTTGTCCACAAGAAACACTGACATTTCTTTCTCATGGTAGATCAATGACACTGCCCTATGGCTGGATGATGGCATTTTACAGGCCCCGGGGGTCCTTACCAATCCCCCATGGCCCCAAGAAGTGCTTACATTAAGTTCGCTTTCAGGCCTTTATCCACTGCTCCCCTCCTCAGCTGACACGTGAAAGGGCTCTGGAGACCATGGCCAGCTCTTGGCCCCATTTGAGGACATCACATTGGTCCAAACCACAGCACGTTATCTGGGTCTCAATATTTTATCACAATATTGTTCTTCAGACTGATAGCAATTCATTACTGTAAGTACACAGGGGGATAATTCCAGAGAAGAACTGATCATCTCTGTGAGATATTTCTTGCTATTAAAAAAGAAAAAGAAGAACATTACCAGGAAGGGATTCTCTCTGCCCCTCATTGTTTCTCGAAGTTTTATTTCCTTAATTCAACTCAACAAACATTTACTTTTTTTTTTTTTAATTGCTGTGTGCCCAGCAGTGTTAAGATTTGAAGAACAAAGATAAACATGATTGGAACCTTTCCTCTCAGGTTACCCACTCTATTAAAAAAAAAGAGATGTGTGAAAAAGTAGTTCTAACTCAGAAAGATTGGATCCGCCACTTAATTGGCAAAACATCTTTGGGCCAGGGACTTAACCTCATTGAGTCTTGATTTTAGTACCAGCATCAATGTCTTATTTAAGGATGACAGGAGATAATATAGAGTCTTGATTTTAGTACCAGCATCAATGTCTTATTTAAGGATGACAGGAGATACTATATAGACAATCCTGTATAGTAGCTAGCACATAGTAAATGCTCGATAAAAATAATTGTTTTATTATTATTATTTTCTTACTTTCTGGCCTTCTGCAGGACTGTCAACTCCTTGAGGACAGGGACTGTATGTTTTTCTTCTTTGTAACTTCTCTATCCCTTATATCTAGCAAAAGGCTCATCACATACCTGACTCTCAATAAAAAATAGAAATAAAAATAAATTAGCCAAATATATTTTAGTCATACAGACAGAAATGAAATGATTCCTGCTATTCTTTTGTATTTTTTTTCAAATTGACTAAATTAAAAAAAAAATCAGTGAAAGCCTCCTGTGTGTGGAGGGCTGGAGAGAGAGACAAATAAAACACCATCTCTGTTCTCATAAATCTCATAGCTTCATGGTGCCAGGGTGAAGGGACAAAATAAGAAAAACAGCATTTATTCTTCTTAATGATTCAGATGGAAAATGATAGCACATGGAAGAAAACTGAGGCCACTAGTGTGGGATGTGGAAGCCTTGGTTACAGTACATTGTTTAGCACTGTATTTACCCCTTTGCCCTTTCAGGACTTTGCAGTCCCTTTATTGGGGAATTATGGTAATCTAGGATACTGAGATTCTGGTCTGATTTTTTTTTTTTTTTGAAGCTTTTTATTCTGGAATAATTTAGAGAAGGGTTGCAAAGACAGTACAGAGAATTCCTGTATAACCTTCACCCAGCTCCCCCTAATGTTAACATCTTATATAAGATAATCTCATATATATACATATATGTATATAGAGAGAGATTATAAAGAATTGGCTCATGTGATTACAGAGGCTGGTAAGTCCTAAATCTGCATAGCCAATGGCCCAGTTTGAATTGCAAGGCTGGAGGTTGTCTCTGAACCAGGAAGAGCTGATCCCCAGTTCACAGGCCATCAGGCAGGATATATGTGTATGTATAACTGAATCACTTTACTGTACACTTAAAACTAACACAACATTGTAAATCAACTATACTCCAATATAAAATAAAATATGAAATTAAAAGAAAAAAGAAAAAAACAAAGGCTATCAGGCAGGAGAATTCTCTTACTTGGGGAGACTTTTGTTCTATTCAGGCCTTCAACAGGTTGAATGAGGCCCACCCACATTCAGGAGAGCAATCAGCTTTACTTAGTCTACCGACGTGAATGTTAATCTCATCCAAAAACACACTCATAGAAACACCCAGAATAATGTTTGAACAAATATCTGGGCACCCCATGGCCCAGTTAAGTTGAGACATAAAATCATGTACATTTATTAAAACTAAGAAATTAACATTGAAACAATACTGTTAACAGACGACAGATTTTTTTGAAAGCCAATTACCTTTTCATTAGAATAACCTCTACGCATATCAAACGGCACCTGAGTTAAGCCCCCAAGTTGGGACTACTGGGCTGTGCCGCCAGAACAGAGCAAGATATTCAGCCACCCGACACAGACAGAGGAGTAGAAAGAACACTAGCCCCGTAGACTTAATACTTGGATTCCAATCCTGGCTTTGCTACTAAAAGGCTGTAGGTTCCGTGCACACTGCAGCACCTTTCTGATTCTTCATTAAAGAAATCTAACTAGATAAGTCAAAAGTCCCCTCAGGCTCTAAGAGTCTATAGAAATTTAGGGAGGAGAACACTCCACCTGCAGACGCGCACCACCTGCACACACACACGCACACACACACGCACACGCACACGCAAATGACCCAATGCGGTCCCACTGCTCTGAGGTCCCTTCCTGATCCAGTGGAGTGTGCCAACTTGGTGCGCAATGACTACCACTCAGGCCCTCGGCCCTCAGAGCTGGTAAGTTCAGTCTACGCCTTGGCCCTTTTCCGGTCACAGCTAACCATCCTCTCCGTTCAACTTGAACTCCACCTGAACTCATCTCTCTAATCTCCCAAGACAGAGCCTCCTGTAGGATTTGCCCCTCTTCTCTGATTTTTGACCTCCAACCTCCCTTTGGAGTCAGTGGCTTCTCATCCCCCTGACAACTTTCATGAATTCCTTTGCCCTGGACCCCTTGGATGCTAGACCCAGATAGCCCCTGGGGTCCAGGATACTGGCCCTGCACTGCTTTCAGCTTCAAACTGCTTATTTTAGGAATGTGTGCCTGCACTAAATGCCCTGCCTTTCTTGCACAAGCTGAGACGCTGATTTACTGCCCAGAGGCACACGTGCACACACACACTCTGCCCATCAGGGACAGCTTGTGAGGGGTCCCCTTGAGCAGGGCTCCTTTCTGCACCGAAGAAGCTAGACGGAGACGAGGGGTGTGACGTTTAGAGAACATTTCCAGGTGCCTCGCAGAGAGAAGCAATGAGAGGTCAGGTTCGGCCCAACACAAACGAGGACTCAGGGAACAGCCAGGTGGCCTAGCTCAGAGGCAACAACTGCAGGAGACCAGAGGTGGCTGGTGCACTTGACCTGTAATTGCCGAAGAGGCAGTAATAATTCAAAGTCTCTGTATTCGTTAACTCTCCTCTTCATTGTCCCACACCCTCACCTGGGTGGATACACACTACAGGAACGTCAGCCCATTTCCATAGGGGAGTTGAGAGTCAGAACTATAACTAATGACGTTCTTGAGTTTCTTAACTGGCAAATCTCTACCTACTGTGGGCCAGGTCCGGCTGCCAGTAGGCACGAACTGGGGAGAAAATGCTAAATCAGCCATGATCCTAAACATCAAGGAGCTCACAGCTTAGAGGGCAGCGCAAGCGGAAAAGGTACATAATAAATTATGCATAAATGTTGAGCCTAAGGAGGGAGGGGGAGGACTGAAGGGGACAGACCTCATGGGGTGTGGGGGTTATAGGGTCCACGCTTTCCAGGGCCAAGGCTAGGAGCAAAGAGATGCTCATTCCTGCCGCCACCACCTTCAGTTCTGGGCAAACCTACACAACTGGGCCCCGAAGCGACCTGTTTACGTGAGGAGGGTTTACAGTTCACCCCGCACTGCTAGAGAAGCCTGATTCAAATGTGCGAAGACTGGATTCTGGTGATGGTTATACAATTCTGTAAATTTACCAAAAGTTGCTGAAATGTACACTTTAAATGGGTGAGTATTACGGTATGTAATTTATATCTCAGAAAAGCTCTTTAAAAAGGCAAATTCATCTTCTGGATACACTTGTGACTGTGCAGTTCTGTAGATCAAGATCATCAGTGCTTCCTTAATTTGTTCAAGATAAAATCCATTCCTCTGGCCTGACATTCCAAACACAAACACTACAGCAGAAAGGCTTAGCTCTGTATGGCGCCCTTTGCTTTAAATGCACTGGCCTTGCACGTGGCCATGTATGTTCCATTTCACCCAGTGCATTCCATGCCTTTCCGTCCTATTTCATCCCATGTCATCCCATCCCACAAGATTCTGTTTGTTTTGTTTGGTTTTAAGCACTCTCTTTAGCAATGCACAGCTCTATGACAGGTGTTAAGGATAAAGAAATGAAGAAAACAAATTTCTGCTCTCACAGAATTCACAGACTCACCTGTTCATTGTGAAGACCGATATAAAACAGACAAATAGAACCATAACAGTGAATTTGTGCAGTGCTTCCTATGTGCTGGACACTGTTCTCAGTGTTTTTACATATATGAGCTCATATCATTTTTTATAACTACTCTATAGGGGAGGTACTATTATTATTTCCATTCTAGAAAGGAAGGAACTAAAGCAAAAAAGGATTAAGCAAAATGGTCAAGGTCACAAAGGTCGTAGGTGGCAGAGGTGAATTCATATCCAGGCATCTAGTCTTCTGGGTCCATGCTCTTGACCTTTATGCTATAGGCTCACAGATCAGAGGAGGTGACATCTCAGTTCGTTTTGGGAGAGGAAATATAATCTGCCCTACAGACACATGGGAGAGGAGACCAAATGAAAAACAGGTGCAAAGATGTGACTGTATAGAGTGGGATGTGTTTGGGGAACCATAAACAACTTGATGTGGCCAGAATGTAGAGAGAAAGGGGTAATGTTGGTCAGAGATGAGGTTTGAGATGTTGTGAGGGACTTAATTACATTAGGTGGAGGTGCTGTCTTCTTTTTGGTGCTTCTGCCTCAAAGAACTAGAAAAGCAGGACTGAAAGTGGCTTAATCCATAAAGACAGGAAGTGTTGCTTATATCACAAAGTTCAGAGATAGGGAGAGTTTCAGAGTTGCTCCATTCAGCAGCTCAACTGTGTCATCAGGACCCAGGTTTCTATCTCTCCACTCTAGTAAGCTCAGTGCTGGCTTATCTCTCATGAGGACTTGCCTCACGGCCTCTAGAAGGCTGAACATTTTCAGGCTTCCTGGCCAGACATGGCAAAGTCCAAGATCAGAAAGTAACCATCACGTATGGTGTCTGCTTCTGAAGAGCAAGGGGACATATCTCAGACCACCTCTCCACACCCACTACATCTCACTGGCCAGGACTGAGGTTCACATGCCAACCTTGATCAAACTGGCAAGGAGAATCCATCATATTGGTTTAGATGATCATGATTAGCTCTTAGAAAGGGATGGGGCTTACTTTTCCCTGAATCACAGGGTAGATATTTCTATCAAATACCTGGTTTACGAGTAAAGAAAGGAGGACTGAATGTCAAGTTCGCAGCCAGTGTTTCCGAAAGAAAAACAGCCTTTTTCCTGAAAGTGGTGGTGGGGAGTGGGGAAGAGCAGGGCATTCAAAGTAAAGACACAACCAAAGTGATGGTTAGAAGCAATCTTTTATTCATACATCCATTGCCTTTTACCACTCTAGCCTGCATTCATGGCCCTTTCCTCCCTTTCTCCCTCCCTCGCTCCCTCCCACCTTCTTACCTTCCTTCCTTCCTTCTTTCCACTTTCCTTCTATTGAACACAAACCTACCAAGGTTTATAATTTGTTCAGTATTATTCTTAGTTCCGGAATCACAGTCCTGAGCAAGACACACAGTTCCTTCCTGCATTTTCTATAACCATGAGTCTTTGTCTCCCTTCAGCTTACCCCATGCCCCCTCTTCCTGCATGAAGCCTTTTATGAACACTGCAGCCCGCAGTGATCTCTCTCTTCTATCCAGAGTTTTTACCATCCCTGAGGCTGCTTGCCAATTCAGTCGGAACCTAGTGGGAGAAAAATGGGAAGATGTCCCCTGGGAGATTCTGGACATTAAAAGCGTCTTAGGGCTTCCCTGGTGGCGCAGTGGTTGCGCGTCCGCCTGCCGATGCAGGGGAACCGGGTTCGCGCCCCGGTCCGGGAGGATCCCACGTGCCGCGGAGCGGCTGGGCCCGTGAGCCATGGCCGCTGAGCCTGCGCGTCCGGAGCCTGTGCTCCGCGACGGGAGAGGCCACAACAGAGGGAGGCCCGCATACCACAAAAAAAAAAAAAAAAAAAAAAAAAGCGTCTTAGAACTAGACAGTGTCTGTTTATTTCCCTCACCCCCAACCTACACCCCTCTCTCCTCCTTTCACTGTCTTTTAAATTCTCTGATAATGATTATTGGTTTTTTAGTAGCCGAAGGGAAAAATTAATAAACTCCTCAGCCGCGCAACTTTCTTGAAATCTAATAACGATATTTGTTAGCACTGGAATGAAGGATGCAGACAATAAAACAGAAGCAGGGAAGGAGAGGAAGGCAACCTGGGGGGTGGGGTTGGGAATCAGAACAGTCTACTAGAGTAAGATCAGGGAATTGAGCCTTTAAGAAAGGGACAAGGATCTCACCTCAAGGTCTTGAGGTGGAAAGGTTATGGGGCAGGAAGAGGGTACGTGAGAGTAGTGGGTGGTCCAGGACCTCCGCAGACCAGAGGATTCATGTGCCATCTTTATCTGCCAAGACTTTTGGCGACCCCACACCCACCTCTGTACCTAAAATTGGGACCCCAGTCTCGACTGGCCTGAGTGACCGGCCACAAGTATGCATTTTGTCCAAAATAGGATTGCCTTTACATTTCAAGATGGGAGAAAGCAGGACAAAGTTCTCCAGCATGTCTTAAGCCAATGCAGAATATGCGTCATGGAGAGGAATGATATCTCTTTAGTAGTTATAGACTAACTGTTGCTGTTTCTTAGTTGGAGACGCTATCTCTGATGTGATCTAGGAAGGCAGTGGGTGAACTCTAAAGGAATTTTGGAATCAGATCGTTCTGGATTTGAGTCACTGAACAATTATCTGCCAGCTGCGTGGTGTTGGTAAGTCACTTAACTTCTTCTGGGGGACTCAGTTTCTTATTGTGTTAAATGGGACTGATCTGTGTTCATTCTGCCTCTGTGGGCTGTTTGAGGAACAAATGGGATAATGAATGTGTTAGTCTTGTGTAGACATCTGAGTTAGGTTGACAAGGTTGGTATTTCTTCTGGGAAGATACTTCCCAAAGGGACCACATAACAGATCTCACTGAGAAATTAATGTGTGAACAACTTTGATTTTCCATCTCAATTACTTTCTCTCTCTCCGTATATCCCAGATCTCTAGGCTCTCTTCTTAAAGAGATGGGCTGCCACTATGGAGAACAGTATGGAGGTTCCTTAAAAAACTAAAAATAGAACTACCATACGACGCAGCAATCCCACTACTGGGCATATACCCTGAGAAAACCATAATTCAAAAAGAGACATGTACCGCAATGTTCATTTCAGCACTAGTTACAATAGCCAGGACATGGAAGCAACCTAAATGTCCATCGACAGATGAATGGATAAAGAAAATGTGGCACATATATACAATGGAATGTTACTCAGCCATAAAAATAAATGAAATTGAGTTATTTGTAGTGAGGTAGATGGACCGAGAGTCTGTCATACTGAGCGAAGTAAGTCAGAAAGAGAAAAACAAATATCGTATGCTAACGCATATATATGGAATCTAAAAAAAAAAAAAAAAGGTTCTGATGAACCTAGGGGCAGGACAGAAATAAAGACAC
>NC_041222.1:8896457-8903050 GCF_002837175.3 Physeter macrocephalus | reverse complement strand
GGGAGGGTGGGAGGGAGGTTCAAGAGGGAGGGGATATGGGGATGTATGTATATGTATAGCTGATTCACATTGTTGTACAGCAGAAACTAACACAACATTGTAAAGCAATTATACTCCAATAAAGATGTTAAAAAAAATTAAAAGAGATGGGCTACATCTTTTCTGTTACTCTTGAAGATATCCAAAAAGAGACGTCTTTGGTTCAAATCTAGCCAGCAGAGAAACAGACTCATTCTTAAAGAACGGAATTTTGACTCAGGCAGTGTTTTTATGTTCCTGGTCAGACCAAAGAATCTTTTCCTAGGAACCACTGGAGAGTAAGGGGCTGACCAGATTGCCCATTACTTTGAACACTGTAGTGGTATTTTCTACAAACAAAAACATACATAACATTGTAATCATCAAAATCAGGAAATTAACACTGATGCATTACTACCATAGACTCCTCAAGTCCTATTCAAGTCTTGCCAAATGTCCCAAAATGGACTTTAGGGAAAATGATCTAAGTCAGAATCATGTGTTGCCATTATTTGTCATGTCTTTAAGTCTTCTTCAATCTAGAATGTGTCCTCGGTTTTTCTTCTTATCTTTCATAACCTTGAGGCTTTCGAATACCAGACCCTTTCGATTTCTGTTTGCCTGTTTCTTCATGATCAGAGTCAGGTAATGCATCTTTGGAAAATAATATCACAGAAGTCACGTTTCTTTGTCAGGGCATCCTCTCAGGTAGCACAGGATTTTGATTTGTCTCATTTAGGGTGATCTTAACTTTATTCATCTGAGGATTAAGGTGTTGTCGGCCAGTTTTCTCTACTGTAAAGTAACTCTTTTCCCTCTGTAATTATAAAGTGTTTTGTGGAGAGGTACTTTGAAACTATGTAAATATATCTTTCCTCATCATTCAATGCATTCACTTGTTAATGTATATTAGCATTGAATGGTGGTTTCCTATGTTATTGACTGGATTATACGTCACTATATTTATTTATTTTGATCCAAATAATATAGTTTTTATTTGGCCCAAATTGTACCAAATTTGGCCAGTGGAAATTTCTTCAAGCTGGCTCCTGTGTCCTTGAACATGTCACCATTATTCTGACTTCAAGATGTTTTATTTTCCTTAGCCCTGAAATCTGCCATTTCTTCAAAGAGCTGGGATTCCTTTCAGTGGAAGTGGTGTACAGAAGTCAAGATCTTGACACTAGGCATGCTCATTGCTATTGTGTGTTGGGCGGGGGTGAGCAGGGATTGCTGGTCCCAGGCCCTACACCTTCAGTCGGCAGAGTTTAACTTCTGTGCGCACGTGTGTGTGTGTGTGTGTGTGTGTGTGTGTGTGTGTGTGAGAGAGAGAGAGACAGAGAGAGAGAGAGACAGAGAGACAGAGAAAAAGAGACAGAGAGGGAGAGGGAAGTATTTGGTTTCTATTTGTACTATACCATATTTGATTAGCATGTCTCAAAACATACTCTAGTAAACTGTTAATAAATACTCTGTGAAAAAAGAGATCTAAGGTCAACTGAGTCTGGCAAACATTGGACTTCCATGAGGTTTGAATAGGCTCCTGTGCTTGGTGACCATCCAAAAAGGCCATGTAGTACATAGCATCCATTTATATGTCAGTCTCAGTCTAGAATTTTTTATTGCTTCTCAGTGATATAAACTGATATATATATATATATATATATATATGTATGCTCTACTTGAGTTTTCTATAACATATTTGTCATCACTGTTTGAAAATATACTAGAGAAATACTAATTCTCTCTCTCTCTCTCTCTCTCTCTCTCTCTCATGCCTGCTTCATAGAATGCTGAAATCTTGTCCTCTGGAGGAAGAGGAAAAGATGAACTGAAACTGTGCCAGAACCAGTGCAGGTGTTAGAGGCTCAGGGACGGTGGGTGCAGGGTCATATCATGCCCAGTTTCAGAATGTGTAAATGTCTATGAGGAGGAAGGATGAAGCCTACCCTCACAGCTTCTTGGTGGATACAGTGAGGGTACCAAAGTCTTTATTGCTTAGTGATTAAAGGCACAGACTATGGAACCAGCCAGATTTAAGTTTGGATCTTGGATTTCCCTCTGAGAAGGATGTGAGACTTTACATACAATAATAGTACCTATCTCATAATGCCTTTGTGAGGATTAGATATGGCAGTTGCACGAAACTTAGTCCATTGCCTGGCATATGGTAAATGCTCAATAAATGGCAGGGTCTTTTTCTTTCTTCCTTGTTTGGTGGTGGCAGTTATTTCAGCATCAGCTGGGAGTTTGGATGGTCTCTCAGGGAGGTCTATAAAAGAATATGCAAGGCAATCAGGAATGAAGGAGCCAATTCTAGAAGAAGGGTCCAAGATTTCTCAATCTCAGCACTAACGGCATTTCAGGCTATTCAATTCCCACTGTGAGGGACTGTGCTGTGTATTATAGGATGTTTAGCAGTATCCCTGGCCTCCACCCACTAGATGCCAGTTGCACCCTCCCATTTGTGGCAACCAGGATTGTTCCTGGACATTGCCAAATGTCCTGGGGGGTGGGGAAAGGGGGCAAAAGTGCCCTTGGTTAAGAACCACTGGGCTAAAGGAAGCTATTTACCAGTGAGCTGAGAAGTGGCTAGGAAATGACCCCCCAAAAAAATTTTTTTTCAATAAATGTGGCTGTTCAGTGATGAAGAGATATAAGTGGATAGATAGAAGGAAGAACATGATTAAGAGAGGATGATTACTGCTTTTTAAAATTATCATTATTTATTTTTAATGAGACATGGTTGGACATGTTTAAATACTGGGTGAAAAATAGTCAATACTGGAAGACTGTCATGGCCGTTGTTTTCATTTGGTAAGCATCCCTTCTACCTTATTCTGATAACATCATCCAATTTTCTTTCTCCTTCTCTTTTCCTTTATTTTCCAGAATTACCTCTTTCTGACTTCACATGGCTATGGGGTGGCAGGGGGGAAGGAAAGGGACAGATATATAAGCACGCTTCCATCCTGGCCACAGCATATGCCAGACTCGACCAATCATAGAACTTTATCCCCTTTAGTAATAACTGTCCCAGTGAAGGGCACATGCATTTGTCTGGGCCAGTACAAATCCTTCCCTGGGATTTTATATGACAAACGGAGAAAGAGATGTTTGTTTCGTTTATGTTCAAGATGTAAAAATATGTCTCCAGAGCTCCTGGTGTCTACATCCCATACCTTAATACCTTATGGAGAATATGGAAATAATGTGGTCAACACAGAGGCAGGAGATGAGATAAGTGGGGGGAGGGAAAGAGAGAGAGAAGGAGAGAGAGGGGGAGGGAGGGAGGGAGGAGCATGAGCTCTGTTTTTCCAGATACTTCCATGTGTAAGCCCATCTCTATCGTGAGAACCACTGGATTCCCATTTATAGTGAGGCTGCTTAGAGTTGTTTTGGTCACCTACTATGAAGACAGTCTGGTTTCTATTGCAAAGATACAGGAAGGGGAAGGTATAAGCAATAGTGTAAGGTCCCCCAATACACTAGAGTGCTTGGGATCCAGAGCTCAGGCAGAAGAATTTGCCTCAGACAGGAGAGGGCCCTATCCTGGAAGTCAGTGAAAGCAGGGAAGGTATAGATGAAGCCCAGTTGTTTATTTGGTGGCAGAAGCTCAGGGAGGTACCACAGATTCTGTCAGTGTGCAAGTTGTTACCAGCAAGTTATAGACCATCCCACTTTTTTCTCTTCTATTCAAAGAAAAGCATTCCAGAATTCTGTTCTGAGGGCTACTATTTTACTTACCACTTTGAACACACTGTATTAAAAAAAAAAAAATCCCTCCCAGAGAGAAAATATTTTCAAACTTGAATCATTCGACTATCATTATTATTATTATTATTATTATTTTGCAATGTATCTAAACTCTGGGTTGAGACCCTGTACTTTCAAATATTACAAACCAGAGTAACATGAGTAACTTGTCTATTTTTAGCGTTACATTTTTTGTAATTTACCCCAAAATTTATTTGGACAAACCTGTGGGAGGGCTACTGTAGTTGAGAGCTACTGCATTGACTGAAATAACAGTAAGATATAAACGTTTCATTAATTGTCTATAATGGCATGCCCTATTTTTAACTACCTTTTATTTTATTCTTAATGCTGTGGCACATTTGACAACAGGACTTGAAAGCTGTATGGAATAGTGCAACTATCACCATCAGTGGATGGAGAGTTATAGATGGTATATGTCTGACTACTTATTTTTGACCCACAGCAGACATCACTAATTGATTCTGGCTTTCATTCTTACTGAGCTCACATGCAGCCTCAGAATCCTTCTCAACATCACGCTGCAGAAAGTGCAAGACGGGCCTGAAAGTGGCAACTTATTTTCTATTGTTGATTGCTTTAAAAGTCTTTGAGGTTTGTTTCTATTTATTTCCTGGTGAAGAAGTAATGGCTCCCAGGTTCTGGTCAAGCTAGGAAGGATCCCAGAGCAGCCTCGAGCATATGGTGCTCTATTTCAGCATCCTTGTTCTCCCATTAAGTAGAGGTGAGATGTGATGAGAAACCCAGGCTGTGAGGCTTTGGGCTTTTATCTCTGGCGATGACATGGGCAGTGTGACATGCAGGGTAATGAATTGCCCTCTTTTCAGAAATGAATAAGTTGTGGTCAGTGATGCAATGATCAATTTGCTCCATCACGTTAAGCTGCTCATTCATCATCCGCACTTGCTGTCAGGATCCCAGGGCCACTGATATTGGCCTCAAGCCTCTGCCTCAGCACGCTAAGCAATAGCCTTTGGAGCTGCATCCTCATGGCTCAAGGCTGCTTTTGATTACAACCTCCAAAGAGGGCCCTGATTCCTGCTCTGTCACCGATGACCCTGGAAAAAAAGGACCTCTGTGATGACCTGGACCACAGAGACGCAGCTCAATAAAATGCAGAGGGCCCCTTGACAGAACCCAAATGGCCTGTTCCAATACCCACCGTGTGATGGTGGGACAGCTGCATGACATCTGTGTTCCACTTCTCTATTCTAAAAGGATGGGTTGGAGGACTTGACTTCTCAGAGCTCCGCCATCTCGGACCCAGTAGGTCCTCCACAGATATCTGTTACTGGCAGGGCAGTCTGTGATTTTTTTTTTTTTTTTTTTTCAGTCTGTGATTTTAACTCTCTCATTCAACGAGGCAAATAACAACGTTTATTAACTGCTGATTATTTGGCATCGGCGAATTGGTTCATTGGCTTTTCACAGCTGTAAAGACGGCATAATTATCACGTTTATTGATGAGGAAACTGAGGGCTAGCAAGGTTAAGTGAGGCGCCCAAAACCACAGACAGGCTGGGTTAGAGTCAGAATTGAATCCAAATCGGCTTGACTCCAAAAACCCTTGCCCTTTCTACTAGGAATCGAACTGGCTCGAGTGCAGGCCATTAAGACACTCTAACCAAGCCAATTTCCTGATAGTACCGCAGGTACCAGGTGCTGCTAGGGCCCGATGCCTGCTCAGAGGAAGGCAGAGAGGCCCAGAGGAGCCCAGGATGAGACAATAATTTTTGCATCTCCAATTTCCAGTTTGAATTTTTAAGCCCCTGGTTAGGACTCGAGTTATGGAGTCCAGCTGGTTGGCCAGCAAGAATGTTGAGAGGCTTTTCAGCGTCCTCTGGGGTAGCTGCTGCTTCTGGGATACAGCCATCCCTGGGTATCCATGGGGGATTTGTTCCATGACTCCCACGGACACCAAAATCCAAGGATGCTCAAGTCCCTTATATAAAACGGTGCAGTATTTGCATATAACCTATGTACATCCTCCCACATATTTTAAATCATCTCTAGATTACTTATAATACACAGTACAATGTAAATGCTATGTAAATAGTTGTAAATATAATGTAAATATTATGCAGATAGTTGCCGCATGCAGCCAATTCAAGTTTGCTTTCTGAAACTTCATGGAATTTTTTTTTTTTTCAAACGTTTTTGATCCGTTGTTGGCAGAAACCATGGTTGGTGGAACTCACAGATGCAGAACCCACGGATGCTGAATAGATGCCAGTCATATCATTATTGTTATTTTTCCTGAACAAACATGTTTGGTGTCCTGTATTGTGCATGTTCTGAGTGCCAGGCCCTGTGCTGGGCTCCTAGCATGATCCCAGCTAAGATCCTCCATCATTTGGGCCTTGTAACTACCTGATGAGGTTAATTGCTCACAGTTTTGAATGGGGAAACTGAAGCTCAGAGAGGACAAGATACTTGCCCGAGGTCATTAAGCTCATTCATGGCAGAGGAACCATCAACCATCTGCTGGGTATTTCCGGCAATTCCGGTGAAGTGGAACGGGCCACGAAATGGGCTCAGAGCCAGGACCCCTGTGCTAATCCACTCTCGACTTCCTACTCGGTGAGCCTGGGTGGGCCACATTTCCTCCCACATGCATGACTGAGGCCCTGATAGACGTGGATCTGTATGAGCAGAGATGTGAACTCCCCTCTGCTCTGATCTAACGGGTGTGGTCCTAGGCGAGTTGCTTCACCAGTCTTTTTTTTTTTTTTTTTTTTTGCGGTACGCGGGCCTCTCACTGTTGTGGCCTCTCCCGTTGCGGAGCACAGGCTCTGGAC
>NC_041222.1:8895145-8896424 GCF_002837175.3 Physeter macrocephalus | reverse complement strand
ATGGCTCACGGGCCCAGCCGCTCCGCGGCATGTGGGATCTTCCCGGACCGGGGCACGAACCCGTGTCCCCTGCATCGGCAGGCGGACTCTCAACCACTGCGCCACCAGGGAAGCCCCTGCTTCACCTTTCTGAGCTTCATTTTTCCTTCTATAAAACGGGCCAGTGTTACATACCCATGGGGTTGGAGAGAGAGTTACAGACTTTGACATTTATTTTTTTCCAGTCTTCTCTGTACCAGGCACTATTGTTGTGGATATCATGGTGAGCAAGAAAGAAACCATCCCAGATCATGCAGGATTTGCAGTTTAATTGGGAACCTTAATAAGAAACCACAGTCAACTGTGACACATGCTGTGGTGGAGGACAAAGGCTTCTTCCCAGAGAGGTTGATCCAGAGCTTCTCAACCTTTGCAGTACATTCCAACCAACTGGGAGCTGTTAAAAAATGCCACGGCCGAGACCTTCAAGATTGCAGAGGAGTAAGATGTGGCGATCTCCTTCCACCCCACAAATACATCTACATGTGGAACAACTCCTACAGAACACCTACTGAATGCTGGCAGAACACCTCAGACTTCCCAAAAGGCAAGAAACTCCGCACGTAACTGGGTAGGGCAAAAGAAAAAAGAAAACACAGAGACAGAGAATAGGGACGGGACCTGCACCAGTGGGAGGGAGCTGTGAAGGAGGAAAGGTTTCCACACACTAGGAAGCCCCTTCGCGGGCGGAGACTGCGGGTGGCGGGGTGGGGGAGCTTCGGAGCCGCGGAGGAGAGTGCAGCCACAGGGGTGCGGAGGGCAAAGCGGAGAGATTCCCGCACAGAGGATCGGTGCCGACCAGAACTCACCAGCCTGAGAGGCTTGTCTGCTCACCTGCCGGGCCGGGCAGGGGCTGGGAGCTGAGGCTCGGGCTTCGGAGGTCAGAACCCAGGGAGAGGACTGGGGTTGGCGGCGTGAACACAGCCTGAAGGGGGCTAGTGCACTACAGCTAGCCAGGAGGGAGTCCAGGAAAAAGTCTGGACCTGCCTAAGAGGCAAGAGACCACTGTTTCGGGGTGCGCAAGGAGAGGGGGTTCAGAGCACCGCCTAAACGAGCTCCAGAGACGGGCACGAGCCGCGGCTATCCGCGTGGACCCCAGAGATGGCATGAGAGGCTAAGGCTGCTGCTGCAGCCACCAAGAAGCCTGTGTGCGAGCACAGGTCACTCTCCACACCTCCCCTCCCGGAAGCCTGTGCAGCCCGCCACTGCCAGGGTCCCGGGATCCAGGGACAAATTCCCC
>NC_041222.1:8893196-8895075 GCF_002837175.3 Physeter macrocephalus | reverse complement strand
TGCAATGTCACGCCGGCCTCTGCTGCCGCAGGCTCGTCCCGCATCCGTACCCCTCCCTCCCCCCGGCCTGAGTGAACCAGAGCCCCCGAATCAGCTGCTCCTTTAACCCCGTCCTGTCTGAGCGAAGAACAGACGCCCTCAGGTGACCTGCATGCAGAAGCAGGGCCAAATCCAAAGCTGAACCCCGAGAGCTCTGCGAACAAAGAAGAGAAAGGGAAATCTCTCCCAGCAGCCTCAGGAGCAGCGGATTAAATCTCCACAATCAACTTGATGTACCTTCCATCTGTGGAATACCTGAATAGACAACGAATCATCCCAAAATTGAGGTGATGGACTTTGTGTGATTTCATCTGTATAGCTTTGCTTTTACCATTTGTCCTGGGGTTGTGTCTGTCCGTGTTTTTTGTTTGTTGTTTTTAGTACAGTTTTTTAGCACTTGCTATCATTGGTGGATTTGTTTTTTGGTTTGGTTTGCTCTCTTCTTTCTTTCTTTCTTTTATTAGTTTTCAATTTTTTAATTTTTAATACTCTTTTATTTTTTATTTTAATAACTTTATTTTATTTATTTTCTTTCTTTTTTTCTCCATTTCTTCTGAGCCGTGTGGCTGACAGGGTTGTGGTGCTCCGGCCGGGTGTAAAGCCTGTGCCTCTGAGGTGGGAGACACGAGTTCAGGACATTGGTCCAGAGACCTCCATATCAATGCCAAGACCCAGCTCCACTCAACGACCAGCAAGCTACAGTGCTGGACACCCTATGCCAAACAACTAGCAAGACAGGAACACAACCCCACCCATTAGCAGGGGGGCTGCCTAAAATCATAATAAGGCCACAGACACCCCAAAACACACCACCGGATGTGGTCCTGCCCACCAGAAACAAAAAGGAGACCTCAAACACAGTAAGTTAAACAAAATGAGGAGACAGAGAAACACACAGCAGATGAAGGAGCAAGGTAAAAACCCACCAGACCTAACAAATGAAGAGGAAAAAGGCAGTCTACCTGAAAAAGAATTCAGAGTAATAATAGTAAAGATGATCCAAAATTTTGGAAATAGAATGGAGAAAATACAACAAACGTTTAACAAGGACCTAGAAGAACTAAAGAGGAAACAAACAATGATGAACACAATAAATGAAATTAAAAATTCTCTAGAAGGAATCAAAGCAGAATAAATGAAGCAGAAGAACGGATAAGTGACCTGGAAGATAAAATAGTGGAAATAACTACCTCAGAGCAGAATAAAGAAAAAAGAATGAAAAGAATTGAGGACAGTCTCAGAGACCTCTGAGACAACATTAAACGCACCAACTTTCGAATTACAGCGGTCCCAGAAGAGGAACAGAAAAAGAAAGGGAGTGGGAAAATATTTGAAGAGATTATACTTGGAAACTTCCCTAATATGGGAAAGGAAATAGTCAAGTCCAGGAAGTGCAGAGAGTCCCATACAGGATAAATGCAAGGAGAAACACGCCAAGACACATATAAATCAAACTATCAAAAATTAAATGCACAGAAAAAATATTAAAAGCAGCAAGGGAAAAACAACAAACAATGGACAAGGGAATCCACATAAGGCTAACAGCTGATCATTCAGCAGAAACTCTGCAAGCCAGAAGGGAGTGGCAGGACATATTTAAAGTGATGAAAGGGAAAAACCTACAACAGAGATTACTCTACCCAGCAAGGATCTCACGCAGATTCGACGGAGAAATGAAAACCTTTACAGACGAGCAAAAGCTAAGAGAATTTAGCACCACCAAACCAGCTTTACAACAAATGCTAAAGGAACTTCTCTAGGCAGGACATACAAGAGAAGGAAGAGACCTGCAATAACACACCCAAAACAGCTAAGAAAATGGTAACAGGAACATACATAT
>NC_041222.1:8801299-8892792 GCF_002837175.3 Physeter macrocephalus | reverse complement strand
AAAAAAAGAAAAGAAAAGAAAGAAAGCTGGAGTAGCAATTCTCATATCAGACAAACTATATTTTAAAATAAAGACTGTTACAAGAGAAAAAGAAGGACATTACATAATAATGATCAAGGGATCAATCCAAGAAGAATATGTAACAATTGTAAATATTTATGCACCCAACATAGGAGCACCTCAATACATAAGGCAAATGCTAACAGCCATAAAAGGGGAAATAGACAGTAACACAATCATAGAGGGGACTTTAACACCCCACTTTCACCAATGGACAGATCATCCAAAATGAAACTAAATAAGGAAACACAAGCTTTGAAGGATACATTAAACAAGATGGACTTAATTGATATTTATAGGACATTCCATCCCAAGACAACAGAATGCATTTCCTGCTCAAGTGCTCATGGATCACTGTCCAGGATAGATCACATCCTGGATCACAAATCAAGCCTTGGTAAATTTAAGATGATTGAAATTGTATCAAGTATCTTTTCCGACCACAACACTATGAGACTAGATATCAATTACAGGAAAAACTCTGTAAAAAATACAAACACATGGAGGCTAAACAATACACTACCTAATAACCAAGAGATCACTGAAGAAATTAAAGAGGAACTCAAAAAATACCTAGAAACAAGTGACAATGAAAACATGACGACCCAAAACCTATGGGATGCAGCAAAAGCAGTTCTAAGAGGGACGTTTATAGCAATACAATCCTACCTTAAGAAACAAAAGACATCTCAAATAAATAACCTAACCTTACACCTAAAGCAATTAGAGAAAGAAGAACAAAAAAAGCCCAAAGTTAGCGGAAGAAATCATAAAGATCAGATCAGAAATAAATGAAAAAGAAATGAAGGAAACAATAGCAATGATCAATAAAACTAAAACCTGGTTCTTTGAGAAGATAAACAAAATTGATGAACCATGAGCCAGAATCATTAAGAAAAAAAGGGAGAAGACTCATATCAATAGAATTAGGAATGAAGAAGGAGAAGTAACAACTGACACTGCAGAAACACAAAGGATCATGAGAGATTACTACAATGAAGAAACGGAAAAATTCTTAGAAAAGCACAACCTTCCGAGACTGAACCAGTAAGAAACAGAAAATATTAACAAACCAATCAGAAGCACTGAAATTGAGACTGTGATTAAAAACCTTCCAAGAAACAAAAGCCCAGGAACAGATGGCTTCACAGACGAATTCTATCAAACATTTAGAGAAGAGCTAACACTTATCCTTCTCAAACTCTTCCAAAATATAGCAGAGGGAGGAACACTCACAAACTCATTCTATGAGGCCACCATCACCCTGATATGAAAGCCAGACAAAAATGTCACAAAGAAAGAAAATAACAGACCAATATCACTGATGAACATTGATGCAAAAATCCTCAACAAAATACTAGAAAACAGAATCCAACAGCACATTAAAAGGATCATACACCATGATGAAGTGGGGTTTATCCCAGGAATGCAGAATTCTTCAATATAGGCAAATCAAACAATGTGATACACCATATTAACTAATTGAAGGAGAAAAATCATATGATCATCTCAGTAGATGCAGAGAAAGCTTTTGAAAAAATTCAACACCTATTTATGATAAGATACCAAAACCAGACAAAGATGCCACAAAGAAAGAAAACTACAGGCCAATATCACTGATGAATACAGATGCAATAATCCTCAACAAAGTACTAGCAAGCAGAATCCAACAGCACATTAAAAGGATCATACACCATGAGCAAGTGGTGTTTAACCCAGGAATGCAGGGATTCTTCAATATACACAAATCAATCAATATGATACAGCATATTAACAAATTGAGGGATAAAAACCATATGATAATCTCAATAGATGCAGAAAAAGCTTTGAACAAAATTCAACACCCATTTATGATAAAAACCCTCTAGAAAGTAGGCACAGAGTGAACTCACCTCAACATAATAAAGGTCATATATAACAAACCCAACCAACATCGTTGTCAATGGTGAAAAACTGAAACCATTTCCTCTAAGATCACGAGCAAGACAAGGTTGCCCACTCTCACCATTATTATTCAACACAGTTTTGGAAGTTTTAGCAACAGCAATCAGAGAAGAAAAAGAAATAAAAGGAATCCAAATTGAAAAGGAAGAAGTAAAGCTGTCACTGTTTGCAGATGACATGATACTATACATAGAGAATCCTAAAGATGCTACCAGAAAACTACTAGAGCCAATCAATGAATTTGGTAATGTAGTGATACAAAATTAATGCATAGAAATTTCTGGCATTCCTATACACTAATGATGAAAAATCTGAAAGAGAAATTAAGGAAACACTCCCATTTACCATTGCAACAAAAAGAATAAAATACCTAGGAAAAAACCTACCTATGGAGACACAAGACCTGTATGCAGAAAACTATAAGACACTGATGAAAGAAATTACAGATGATACAAGCAGATGGAGAGATATACCATGTTCTTGGATTGGAAGAAACAACTTTGTGAAAATGACTATACTACTCAAAGCAATCTACAGATTCAATGCAATCCCTATCAAACTACCAATGGCATTTTTTACAGAACTAGAACAAAAAATTTCACAATTTGTATGGAAACATAAATGACCCCAAATAGCCAAAACAATCTTGAGAAAGGAAAACAGAGCTGGAGGAATCAGGCTCCTGGACTTCCAACTATACTACAAAGCTACAGTAATCAATACAGTATGGTACTGGCCCAAAAACAGAAATATAGATCAATGGAACAGGATAGAAAGCCCAGAGATAAACCCACGCACATATGGTCACCTTATTTTTGATAAAGGAGGCAAGAATATAAGATGGAGAAAAGACAGCCTCTTCAATAAGTGGTGCTGGGAAAACTGGACAGCTACGTGTAAAATAATAAAATTAGAACACTCCCTAACACCATACACAAAAATAAACTGAAAATGGATTTATGACCTAAATGTAAGGCCAGACACTATAAAACTCTTAGAGGAAATGATAGGCAGAACCCTCTATGACATAAATCACAGCAAGATCCTTTTTACCCACCTCCTAGAGAAATGGAAAAAGTAAAAATAAACACATGGGTCCTAATGAAACTTAAAAGCCTTTTCACAGCAAAGGAAGCCATAAACAAGACGAAAAGACAACCCTCAGAATGGTAGAAAATATCCGCAAACAAAGCAACTGACAAAGGATTAATCTCCAAAATATAGAAGCAGCTCATGCAGCTCAATATCAAAAAATCAAACAACCCAATCCAGAAATGGGCAGAAGATCTAAATAGACATTTCTCCAAAGAAGATGTCCAGATTGCCAACAAACACATGAAAGGATGCTCAACATCATTAATCATTAGAGAAATGCAAATCAAAACTACAATGAGGTATCACCTCACACCAGTCAGAATGGCCATCATCAAAAAATCTACAGTCAATCAATGCTGGAGAGGGTGTGGAGAAAAGGGAACCCTCTTGCACTGTTGGTGGGAATGTAAATTGATAGAGCCACTATGGAGAACAGTATGGAGGTTCCTTAAAAAACTAAAAATAGAACTACCATATGACCCAGCAATCCCACTACTGGGCATGTACCCTGAGAAAATTATAACTCAAAAAGAGTCATGTGCCCCAGTGTTCTTTGCATTTCTATTTACAATAGCCAGAATATGGAAGCAACCTAAGTGTCCATCGACAGATGAAAAAAGATGTGGCACATATATACAATGCAATATTACTCAGACATAAAAAGAAACAAAATTGAGTTATTTGCAGTGAGGTGGATGGAACTAGAGTCTGTCATACAGAGTGAAGTAAGTCAGAAAGAGAAAAACAAATACCATATGCTAACACATATAAATGGAATCTAAAAGAAAAAAAAAAGGTTCTGAAGAACCTATAGGCAGTACAGGAATAAAGACACAGACGTAGAGAATGGACTTGAGGACACAGGGAGGTGGAAGGGTAAGCTGAGATGAAGTGAGAGAGTGGCATGGACATATATACACTACCAAATGTAAAATAGATAGCTAGTGGGAAGCAGCCGCATAGCACAGGGAGATCAGCTCGGTGCTTTGTGACCACCTAGAGGGCTGGGATAGGGAGGGTGGGAGGGAGACGCAAGAGGGAGGAGATATGGTGATATATGTATATGTATAGCTGATTCACTTTGTTATAAAGCAGAAACTAACATACCACTGTAAAGCAATTATACTCCAATAAAGATGTCAAAAAAAAAAAAATGCCACTGCCTGAGTGTTACCTCAGACCAAGCCAACAAGAATTCCTGAAGGTAGGGACTATAGTTGTTTTTTTTTTGTTTTTTTTGTTTTTTACTTTTTAAGTTAATATAATACCAGACTTACAGAACAGTTGTAAGATGTATGAACTCTTGCCACTTGTATTTAACATTTTACTGGAGGTTCTAGCCAGAGAAATCAGGCAAGACAAAAAAAGACATCCAAATTAGAAAATAAATAACAGTATCTCTATTTGCAGATGACATGATTTTGCATATAGAAAATCCTAAGGAACACATACATACATACAGACACACACACACACACACACACACACACAAACGCACACACACACACAATTAGAACTAATAAATGAGTTCAATAAGACTTCAGAATACAAGGTCTGAGTCCAAAAATAAATTGTATTTCTACACACTAGCAACGAACAATTTGAAAATGAAATTCAGAAAATGATTCCATTTTCCATAGCATCCGAAAGAATAAAATAAATGTAACGAAAGAAGTGAAAGACCTGCACCCTGAAAACTAAAACAATGCTGAAAGAAATTAAAGCAGATCTAAATAAATGCAAGGACATTCTATGTTCATGGATTCAAATATTTCATGCTGTTAAGATGGAAATTCTCCCCAAACGGATCTATAGATTCAGTGCAGTGTCCATAAAATCTCGGTTGAATTATTTTTGGCAGAAATTGATAAGCTCATCCTAGTCATATGGAAATATAAGGAACTCAGAAAAGTCAAAACAATCTTACAAAAGAAGAACAAAGCTGGAGGACTCAGATGCCCCAATTTTTTTCTGTTTTCTCCCTCCTCTCCCTCATTCTTTCTCGCTGTCTGTACACACACCACACACACGGTGTAACTGTGTGTATTTAAATGGTGTACAAACATACACTTCTTTCTGAACTGTTTGATAATAAGTTAAAGGTGTGATGTCCCTTTACCCTCAAATTCTTCAGTGATCCTTTTCTAAACACAGAGATATTGTCTTTTATAAATTTTTAATACAATTACTGACATCAGGAGATTAACATCAGTATAGTGCTATCATCTAATCAACATATTCCTGCAAGAGTCTTATGAATGTTCTTTATAAAAAAAGAAAAGCCCAGCTTGGTGGGAATCTTCTCACAATGTATAGGCATAGCAAATCATCACATTGTACACTTTAAATATAATAAAAATTTTATTTGTCAGTTATACCTCAATGAAGCTGAAAAAAATAAAGAATATCTCAGTTTATGTGCTATACCCTGTTGCCACAGTCTCTTTGGGCTCTTTTAATACAGAAAGCTCCTCACTGGACTTTGTCTTTTGTGGCCCTGATGTTCTTAAAAATACAGGTCAGTTATCTGACAGAATGCCCCTCAATCTGGGTGTGTCTCATGTTTCTTCATGGTTAGATCTGGGTGAAGGGTTTTTGGCAGGCGTGCCCCAGAAGTGATGCTATTATGGCCTTCTCGGTGCATCACACCAGGAGGTTCTTGTGGAGAGATACTCTGAGATGATGTGAATATTCTATCCCTCTTCAAAAATTCACCCACTAGTTCTATCCATGAATTTTAAAAGCTCACCAGGTTAGATGCATGTAGCCAGGTTTGAGAGCTGCTCAGCCTAACCCAATATAAGGAAGTAAGAGCTGGTCTCCTGAAAGAGAAGATATTTACACTGAGGCCTAAAAGATGCAGAGGAATAGCTGTACTCATTGGAAACTGGTGCGTATGGGGTTGCAGATGTTCTACGTTCAGAATAAGGCCGGGGACAAACAAGCATAGAAGATATCTAGAATTGAACCAAGGCCAGCTGGCCGGGCACAGAGTGCAAGGTAGGAAGAAGGTTGGAGGTGCAGGCAGGGGACACGCAAGGAGTTTGAACTTCTTATAAGAGCGAGGAGAGACCATGCAATGGGTTTCATGAGAGGAATGACATACCTGGGTTTTTGTGTTGGAAAAAAAATATTCTTTTGCCTGCCCTGTGCGGCATTGACTGGAGGGTGTCCAGAGTGAAGGCAGGAAGTGCAGTGAGGAGGTGATAGTGTCTAGAGAGAGGAAATGGTGACCTGGATGGTGGAGTGGGATCACCAAATACAGTAGCCCTGTGTGAGGGTGAGTGTCAGACACTGTGGACACGCATGGACTTCTACACCGGGCTTGTGGGATCTGAGATGGCTGCCTGGAAGAGATGGCATATGCTAATCCCTTTTGCTGAGTGGAAGGCAGCCGGATGAAGGGGCAGGAGGAACAAGACTACACATGGAACAAAAAAGCCCTCAAGAAGGTTGGAGCCTCTAGCAGGGAGCGTGGGGATGCGATGTAAGAGAGAAGCAGGGCTAGAGCACCAAGGGCTGTGTGTCCCAGTTAGAAGTTTGGTCTTCACCGTCCTGGCAACAGGCAAGGGGTGCAATGGAGGGGGTCTAGATCAGGTTTGCAACCCCGAAGCATCCACTCCAGTTGCACACACAGGGTGACGCAGAGGGCAGGGGTTGGGAGGCAGGAAGAAAGTCTAAGAGGCTGGTTTGCCAACGTCATGGAGGAAATATCCTCAAGGTGTGGGCACAGACCTATGCCCCTCAGGTGAAAGCTATCATCCTAACTCACAGCTCGGGGAGGACCACCAGGCAGACCCATCCAGGTCTTTGCAAGCTCTAATTGGAGTCCTTCCTGCAAACCTTTGGGAGAACAGATGAAAAGAAGAGAACCCCTTCCCAAGCAGAAGAGAGGGAGGAAGACAACCCGTTGGCTGGGGATGAGGAGAGAGAAAGAGCGAGGGGCTCTCTCCAGTCCAGAATGAAGACAAACGGGCAGTGAGTTCTGGAGAAAACATCCTTTCTCCGGAACGCTTGCTTCTCCACCAGGGCCCCTCACAGGCCTGTCAGGAGGGAGCAGTGCTTCTGTGGGTGTGCCGGCTGCACTCCCGTTGCCATGGTGATGGGACCATAAGTCATGTCTGCTGGTGCACAGCAGTGCTGTGATTTATGCCTGCCTGCCTGGGATTGTAAACTTTTTTTTAATGTGCAAAATCCGTCACAGCAAGGGAGGGCAGGGCGTCTCCTGCTCACTTTGGAGGTGCGGGTTGCTGTCAGACCTGCCTGCGATGCTCCTCCTGGCCCCATAGCCAGGCCGCTGAACCTATGCGGCCCACCTGGGCTCTGCAGAGCTCTCTGAACCCTACTGAGAAGGGTGCCCAAAGCCTGAGCGTGATGCTCACTCCGGGAGCCAGGGCACCGCCTTATTCCTGAGACCAAATCTTCCTCCTGTCTCCCCGGGCTAAGTCTACGCGTACCACCTTTCCTCCTCACGCTTCAGTTTCTGGCTTAAGAGCTTGCACTGTAAACCAGCCTCTTTAGAACTGGGTCTCTTGAAGGGGCTGGGGTATAGTGCAAGTGATTAATGAATGTGAATGTGAAATCATACCTCTTCCGCCTCAGTTTTCTCAGATGTTCAGTGGGGCCAATATAACCATCTAAGGTAGGGCTTCTCAAGCTTGGCACCACTGAAATTTGGGGTTGGATAATTCTTTATTAGCGGGGCTGTTCTGTGCATTGTAGAATGTTTAGCAACACCACTGGCCTCTACCCACTAGATGCCTAGAGCACCTTCCCAGCTGTGGCCACCAAAAATGTTCGCAGAGAATGCCAAACGTCCCCTGGGGGGCAAAACCATCCCTTTTGAAGCCCATTTTACAGATGAGGGAAGTGAGGCTTTTCCTTTGGACCTCAGCTTTCCCGGGCAACCAAACTCTCTCCCCGAAGACCAGGCTCCTCTGGGATACGTGGAACCCTAGACTTCCGTGACTATTTCCTGTCGTACCTTCCAGAGGCTGTGTTCACCCTGCTGGAATGGACACCCTCACAGCTAACTCAGCCATCCCCTAGCACCTGTGCACCTTGTGTGCAAATCCAGATCCATGTCGGGCTCTTCAGTGCACTTAAGTCGTTCCTGTTGTACACAGGAGGACAGCGGCGGGGCTGGAAGGTGCCCTAGAAGGGAGGGGGTGGGGAGAGAGACGCTACAGAGCCATACTCTCTGTTCCAGGAGCTCTATACCTAGATAGCCTTCGAGGTGTCTGGAATGGCTTGCGATGACTGGCCAGGCCGGCCATTCATGTTTCCCCCTAAACCATTCCCTTCCACTTCTTATTCCTTATTTTTTTCACTTTACTTTCCACCCCCTTTTTTGTGGTAAAATATATACAGCATAAAATTTACTGTCTTAACCGTTTTTAAGGGTACAGATCAGGGACAGTCAGTACATTCATGTGGTTGTACAAGCATCACCACCACCCTTCTCCAGAACCGTTCCTCTTGCAAAACTGAAACTTTGTACCCAATAAACAATAACACCCCATCTCTCCTCCCCCCAGCCCCTGGCAACCATCATTCTACTTTCTGTCTCTATGATCTTTGACTAAGTGCCTCATACAAGTAGAATTATACAGCATTTGTCTTTTGGTGACTGGCTTCTTTTATTTAGTGTAATGTCCTCAAGGTTCATCCATGTTGGATGGATGGATGGATGGATGGATGGTTGGGTGGATAATTCATGTCAGAATCCCCTTCCTGTTTGAGGCTGAATAATAGTCCACTGTTTGTATATACCACACTTTTCTTATTGTGAATAATGTAAAATAAAAACCCATGGACACTCGGGTTGCTTCCACATCTTAGTTATTCTGAATAATGCTGCTATGCATCTTTTATTTCTTTTTGAACCATTAGTGAGCCACATTCCAGCAACAATCCTCATGCACTTACTGAGCACTTACTGAATGCAAAGCACTAAGAAGGGAAAGTGGAGTTTACAAAGGGCATGAATCACAATCCCTTCTGAGACGCAAGAGTTTAAAAAGAGCCTAATAAGAAATTCCTACTGTGGATTAAGTCTGGGCTACACAACTGTAACATTCTAACAACAATAATTGCCACTATTTTTGCTCCAAGCACATCATGCATTAATTCACTTGATTCTCAACAGCAACCCTACAGGGAAGGTACAGTTACCTGTTTTTGCAAATGTGCACGCGGAAGCAGAGGAAGGTCTAGTAACTTGCTCACCCTCCCCCAGACAGTGTGTGGCTGAAATGGGATTTGAGCACTAGAGCAGGTACTGCTACCAACCAGGCTGGGTTGGGCTTAAGAGTTTCAAAAGGCTGGGCGGCCACAAAGTTCTTCCTCTCCCTCACTACTTTTTCTCTTTGCTACTTTCTTTTCTTCCTCTGCCAGTTCTAGGTGATCTTTGAGTTCTACTCAGCCAGGATCTGTTCCCTCTCTGGAGTATCCAAGCATGCCCATCCTATCCCAACGCTGCACCCCTCATGAGGGCCCTGTGTCTTCTGCAGGGCCAGGGAGATAGAATGTGGAGCTCAGCGGCCGGGTGGACTAAATGATAAGCCAACAGGATAGAGGCCAGCTTCCCCCTCTTCCCAAAGAATGTGAACCAAATCCCCCCTTCTCTGATGTTTCGTTTCATGTGTGTAGCCTCTGAGCCTCACTGGGCTAACACGGTATTACTTGGAGGGGGTGTCAAGGAATGTTGGTCCTGAGCCTGCATCTAGTAAAATAGTTTTGGGGAAACAGTAATGTGCAGACTTCACTTCCTAAAGATTCATGATATTCATTAATATATTAATGTCCTTGGAAAAGCTTCCACCAAGGAAATCAACATAGCAAATTCCTTTATCATAGGATTTCTCAAACCTTTCAAATTAGGGAACACTCCTTTTTTATTTTGTTACATTTACTCTTCCCAAAGTACAGGTGTTATTTGGAACCACTCTGCGACAATACGGATTTTTATAATACAATACAATGAACACCGTGAGGCAGGAAGTTTTGATGAGGCTGTTTGACACGAAGAATATTTCCACGTAAGGGGACTGGGTGATGCTCGGAGACTGCATAAATATATTTTTTGAGCAATTTATTGGTAATATCAAAATATCCTCATGACTGTGCCAACAAAGCCACATCAAATTGGGGCATCAAAATGTTCCATATCCTTCCTCTGAGCCATTTACTTGTCTAGAATTAGGAATGCAGAGATGCTTAAGATTCAGTTCTTAACCTCCAGGAAGACATAGATCACCAGCTGAGGGCAGAGGGGGGATACCCTTCTACAATTAACCATAATGTAAGGGCAGTGTGCTGTCCTGTAATTAAGGAAGAGGTATACCAGCAGCATGAATATAGCAATGAGGAGGCTATGATTCTGGTGGATGGAAGGAGGGAATGTTCTGGAAAGGCTGCTCAGAGGAAGTGACACTTCTGCAAGACTGTGGTGGACGAGGAGTAGTTTGCCAGGGACATAGGGGACTGTGTGAGTAGTAGGACAACTCAGGCAGAGGCACAGCACTGCCAAAGGCAAGGAGATACTAAAGTGTATTTTGCATTTTGAAGAAATGGCAGATGAGGACATGGTGGGAAATGAGATCCCAGAGGGCATGAAGGCCAGATTCTGAAGTGCTAGGAGGGCATGTGTACCAGGTGAAATGGTCTGGATTTTGATCCTGAGGCTATGCGGGGCAGGTGATGGGGCTCTGAATGGTTCTAGCAGAAGAGAGGCATGGCCCGGTCTGTGTAGGAGCTTGATTGGGCACGTGCATGGGGGCGTGGGGTAGAGAACGGAAAGCAGTGGGGACTCTTTAGGAGGGTCCGAGCCTGGGAGTGTCAGGGAAGATGGACGGGGTGGGGGCGGGACATATGAGGGATATTTTGAAGGTAAGATGGCAGGGCCTGGAGTTTCTGCTGGATCTCTTCCATTTGCTCCTCCTCCCTCCACCCTCGGCTCATCTGTACCCAGCTTTGTGCCTCAGGAGGCTGACTTTGATGGACCACCTCAATGGGCTCTCTTGCCTGGGTTCCCTTGGGTCAGCCAGTGGGGGGCATCAGCAGATGGTCTGGCAGGAGGTGGGTGAGTAAGGTTGGGACATTTATTCCTCTGGCTTCTTTCCTGTCTCTGTCCCTTGACCAAACGTCACAGCTCCTGCAGGAGTCTCCGTGGAATTCCCTCTCCATGTTCTGGTAACCTCACCCTCACCTGGACCCACTGACACCACCCACAGTGTACTGAATACCCCATTTCTAGGACTTCCCCCCAACTTTGTGCAGAGCCCCCTTTGAAACCTTTCCCACTTGAGCATACCGTCTGCTTCCTGTTGGGATGCTCTTTGATATTGGTTTCCTTAGTTGGTGAGAAGAAAAGGAATTAAGCCTAATATCCAGATCAATTCATGACTCACTGAAATATCCAATCATCTTTCTGACCAGACTGCATGGTGCGTGCGTGTGTGTGTGTGTGTGTGTGTGTGTGTGTGTGTGTGTGTGTGTGTGTGTGTGTTGGGTACAGAGGGGATTGGTATTTTTCGGGCAGAGTAAGATACACTAAAGGAAACGGGTGGTCCTACCTACCCCCAATGAGTGGTCTTAGAAGGGAAAATGATTGCTCCACTTAGCTTATCTTGATGATCACTGCCCAGAGTTGCCGCTTGCAGAATCTAAAGCCTGGCCTGCTTAGGTGAGACCAGAGCAGGGATTTCTAAGGAAGCAATGTGACCATACACCCAGAGACTAGGATATACCTACAGGCAGAGGTGGACTGTAGCAGTTTAGAACCATGCGAGTGATGGCAGGGAGGAGGAAAAAAATGACTCCGAAGGTCACATCCAGTTTGTGAGTTTCTAATTGTTTACACCTGCCTTTGAAACTCTAAGATACAGTTCAAGGCCTCTATGTTATGAGTGGTTTGTTTACAGCTGAAATTAGAGCGTTCTGTTTTTAATACATTACAAGTGACGGTGACAGTGCCAGACGGTATCTAGGAAGCACCTAGATGGAGGCCTCAACTCTGTCTCAAGCCAGAGATCTATTTCAGGAAACTAACTGGCAGCAAGATGAGATTATCCAAATATACCTCCTGAGATAACAGACAGATGGATAGAAACAGATAGATGGAGTAAGACAGCCCCATTTCTAATTCATCCTCAATATCTCCATCCACATGGCTGTGTTTCTCCTGCATCTCAGCAACCAGAAAATCTCTCCTCACTTTACAGAGGAACATGATCATCAAGTCATCAGATGCAAAAACAGAAGGACCTCTAAATACCACCCAGTTCAGAGATGGCAAATACCTGACCCATCTGTCACCACTCCCGTCCCATATTGAAGTCAGGCATCGTGAGTTGATCATAAAAATCTTCCCATCTGAGTCAGTCTGTAGCCTCAGAAATCCTCCCAACTTAACATCCTAGGCAGCCCCTGCCCATTTATCTGCACTGGCACATGAGATGTCTGCTATCTGCCATCTCTGATTTGGTCCAACCTCTCAGGCAGATGGATACACAGAAGCCCAGGGCGGATCTTGAAGACATGGTTTGGAGTAGATGTTCAGCTCATGGTCCCCCCACTTCCTTCTATGGCTGTGTCTCTACACCCAGATCCTGTCCCCTAATCACAGGTGACTAATTGAGAGGTCAGCTCCTAACTCATGCCAGGCCAACAGATTCCTTCTCTAGGATTCTTCAAACTGCCACTCAACGAAGAGAAGCATTCATTCTTTGGTGGGCATCCTCTTATCAGCTGTGCTATTTAGGGTCTTAGAACATCAGCTTCTTCATCTGTGAAATGGTGGGGGGGGATAAAAATAGCCTTGGCCTTGGAGGTTGACTGCAAAGATTACATATGAGATGCTATATAAAAGCCTCTGCCCAGTCAGGCAGGCCCAAAATGCTGCTTCTATTGCTGTCTTCAGTGTGCAGTCAGGACTGAAACTCAGACACCCCAACTCTCAGCCCAGTGTACTTGCCAAAAAAATCATACTTTTATATGTCTTTCTCCCTTCTCTCTCTCTTTTTTCACTGAAAGATCTGCAGTCCCATTTCAACATCAGAAGTCCCATTTGAAAAGTGTTTAACTTCTAATGCAGATATACCAAGTCGTTTCTCAGTTTCACTGTATCTGCAAAGCCTTCCATAATTCAACATCAAATATTTATTTTTACATTTATTAAACTTTTAATAATTTAGCATCTCCTGCATGTAAGAGAGAAGCTTAGCTAACTGGTTCCCCTTTATCCAACTTGGGTCACTTCAATATTTATATTCCAAAGTCTCCATTTGAGTTTCATTTAGCAAAGGCTGTGCCGTGGGCCTCTGCTACAGTCAGCGCCTGCCGCAGCCTCCCCGGTGGCAAAGACTAACAGAAATCTGGTGCTGAACGGTGTTTGAAGAGATTTACTGAGCCTGGGCAGAAACTCATCCTAATAGACTTCACTTTTATTAAGATCACGAAACTAAAATGAGGGGAAATATGTATGTCGCTGGGCTCACGGGCTGAATGACAGGCAGCAAGCCTGCGAAGGGTTGTGAGTAGAGAGCAGATCCTTTTGGCGGGGAGCGTGGAGGTCTTTATATTAATGCTTCTCGGAGGGGCTTCATTCTCCTAAAAGAAGGGAGGGGTGCAGTGGTGCAGGGAAAATTCCAATGCCCAAATCCCACGAGCCCAGCTGTGAGTGCCAGACAGATGCCCTATTGCCCCCAAAGTCTCCCCTGACCCCCATTTAATCTTCCACGAGCACGGAATGGACTTCCACACACACTCAATGGACTGAATCGTCAACAAAGATGAAGACAGAAAGTCCAGTGCGCCTACCCCTTAATCTCACAGAGAGCCCCTTGCATCAGCGGTAGCCAGCATTTACTGAGCTCACACCTAATGGGTTGAATTCAAATCCTAATTTGGCCACTCATTGCCTGGAACATGTCGGGCAAATGATTTAAACTTCTTGTGCCTCAGTTTCCTCCTCTGTAAACAGTAGTAACTCCATCGTTGAGTCATTGGGAGGAATCATAACTAATGTATGTAAAGCGCTTAGACAGGGCCCGATACAAAGTGAAGGGTCAGTACAGGTGAGTCACGATTATATCTGACTACGGGGCTAAGAGTTTAAATGTATTATCTCATCAATTTGCAAAAACATCCGAAGATACAATAGCAATTATCATCTCCATTTACAGACAGGAGACTGAGGCTCAGAAAGTTTAAATACCTTGCCCAAGGTCAGCTAGTAAGTGGTGGAGATGGGATTTGAACTCAGGTAGTTTGACTCCAGAGCCTTCACTATTCTCTTTGCCCAAATCTCCCTTCTTCTGTGTTTCAAGCAGGTAAGCGGGTTGCCTGTTGAAGTCCTCTTGTGCTTTGGGAAAAGAACGTCTGTGGGAGTAATTGGTGAAGCAGGGGAAAGTGGGGGAAGCTTCTTGGGGCTGAAACTGTCTAATAAGGGCTGCAGAAGCCCACCCCTGTCTCAGCACCTCCCTGGGAAGGGAAGTATGCTTCTCGGTTGCCTACCACGCAAACACCACACACACACACACACACACACACACACACACACACAGTCACTTATTTGCAAAAGCTGTCAAGGTTGTAGGGAAGGCAAAGGCAAGAAGTCTTGAGTTTTACTCACCTCCAACAGGAGGGCGCATCTTGAGTATCAAATCACACAAGGCCTTCTTTATGGGACTCCCCCCACCGGAGGCTCTGCTGCCCTGGGCCTTCCCATCCAGGTGTCCCAGTGTAACACATCACCTGCCTTGGCCGAGCCTCACCCCTGCCTACCCCACACACCCTGATGGCCCGCTGTTCTCACCCTCCCTTACTTCTGCTGTTGATGCCTAAGGAGATCAAGAGGAATGCAGGGGATCCCTTCTGTGTCCACTTCTGGGCCTTGGACTACATCTTTTATCACCTTAACCCAACCGCATCATACAGTTATTTCCTTATTTGTACTCAAGTGCCGACTAAAACTTCAAAAACTTCCCACGATAGGGTGCCAGTTACGTGTAAGGTGCTGTACTAGTCACTCTATCCACATTGCGTAATCCTAACAACACCCCTCTGAAGGAAGCACAACAATCTCTATCTTCCAGGTTCAGAAATGGAGGTTGGAAGAGGTAAACTGACTTGGCCCAAGGAGTTCAGGGAGCAACTGTGGTGCCAGGATGCGTATCCGTATCTGTAGGTTTACAAGCCTACGCTCGCTTTCCTACACCCTCTTCCCTTGCTGGTCTTTACATTTCCAGAGCCTACACAGTGTCCATCACACAGGGAAGCACCTAGAGTGCTTTTGTTGAGGGTTTCGCCTTAAGATGGATGGCCCATGTTTCCAGAATACACTGTAACTGACTTGGGGTGCTGCCGGGGCAAAAGCCAGATTCTGATATCTGTAGCATCTGCACAGGAGCGTCTGCTGGGGGCCCTGGAGTGGTGGATATACTCTCCTCAAGTGCCCTCAGAGGCTTTGCTGTCTCTAGGCCTGGTGGCCCAGAACTGAGGAAAGAGGGGGAGAGGGAGAAAACAGCATGAGGTTCCGTCTCCTCTCCTCTTCTCACTGTATTCTCTGCCACGTGCCCCTTGGCACTACCCACAAGACACAGTGACCTGGACCCTGGAAGCTCCCGCATCAGGCACGCCACTTCAAGATCCCATGCCTCCTCCATGCAGCGGACATCCGTGGCTTTTGCCTTCTTTGGTTGTTGTTGTTCAGCACCCGTTTGCTGCCTGTCCTGATTCCCCCCCTGCTTTCCCCCTATCCTACCTGCAATCTCAATCCACATGGTAAAGATCCCCCTATCCTTGCTGGTTTGAGAGTGGGTCAGTGACCCAGGTCTGGCTAATTTCAGGCATTGATTTGGGATATTGGCAAATGTCCCCATATAGGCCAAACAGAAGCATCATAGCTTAGAGATGAGGAGCATGGAGTCAGGAGACAGTCTCAGGATTCAAATCCTGGTTCTGTCACTTACTGGTTGTGTGACCACGGGCAAGTTATAAAACTCGCTGTGCCTCAGTCTCCTCATGCATGTAATAAGGCTAATAATGGGTAAAGATTAAACGAGTTCATTTCAGCAAAGCACTTGGGACAGTGCCACATAAGGAGGAGCTCTCACTGCTGTCACTCAGTGCCAGGACTTTTGCTTAAAGCCCGGGGAGACAGGATATCTCTTTACTCTGGCAATGCCCCACTGAGGCTGTAAGCTTGGAGCTGTTGGTGAGAGTGCGCCCGAACAGCACGTTAAGCCAGAGGAAGACAGAGATGAGGGATGAAGAGAGACAGAAATACTGAGTCCCAACAACACTGTAGAGCATGTAAATCCTGCTGGACCCAAAGCCCTTGCCACCCTGGAGTTTGCAAGCCCTTCTTCCATCCTTTGTTTTCTGTGGCAGCCGGGTGAGCCTTTCTTTCTTTTGCTGCCTAGTGCTTTAGTATGCATATGTTAGTGGGCATTAGAATAATCTGAGGACTTGTTAAACCAGATTACTCGTTAAACAAGATTACAGGGTCCACCTCCAAAATATCTGATTCAGGTCTTGGGTGATGTATGCGTTTCCTGCAGCTGCTGGAGTAAATCATCTCTCAAACTGGGATGGCTTAAAACCGCCAGAAGTCCAAAATCAGTATTGTGAGGCCAAAATCAAGGTGTTGGCAAGGCTGCACGCCCCCATGAGGTTCAAGAGGGAGAATCTGCTTTTTGCCTTTTCCAGGTTTGGGTGGCTGCTGGCATTCCTTGGCTGCGGTTGTGTCACTCCAGTCTCTAGTTCCCTCTTCACGTAGCCGACTCCTCTGTGTGTGTTCAATTTCTCTCTGCTTCTCTCTTATAAGGGCACTTGTAATGGTATTTAGGGCCCATCCAGATAATCCAGGATAATCAACCTACTTTAAGGTTCTTAATCCCATCTGCAAAGACCCTTTTTCCAAATAAGGTAACATTTACAGGTTCTAGGGACTGGAAACTGTACTGATACCCTTGGGGGGTCAGTGTCAGTCTACCAGAGATGGAGTCTGAGACTCTGCCTTTCTAACAAGTTTCCCGGCGATGCTGAGGCTGCTGGTCCAGGGACCACACTTTGAGAACCAGTGACCTAGTGACTTCCTGCTAATACTCTGCAATATCGCTCAGAGGTCCTCTCCTCTGGGAGGCCTTTCCTTTACCTCCCACGTGAGTTTAACCACCTCCTTCCTCCCTTGGGTCCCTTCTCTGCCTTGAACTTTTCCTCTAACCTTTGCAAATGTCACAAAGTGCAACACTGTTTTGTTTGCAATTTTGTCTCAATGCCCCAAGATCTTTGTCTGAACGTTTCTCTGTCTCTGATACCTAGCCCGGCACATGGTAGGTGTTCAATAAATTCTTAGTGCTTGGAATCAAAAGGCCAAAAGAACAAGGAACTCTTCTTAATTCTATCCAGAACTAATTCAGTGTGAAAATTGTCACCAAGTGAGCGATGCTGGCTTGTATCCCGATGTCCCATTATTCTTTCAACATTGTGTAGGAATTAACGGTGTTTCACCATTTCATTTTCATTGATTTGAGATCACAGAAAAATCACTCAGGGGCTCCAAAAGCTGGGCTTTGCAGATGATTATTATCCCAACCACAATAGCAATTCTTGCATCTCTCTTATAAGAAGAATCAGCTCTTGGTGAAATTGTGAAGAAGGCCCAGTGTGTAGCAGTAAGTGTTGTTTGCCGTGTTCTCTCTCCATGAGCATCTTTTATTTCATCTCTCAAGTCAGTCTCTTGTTCCATGCTCCTTGCTACACCATGAGATGCCTGAAAACCAACGTGGGTCTTATTCATCACAGTATTCTTATGGTACCTGGCACAGTGCCTGGCACACAGGAGGGGCCCAGCTAAGGTTTTCAGAACTGAAAGGAATCCGCACGCAATTTAACTAGAGTTCGCTCCTCCACCTTTGTAGCTGACATCATTAGTGTCTCGAATGCTAAAAATCTCATTTCCAGCAGCTTCCTGCTGGAACGGGCCGAAGAATGGGAGCTGTCCAGGGGAGAGTTCTTTTCCTTGGCCCTTCAACCCTTCATACTTGAAAGCCTTCTCTCCCACCTTAAATTCCGCACAGAGAAATCCTATGCACAATTCAAGGTTAATTGCCAATGTTCTCTCTCCTGCAAATACTTTTCTAATTCCTTTGGTCAGGAATTTGTTCTTCCTTTTCTATCCCCAAGGAACTCTATGTGTACCGCACATGTGCCTCTTCACTCATTCTGCAAATATTTCCATATGCATAAAGCCGCTAGAACTACCACACCGTACTAGATGTTATATATTCACTTAAGTCTTCCTCAAACCCCATGACAAAGGGATTAATGAGAACTCTCAGTACTAAGACCCTATCGATTTTAAGGTATGTCATAGATTGGATGTGTCCTTTCAGCAAAAGAAAGAGAGAAAAATAACAACAAACATCATAACTGATGCTTCTAGAGACTTCACCATGTGCCAAACTCAGTACTTTACAGGTATTATATCTTTTAATTCTCAGCACTTCCCTATAGGGCATAGATAGTCAGTCTTCTATCCACGTTATCCACAAGGGCCAACGGAGCTTCAAGAAAGCTCGTGCAGGAAGCAAGTGGTGAAGTTGGGATTTGAACTGACGCAGTTCAGTTGGGCTCTATAGCTTACGATTTTTTTTAAAAAAATGAACACCCTTACCTAATAAACTTTATGTTTAATCAACATATGGCATGCATAGAGAAAAGTGTGCAAATCATATCTGTACAGCTTGATGAATTTTTTACAGAACGAACACACCCATATAACCACCACCCAGATCAAGAAATCAAATATTACCAGCATGCTGGCATGTTTCCCTGAATCACTGTCCCCTCCATCACCCAAAGGTAATCCCTCTTCTTTTTTCTAACATCCCAGATTAGTTTTTACTGTTTTTGATCTTTATTTAAACATACATATTCATTTGTGTCTGGTTTCAATAATTCAATCTTATATTTGTGAAATTCACCATTGGTGACGTGTCTGGTGGTTGTGTTCATTAATACTGAGCATTAATAACATTCCGCTGTTTCGTTTTATTTCTCTACTTATTTATATCTACTATCTTGTTATTGATGGGCATCTGTGTTTTTTTCCCCCAGCTTTTTGGCAGTACAAACGAATACCACCATTAGTATTCTTGAACATATTATTTGTGGTATCCTATTTGTAGGATATGTAGGTGTTCAGCTTTAGTAGATACTGCCCAGTACATTTACACAGTGGTCACACTAACTTACGTTCTTGCTATAAAGGTATGGTAGTTCAGTTGCTCCAGATTCTCACCAACATTTATTATCATCAATTGTTTTGGATTTAGACACCCAGGTGGGTTGAGCCTTTACTTTTGACTCTAACTTGCTCTGCCTCGTCTAGTGTGAGATTCCATACTTTCATAGTAATCTGTCACAGACTTAAAAACAAAACCAAAAAAAAACAACAACCGGGAAAGCACCTTTTCATTTTCCTTCCCAATCCTACTGGAATGCTTCTCTCTTCCTTCCTGACGTTGCTTTTTCCTTTAATCTCTCAGTTGTGATTCTGTGGCATATTGTTGGCTATCTATAATTATGATCTATTATTTATTAATTTCTAACATAGCATCTGACTGAAACTTATTAATTCTTTGAATGCTCAGGATACGCTTGCCTGAGCGGTGTCATGTCAAACAAGGTTTATTAGTGCAGCTTGGAAAACTCAACCTACATAGCACAGATTCTTTTGAATGGCAATGATTGCAATCTTTTATCTACCCTTACAGGGAAACCAATGGGTATGTGAGAGGTAAGATGAAGGTAAGTCTTAAAAGGCTGTCTGCAATTGCTCCGAGCACAGACAAAGATGTGTGGGCACCCCAAGCAGGATAATAATTTAGTGACCTAATCAAACCAACATTCTTCAAATATTTGAAATACATTTCAAGTATTCTTCAAAGGGTTGAGAAGGAAGACCCATAATTGCAGAATATCACCCCCTCTCCCATCCTGAGCAACCCTGCTCTGGTCCCGACTCGGTGAAGGCACACCCTCCATGTAACCAGGCACAGCATTTTTTAGCAGTTTAGAGCATCTAATTGTTACTGGATCATGCCCTTCAAAGGTCTCACCACTTTCAATTTATTACAGTATTTCTTCCAACTACAAACAATATTGTCACTGAAATAAATTCTAGGGCTATATTTTTCTCAATTTTGTTTTAGTATTTCCAAAGATGTTTTAGAGCCCTTGTAGGTTGATATTCTCTTCTTTTTCATGTCTGGTTTGCTGTTTAATGTAATAATTCAGATTGGAACAGAAAAGGCAACTGAATTATCCTACAGACCATGGTCATTCTCAGCAGTATGACATAGTACTCAAACTTCCTGACTCTGCCTTCCCCACCATCACCAGTTTCTACTTGAACGCTATTGTAGTGGGAATTGGATTTATCTAAAATTGGTAATCTTTTCCCTTTGGGAGTATATTATGTACCAGCATTTACACATTTAATTATTACAACAATTCCTGGGAGGTGTTTCAATGAAATAGTTAAGAACATGGGTTCAGGAGGTGGAGAGATCATGGGGTGAATCTTGGCTTCACTACTTACTAGTGAAGGTATCACCTTTATGCCTCGGATTTTTTTTTTAATTTGTAAAATAAAAATAATATTAGCATCACATTTGGGGTTGATGTAAGAATGTAATGAGATAATTTTAGTAAAGGGTTTGGGAATGATCAATGGAGATGAGTTATTATTATTATTATTATTAGTAGTAGTAGTAGTAGTAGTAGTATCATCATATTCTGTGAGGTAGGCACTGTTATTATCCTCATTTTGCAAAGAAATGGCAAGTTAGTAAGCTGCATTTGGCCAGAATCATATAGTTCATCCATGGTAGAGATGGGACTGTAACCCAGACCTATTTGACTCCAGAGGGAGTGTTACTATCAGCCAGTCTGACATTTATAGCTTCACTGAAATCACACATTCAATGTTAACAGTACAGAACTCTGAGGAAAGCTAGTAGAGACCTTTCTTCAGTCGATTTGAGACACGGTCGTAGGGTCTCTTTGAGAATAATCCTTCAACCAGATGGTCTTTTCTCCATCTTTAAAATATGTAATGCAGAGAAACCTTAGCACATGCTTTACTAAAGTCTCACTGACCTCAATTCTATCAAAAATGGAAATAATGGTAATTTGCCATGAATCAGTTTGTGTGTGCATGAAACCATCTTAGTTCTTAGTAATTACCACTTCATTTTCTAAGCGCTATCCCTTTAATTTTCTATCCTTTTTAAAATTACCTCTGGAGAAATACCAATAAAAAAATCACGCTGTGTTCATCCCTCCATGAAATGTTGAGAAGGTGAGAATAAATAAATTGTAAAGCAAGAGACGTGGGTTCTAGGAGCTTCCTATCAAGATGTCATGGATATATGATAGCATCTTAAATTCAAAATGACCCAAAGACAGCTAGACAGTAGAATAACAGTCACTGGAAGTATGGGCGCCATGTTTCCATGTTCCAGTTCAGGAGCTCATAAGCTGTGTACAAGCCAGTTCCAAAAGTAAAATCAGAGTCCATTTTATGTAACATTTAAATTCTAGAATTCTTCCCTTAATCAAATTGGGAGGGGGAAAAAAAAGAACCTCCATTAGAAAGCTCCAGAATAGTGCTAGGATCAGATCTAAGACCACTGGTATAATTAAATCAATAAACATTTAGCAGCTGTCCGATATGTATTGGGAACCGGGGATTAAAAAGCTAAATAAGTTATTTTCTTTGACCTTGAGAGATTTGCCACATAATAGGACAGAATGATATGTAAGCAACTAATTAGAACACAGTAGAGTCAGTCTACAAGGAAGTTAACTACAAGGTGTAAAACGTGTAAGGAAAGATGTAATCTCCATCCTTTCATGAGTAAAAAACAAATTCATTTGACCTGGACATTTCAGACCTATGGATTAGTCCAAAATCTGTTCCCGGTATCTGAGTCACGAGAGAAAGCACCTCATTCTCCAATCTTTTACCTTCATGACTCTCCAATATACTATTAAGTAATCGTCTTTTATAAGAGAAGATCATTAAAGATCCCAGGATGAGCCAGAGAATGTGGTTGCCTCTCTCATGTTTTATATAAACCCCAAAGGAAAGTAATTATGTTGAAATATAAAGGCACTGAGGCCCACCATGGAAGTCACTTTCAGGAGTGTGGAGCATGGCATATTGGACAGTGTTTTATATATCGACTAGGCAACTGCCTACTTCAACAACATGAAGAGTACTTTTCCACAGGAGTTCCTGAGATCCTGAAACAGAGGGGCTTCCAGGGCTCTAAGAAGCCCGTGGTACAGGTGCTGGAGATGACATCCCTACCTGACATCTGCAGGGTCTTCTGTGACGAGCACATCGGTCTTGCAGCTGGCCAGGGGGTTGATGGACAGCTCCACGGGGGGCACCACGAAGCTTTTGCTGACAGGAAGCCAGAGTCCTTGGCCCAAGCTGAAAGTAGACCTGCAATGTAAGAGTTTCCATTGGGGGACTCCCTGGGAAGCAGAGATAAAACAGAAAAAAGGGGCCCCCCCCACCCTTCCCTTCTAGAACCTTCTCTCACTCCCCCACCCAACTGAGTCCCCTGCATTCTCCAAGGCATAATGTTGGCCAACTTTGCCCAGACTTGGATGGTCACTTCTTCACTCCGTTAATCATTTAGCCCATGCATTGTTCTATATCGCTAGTTTCATTTTCCTGAGTTTAAATCCGGATGCCCATTTACCAGTGGGCTTTGTGAGGACAGGAACTATTTCAGCTCTGCTTTCCCAAGCAGTCCTGATAGCCAGCAGGAGGACTATAAGTGACTGCTAAGTCAGCAGGGCATTCTGCACAAAGGTTAAGAGCACGGACCCTGAATCAATTTCAACCAAAATCTGATTCCCAGTTCTGTCACTTAATTTGCGGTTTGTCTTCACCAGCTTAGGTACTGAAGTTTCACACAAGATTTCATGGTAGTGGCAGGAAGAGGTTCTATGGCTATAGAATATTTTTAAACCACTGGACTAGATAATCAGTAACGTCTCCTCCAGTTCAAGTATCTCAGTTTATGTCTATACCAGACAAATGGGAATTAGATTCCCATAGCAACCTGGGCCATTGCATCCCGGAAGTGCACAGGCTCGGTAAACTAAGGAGGTGCGTAACTACACCTCCCCTCAGACCCTTCTCCATACCCCAGCGTCATGCCCCAACAGACTGTCAACTCACCTGAGAATCTTTTCAGGGGCTTGCTCCCCTGTCACCAGATCATAGCCCCTCTCGAGTGTCGTGTAAGGCCAGGGTCTGTGGGAAGAATAGAGACAGGGAAAGAAAAAGGGATAGAAGATGCTATTAGTCAGAAGCAGGTGGGATACATATGTGGACAATGCTTGGAGTAGCTTTACAAACAATCAAATTTTGCAGAGGTAATTATTGGGTAAGACTACTTATATTACAAAAGGCTCCATTTCACCGAAGGACTCAGCACTTCAAAGTCCACTTTGTCCATTTTGTTTTTGTTTTGTTGTTTTGTTTTGTTTTTTTGTGGTACGCGGGCCTCTCACCGTTGTGGCCTCTCCCGTTGCAGAGCACAGGCTCTGGACGCGCAGGCTCAGCGGCCATGGCTCACGGGCCCAGCCGCTCCGCGGCACGTGGGATCTTCCCGGACCGGGGCACGAATCCGTGTCCCCTGCATCGGCAGGCGGACTCTCAACCACTGCGCCACCAGGGAAGCCCACACTTTGTCCATTTTGGAGATTATGTATAAAAAACCCAATTTTTCTTCATTAGTCCACTCAAGAGAGTGGTCTCTGATTACCTATGGTTTGGGAGGGTGAGCTAAACTTCAGCCTTTGTTCTCTAGAAGATTCATCAATCATGTACCTGTAACACTAAAATGTGATTCAGTGGGAAATAGGGTTCACTTTCCATCAGGCTTTGCAGGGACACAACTGTTGCAGAGGAAGAGTCCTCTTTGTGGAGCAGTTTGGGGCGTCTGGTAATGCCACAGGGAAGGTGGGCCCTCCACTCTCTCTGCCCTGATGTCCTTGGCCACTCACCCTTCACTCTGTCCCCAGTCATTGCGCACACACAGGTGTCTGTGAACCGGGTCAGGGGTGTAGCCTTCATGACAGCTGCACTCCCCTGTAAAAGAGAAAAGGATCTTGTGAAATACTGCCTGCCCTTCTTTCTGGTTTCCTTGTTTTCTTCGAAAATAAAGCAAGGTGGCTAGTTGTAGAAAAGGTCACGGAAAGAGGGTGTTCTGGTCTACCTGCCACTGTGGTTAATAAAGAGTTTATTCATTTGTTCATTCACTCACTTATTCACTCAGCAAGCCCTGACCACACTCCCTGCCAGGCTCTCTTTTCAGCCCTGGGGATGCAGAGGTCAAAGGTACAACCCAGATGCTGAAGGAGCTCATGGCTTAATGAGGGAAACAGAAAGTGACCTGGTGGCTACACATGGAAGTCCCATTTTCAAATATTTAAATTATGATAAAGTACACTTGCACGACAAGTGTAATCAGGAAATTGAATTCTCTCCACCTGAATGAACTATTCATGTTCATTTGTAAGCCCCAAAACAAATGCCACCTCCTCCACAAATACCTCTGATTTCCCTTTTAGAAAAATTATTTTCATCTACCATCTCCAGATTTTATTTTGTTTTGTTGTTGTTTGTTTGTCTTAATGGTTTTACTCTCCTCTTCTCTCCTCCCCTCATTTCCCCTCTTGGCCCTTCCCTTCCATCTATCCATCCATCCATCCATGTATCCATGTGTCATTATTTTCTGGCCATGCCTTACACTTGGTTGCACACATCCTCACTAGCATCCCACACTGCCTTAAGAATATTTTCCCATTAGCCAAGCTCATTCTGGGGGTACATGTCTTGTTTCCTGGTGTATCTTCAGTGTTCAAAATTCTGGAAGGGTCCTACCTCCTTGCTACTATTAGTCTTGCTTCACTGTACACTCCTTAAGATTGGGGGATATTTTTTGATTCAATTAGTTGTTAGATTTTCCTAAGATGCATTTGTAGAATGTTCCCAGATGCTTTACCAAAAATAGATTCCATTAAAAAACCAAAAATAGATTCCATTAAAAAAAAGCTTGTGAAATACTGTACCATTCCTTAGTGCCAGTAGAGTATGATTCTTCATGAGGGTGAAAACGTATACAGTTTTCCCTAAACTTATTTCACCTTGGAAGCCTTGCTGGTGAAACAAATCATAGGATTCGTGTCCTGTGGAACACACTTTGGGAAACATTGGTAGGAAGTGCCCTGGCTGAACTCACTGCATAGAACAGTGTAGGTGTTCACACTGTGAGTTGAATGAATAATTAACTATCTATGGCTTTGATCAATTTCCAGACTATTGCTGTCACGTTGCCATCTTCCTCATCTTCTGGTCATCACACTCACGCACATACCCAGATGAACCTGCCATTCTTCAGTCCTGCAGTGATTCTGGTTGGCTTGACCCAAGCGTTTTCAAATTATGTTTCATGGAAACGTCTGGCTCAATGGGGGAGATTTAGGGACTTTGCACCTTTTAGATTTTCATGTTCCTTAAAAAGTTTTATTTTAAAATCTCTTTAATAATAAAAAAATGATGGCTAAACACTCAGATAGTACATGCTAGAATTGAGGACACTGAAGAGCACTGTCCCTTTAAGTCTGGTTGCTAGGTAAACAGATTTTACACAGACCTCATTTAAAAAAAAATTCTCCTGTCCTCTTTGTTTCCCTGAAGAGGACCCTGAGACTGTGAGGCTAGGTGCTAACAAGCTCACGCTTTTTACAACTTCAGGTCTTATGAATCAGGATTTTCTCAACCTTGTGCAACCAAAACAAAACATAGCAGTGAATAAGACGCTAGGGTAACACAGGTTCTACAACTATTGCCCACAACTCCTGATTTCTAAGTGTTTGTATTTATGGAAAAGCCTTATTGTTTTCACTGATTCACTATAAATGTTATACATTTGACCTTATACAAAGTATTCCGAGTGTCAACACTTTAATTTGTTTTATGCATTCCAACGCTGCTTAATCTTTGTATGTCCAGCATCAGCAAGTATCTGGCAAACAGCCTGGGCTTAATAAATGTTGGTTGAACTAAAAGAGTAGTAAGACAGAATATGGAGAAAAAAATGGGTCAGAGAGAATATTCACAATATTCAGATAAGACTGTTAAAAGGAGAAAGAGAAGAGAAAGAGAGAGATCTACCTTTCCCCTTCTCTGGATACCTGGTATATAAGAGGGGGCTACCTGCAGGCAGGAATGCTGTCTATAATTCTCCTCTCCAATAACATCCCAGCGTCCTCCACCGAACGCCTGGGCTGTAAGTACGTGCAACCTGATGGACTGATCGATTGTTGCCAGAGGTAAGGAAAATGGACGGAAAGAGCTGAGATCCTTGAGATTTGGATGAGAATAATCGACCAAAGTGGGAGGGGATGTGTTAAAATGCAGCAGTCCCTTCATGAAATAGTCACCACTTTCAACACGTCTAATACTAAAGATTAAAAGTCCTGGGATTTGTCCTCGAGACTCCCAGGACTGATTTACGATCTGCCACAGGCCACAGCCTTCACGATTCATAATGGGAGAGGTAAAGTGGTTACCTCTGGCAAAGGGACGGGAAGTCGGGCTGGGGTGAGCCAGGAGCATGGTGGGAAAGGAGGCTCTCTGTCCTCCATGGAAAGGGCTGAGCTTCCTGTCTCTCCTCTCAGTGACTCAGGACAGGGCACAGGTCATTTTTTCCCCTTTCCCTCCTTTTGGGAATATTAGTGAGAATGAGAAATCTACACAGAAAAAGGGCACTGCTGTTATTTTTCTCTTTTCGTGTGGGCTTACTAGGCAAGTTTCCCCAGCCTTGGAACGGATCATTAATTACTGCTGCTCACTGTACAACAAATATGTATTTTGCAAAATGAGAAGTATCCACCCTGGAGGCTGTGTGGAGAACAGGAAGTGAGGCAGAGGGAAAAGCACATGAGTGCTGGAGACGCACAGAACGGGGCTCCAATCCTTACTTTCTCTCTCCCTAAGATGTGTGGTCTTGGGGAGGAGGTTACTTCGCTTCTTGAACAGGTCTCAGTTGTCTCATCTATAGAATGAGAATGACAGTTCTGCCAACCTCTCAGAGCTGATATAAGAATAAATTGAAGTACTGAAGGGTAAAGCTCATGGCTCACGTAGAAAGTGAGCAGACGCTCAACAAATTCATTCCCTCCTCTTTCCCTTGCCTTCCAAGATGGCAACTGGGTTCTGACATATGCTGACACATTAACTCTACGGACACTGGATAGGTAACTCCTTGCTGGGACTTAAGTTTCCCCATCTGCAAAAATGGAAGCTTGGAATAGATGTTCATCAGTTCTGGGCCCCAGTGAGAGCCAGTCATTTCCATTGCCTTTCCGAATCGCTCACGTCTAGTTTTCTGAATACCCTTTGTTTTAACCTTAACTCTGACCACTCTTAACAGTTGGGTCGGGTGCCTCCAGCAGGGTTTTCCTTCAATGCCACGACCGTTGGCTCTCTTGGCCCCCATTTTCCATTTTGCTGGCTCAGCGACCTCTCTACTATTCACAACCAAGCATTTACTTCTTGCAAGATGCAAGCCTCTGACAGCGGGAGCTGAGGATTAACCCCTTCCCTGGGGGAGTCCCATCCTCAATCCTGCCTTGGTATACCCAGCGCAGCCAGGCTGCTGAAGATCGGCTCTCCAGGGACATACGTTTACACGCTTTCCCTGTGCTGGCTGTGAATGCCCGCACTCCCTGGCTCTCTCACTGCAGCAGATGCTCCCTGGAAAAACGGATGGGGCCCCATCTTGCTCACCACTGCATCCAGCACCTGCTGCCCTACCCGGTACATAAATAAATGAGGGAGTATCCTTCACAATAGTAATGCCTATGCCGATAGGATAGGGACTTTTTGCCTATTTTCCCCACTAAACTGGGAGTCTCTTGATTGCAGAAACCTTTTCTTAATCATCTCCATATCCTAGTAGTTAGTATCATGCCTGATGAAGGGTAGGTGACTCATTTGTTGAATGAATGAATGAATGAATGAGTGGGTGAGTGAATACGTGAATTAGTGAACACATAAATATACGGTAATCATCATGAATTCAGGCTGAGTTCCTTTAGAATAATGATGATTCTGCTGAAGACTGGAAGAAACTTTCTTACATCCATGACAGGTATTTGCCAAGGAAATGGAAAGTGTAAACATGAATGCTGACGAAATGGCTAAAACAGAATTTCTATTTCACATCAGAGTAGAAAAGGCTCATAAAGATCATCTAGTTCAAATCTTCCCAGCTTCATTTTTCAGATGGGGAAACTCTGGCTCAGAAAGTGAAGACATTTAGCCAAATAACTGTAATAGCCTCTTGGCCAGTCTGGATTAGCACCCAGAATTATTGGTCATTACCTCAGCATCCTTTCCACTACACTAGTGCTCTCAGTACTTTAATACACCCAGCAACATTTTCTTGCATTTTTTTTTCTTTGTCTGCCTCTGACATTTCTGAGTTTCCTATAATGTATTACATTTAAAACCAGAAATTATTTTTAAATATAATGATTTTTAAATACCCTTAACACCTTAAAAATATACATTTATAAGTGATTGATAATGTAGACCTTAACAAAGGGTTTAATCTCTTCGTTAAAGTGGCTCCCATAAGGGAATTCAACTAAGTGGATTTTCATTGTGCTAGTTACTAGAACTCTATATTATCAGCTATGGATGAGTTGTATTGGTTTTAAAATAGTCCCTCTTTACGTCTCTCAAGCCCCATTTATCGAGTTCTCATTTTATGTTACATGTGTGTTCCCACTCCATAAACTCTTGGGTGAGAACAACGGAATCCCTCAATTAGGAACAATCTGAGTTTCTCTTGTGTGGGGCTCCCCTAAACCACTTCAAAGCAGACGGTGCCTTCGTGTCAATCATATGAAGCCAGTGCACTGGTGAAATAGTTTAGAGTGTGTGCCCTAGAATCCTCTTGTTTTGTCCTGGATCTGCCACTTAGAACTTGCATGAACTTCAGCAAGTTGCTTCACCTCTCCGAGTTTGTTTCTTAATCAGTAATGAGGCTGATATCACCTATTTGCTGAAAGATCGGTGGTGCATTTGAAAAGTCCTCAGCACGGTCTATGGCGTATTTCTCCTTGCTGAAAACGTCATTAGCTGTGTCAGTTTTCTGGTTATTTTTTTTCCTGGACAGGAGAGGCCACTTTAGCTTCCTGTTTTACTGGAAAGAAAAGGTGCTTTCTAGATGAACGATCGTCTCAATTTCAAGGTTTGCCCTGCGCAAAGCAAAGCGAAAGGAACCTCGGTTTCTTTATCTGTTTATTTGGGGCAGCTTGAATGAAATAATCTCCCAGGCTGGTCCCCTGTTCTCAGAAACACCTGTTATCTTGGTCTATGGCCTCCTCTAGCGAAGGACACACAAGTACGAAGCAGGGCATCAGCCAGAGGGTCTTGCCTCCTCTGGCTTCCACAGCTCAGAAGAGCTCGCCGCCTGCCTGTGAGAGTACGAGATAAGTGCAAAGACTTCTTCCCAATCCCACCCGGCTGTCTGACTCCCCTCCTCCCACCCTGTTATCCCCTTACGATTCCATTTTCACTTGCTTCCGACTCAGTCGTCACTTATTATCACAGGCCAGGGACACTGGCTGCTGTTCACTTTCCTATTCACTCTTCTTGTCGCTGCAGCTTGAAAAGGCATCACCCTGGGCCTCAGAACAGTGAGTGTGCATGGCACCCTTTCCTGTTCTGACTCCGACTGGGCTCCCTTGCACCTCCGCACTTCTGTCTTGCTGGAGCCCAGCTCAGGGCCAGGCATGCGGTGGGGGAGGCATGCGGTGGGCATAACATGACGGGGGTTGTGCTTTGTGCTAGGAGTGGTGGAAGACGCTTGACATATGTTATTGCATCTCACCTCTCAGGCCATACCCATGACTAGTACCAGGAGGAAGGCACTCTGTCCTCACTGTAAAATAAGGAAACTGAAGCTCAGACTCAACTAGTCACTTGCCCAAGGCTGTAGAGTCAGGTCTTCAAAGCTCCTGCTTTCATACACTCACAAACATCACAGCAATAAACATAGCCACAAGGCCAAGAGCAAGGGGAGTTGCCTTTGACAATTCTCATGAGCGAGACACAGGGGTCAGGGAAGAAGAGGCAGCTCCAACCCACCCACTTTGAAATTGGCATCCTGCTGATTTCTAAAATTCCACTATAACTAAAGGTTAAGAATTGCTCTTGCAAATAAGCCCTGTCCAAAAGTAAATACTTTATATATGGATTGCATTGAATTAATAGTACCCACATAATGAAGTGTTGTTGGGCTGATTTCTAGCTAGCAGGGGTAAGCCTCAAGGGAAGCATCATACCTTCTGTTAATTGGGCATGTACTATGTACCAACCTTACCCAAGTGATTTTTTTTTTTTTTTTTTTTTTTTGGCGGTACGCGGGCCTCTCACTGCTGTGGCCTCTCCCGTTGCAGAGCACAGGCTCCGGACGCGCAGGCTCAGCGGCCATGGCTCACGGGCCCAGCCGCTCCGCGGCATGTGGGATCTTCCCGGACCGGGGCGCGAACCCGCGTCCCCCGCATCGGCAGGAGGACTCTCAACCACTGCGCAACCAGGGAAGCCCCCCAAGTGATTTTTGACATCCATGACAACACTGGGAGGAAGATGTCACTGGCTCCTTTAAATGATATGAAACTGAGGCTTGGAGAGAGTGAGTATGCTGCTGAGAATTGTGAACAGAGGAGCAAACATCCAAGTCCAGGACCTTTCTGACTCCTTCCCAAGCCGTGTGATGGCTCTCTAAGAGGACATGCTTTCAGGGAGTCTGGACAGGCACAGGAGATCAGGGGGTGCTGAAGGAAAATTTGTCCCATGGTAGACTGAACTATTGGTGTCAAGTCCTCATTTCTCTGGAGTAGTATTATGCATTCACATCCTTGCCATGCCTGATTGTGAGAAGTGTGCGATTTCTTCCCTACCCTGTCTTCAGGCTTGGCTTAGGACTTGCTTTGGCCAGTGGGTTGGTAGCAGACATGATGCGCACTAAAGTTTGAACTGTGCTGTGGCTGGGCTTGCTCTCTTGCATTCCTTCCTCTTGCCATGAGAAAACCACGTTCCAAGCAGTGGCTGGTCCAAGGAGGATGAGGGTTACATAGAACAGAGTGGACGCAACCTGAACTTGGAGCCAAGTGCAGCTGAGTCCCAGGTGGATCAGTCCACCCGGATGTGGAACAAAGGGGAAAACTGCTTAGAGCGGTGGACAGTAAATACCGTGGTTCTCGTTACGCAGCATCAGTGTAACGAAAGCTGACCAATGCACCTTAAACCTGTTATTTCCCTCTTCCCAAACTGGAAAAATCTCTGACTGGACTCTATTTTTGCTTAACCCTTAGTATCCAAATGGCACCTGAATCCCACTAATTCTACTCTTTTTCGTCACCTGGATCCATCCCTTCCCATCTCTCCTTGGTGCAGGCCCTGAACATTGTCCATGTGCACTTCTGAAAAAATTTTATCACTAGAAACCTGCTTTCAGTGTCTGCCCATCAATCTCAGTGGTGGCCAGTTATCTTTTCAAAGAACAGTTGCACCCATGGCTCATTCTAAAAACTCTCCAGGGACTTTCAGTTGCTTTCACAATACACTTCATATGCCCTAGTCTAACCTTCAAAGTCCTTCATGACTGGCCCAGGCAATCTTCCCCCTTATCAATTACTCTCCCTCCCTGTACCTTTCCTGCTCTAACTGCCCTTGAGTTTCCTGATAAGAACAGGGCCGTGTGAGACTCAGTTGCAGACCAGGACCTGCTTCTTGCAGCAGGTCTGCCCTGATCCTAATTCTTGAGAAAATCAGAGCCTGAGAATTGGAGAGGGATATATTCAACAGAAGAGAGACCAGGGGTTGAGAGGGAATATGAAATGAAGGGAAAGTTAAGTGGCAAAATAATTATTTAGAGAAGGAATGAGATCATTTGGGCAGTTTTGAATGTAAGCAGTGTCATCAGGGAATACATTGTACAGTGCTGACCCGTCTGCAAACCTGGGCAAATCACTCTACTTTTCTAGGCCTCAGTCTTCCCATCTGTAAAATGAGTAGCTAGTACTCAGAGATCCTCAAACAGCCTTCCAAACCTTGTTCAGATTCCTTGATTCTACCTCTAACGTGCTCTGGTTTTGTGTCTTGAAGTCAGCATTTCCCTAGGGATTGAAGGGGGAGGCAGGGTATGTATGGAAGGGTTGGGGGTTTTGAAAATAGAGGCTTGGGAGGCAGAGAAACATGACTGGAGTGAAATAACAAGAGGATATAATTCAGACCTTTATGAAGTGAAGAGGACTTCTTTAGAAGTCAACTCAGCCCAACGTGCTGTGTGACCTCGGCAGGTCCCCTCCCTCCCTGAGACTTGGTTTCTCTACCTGTACAGTGAGGAGGTGGGTCTTGATGACATCTTTAGGAACCTTGTGTGTGTGTCTCTGATGTCCCCTTTTTCCTTACACTGCTGGAGTGAGATGTTTTGGCCTTGTTCTTCCCAAAGCATTTGAGACAAACTTGGATGCCTGCATTTCCGTTGCCAGACCCTCATTGCCTTTCATAATCAGGCCTTTGAGAGCAAGAAGGAAAAAAAAAAAAAATAGAGGCCAAAAGGTTGTGGCGGCACAGGCTGGTGACCGGGTCTGATGGAGATCACAGTCCTTAATCAAGGATACATGGGGGCTAATTGGCTATTGACTTAGCTCATGTGGGCAGCCCACGTGGGATGGCCTGGGCTCTGAAAGGCCACCGGCCAGGCCACACCAGACCCCGACTTCAAGGTCTCAGCCATGGTGACCCCTCTCAGCCAGCTCCATTCCCTCTCTTCCCAGTCTCCTCCATTCCTGAGTGCAACCCCACACACAATTATCTACAGATGAGTGTCCGGGGGGAACACATGGGGGTAAGAGACTCCCTTAAAATTATGGCTGATTGAAGATGGAGAGGGGTGAAGAAATCTCACTAGCAGCCTGAACAGATACAGACGCAGACATCTCCAATAACCAGGAAGGATCTGGTTCCAGTTAAGCAACGTGGGATTCCTAACAGGGATGCACAGAGCTGTGTCTGCTGGGCAAGGGGCTGCCATCTCCAACCACCGCTCCCCAACCTCCACCCCAGAGCCTGCCTCATCCAAGCTTCTCAGATCAGCCTGGAATGGGTTGAGGGGGGAGTCAAGGGTCATAGATCTATGAAGGTGAATGGCATCAACCCAGAATCAAAGCAATCTGAGGCTGAATCCTCGGTCCACTACTTATGGACTGAGTGGCCTTCACACCAGTGAAGATGGAGGGTAATAATCAGAGGGAACTCTGAGATCCCTAACTGCCAGGCAGGGTTGGAATTTCTCTATTTATATTAATTCATGTGACCCTACAAGCCTATGAGGCAGGTTCTATTTTCAACTCCATCTTACAAATGAGGAGACTGAGGCCCAGAGGGGTTAAGTAACTTGCTTACCTAGAGCCACAAAGCTAAGAGGATCGGAATCCAGTGGGCCTGGTTCCAGAGACAGTGCTCCTGTGCCCAGGCTGCAATACCTCTCTCTCAAAGGGAAGGAGGAGTTTTCCAGACAGAGGAAATGACGGGTGCAAAGGTAGGTCAGGGCACAAATGGGAAATCACAGACCCTTTTGTTTCTCGGGATCAGCAGGGCATACTGGATCGGCTGGATCAGGCACTGAGAAATTCCACCCGAATTCCACAGGTGTGGGGAAACAACCCCTGGAAACCGCCATATCCCCTCTCAAAAACAGTCGCTTCCAAATGCTGAATCCAAGCATTCTGCATGGAGAGAGTCAGTTTACAGCAGAGAAGACAGGAACTGGGGTTAGAAAAGGCTTCAAACTGCATTTGTCACCCAGTGGCTCTGTGACTTTGTATTGAATATAATTTCCTGTCTCTGGCCAAGACTCAGTTTCCTCAATTCTACACTGAGGTTAATCAGGCCTGCCCTTTGCACTGAATAACACCAAGAATGCTCTGTTCCCAGTATGGGCTCCAGAATCATAACATGCTATCGCCATGATTATTATTAGGGAGTTGGTTGTCTTAATGTCCTTTCCTGACCATAGCTTTTATCTTGTACCACTTGGTTATAATTTGGGGAAAGGGCAAGTTTAAAAGATGTGTATGGATCTCATCAAGCATGTGTTAATCCACCCAACCACTCTGTGAATCAGGTGTTAATGTCCTAATTTTACAGATGAGGAAACTGAAGCTCCCGGGGTTAAGTGACTGGCCTCCAGATGATACAGTGGGAAAGCAACAGGGTCAGGATTCAAACCCAGTCCTGCGTGACTCTGGAGTCAGAGCTCCCCGACAAGATGCCAGGTAAGATGGAAGAGGTCAACGTGACCCTGTGTCTCACTCAAAATGACCCCCCTTGGTGGCTCTCCCTGGCCGCCTATCACACCTGTGCTGGGGGTAGTCATGCCACGGGACCCTGCGGCTCTGTTTCCCCACCATTTAACGGGTGGCCTTGCTCAAGCCCCTTCATCTCTCTGAGCCTCATCCTTCTCTTCTAGAAGACGGGGAACAGACGCCTGTCCTCTCCCATTCACAAGGATGCTGTGAGGATAAAATATAGACTCAGACGCATCCTATTCAGAACACATGATGATTAATAACACTGTCGTCCCCGCCGCCTGCACAAAACCTGAAACAGCAAAGTGAAATATACAAAATAAATTAGGCAGAGGGTAATTATTCATTTTGCAAAAGAGTTCTTCACTCCACAAAAAAAGAGGCATTGATCTTCTTTTTCCCAAGCATCAGCTATCTTTGTGAGTTTAAAGTCAAATTTCATTTACAGAATTAAAGCAAAGAGTCATGATTTTCCAGATGTGCACAGAGTACAGCGGGCCACACGCATGTGCCCTGCCCATTTTGCCCATGCCATCCAGGCCAGAAAACAAGGGGGTCCAGACACCCACCAGCATGGACCTTGGCCTTCCTCTAGTCGGGAACTGGGGGAAATGGAGAGAACCAGGGGAGGGCATGTGACATCTGCACTCTGCTTCTGAGGGGGTCCCTTCCTCAGAGTGACCCCAGCCTCAGCTATACGCAGGTGATCAGGGTCAGGCCAGCTTCCCGGGAACTGGGAGGATTGTCATTTCCAGTTCCTTCCATCTGGAATAGTGTACCTTTTTACATCACGTGTATGTTCAGCTGAATCCAGCTCACTTTCACTACGCTACCCTCATTCCTGATTAAATTCACACGTACGTTCTTGCTCTCACTTCTCCTCCCTGTCTCTCTTCTGTTTTTTGGTTCACTCTTTTCCCCCATCTTTGTCTCTCTTTGTTTCCCAGTCTTTGTGTCTTTTTCGCTGCTTCTGTGTCTCTCTTCAGTCTCTGCTTCTCTGTCCTGGCCTTTGCCTCTGTAGGCGTCTTCATATTCCCCACTGTCCGTCTGTCTGTCCCATTTCCTTTGTATCAATCTGCAGTGAAAATAACTGAGCTTGAGTCAGAGGCCCAAGTTAAACCCCCAGACCCACCTTCATTTCCTCTTCCTCAAATAAGAGGTAATAAAGGACAGTCGGTCTGCTTCAAGGGTTAACGCAAAGATAAAGGTTATGTACGATACGGTGTGTAAAGGTGCCTAGAACAAAAATACGGTCACACCCTGCTCATTCCAGGTCCCCTCCTTTGCCGCCTCTTTCTCTTGATTTCTCTCATTCTCCTCATTCCCTTCCTTCCCTCTTCTCTCTTCCCTTCCCATCCGTCCTGCTGTCCTTGCCCACCTCTCACACAAGCCCACACACTGTTGCCTCTGGCCCCCTCACCCCTGTCCCAGGCAGCCCCCACTTTCTGGCAACAACTTAGCTGCAGGACAGCACGGTTCCCACTCCTAAGTCGCACATCCTTCTACAAAACATTTTTATGCCACCTTTACTGGTATAGGATGGAGACTCATCATGAATCATTAAATTTAAGCAACGTGAGTCCAGGCGGCCTGCCCGAGGCTTCACTAGGAGGTCAGGCTTCACTGTCACGTCCATTTGTGGCCATCTGAGAAATTGCAGCAGTCCATTCACGGTGCACAGGGCGAGGCACCTGACCTTGCTTGGCTTGAGAGGAGCAGCTCGAATTCCTGGATGTCCCGTCCCGATGGACAGTCTTGGTGTGCTCAGCATAAAATCCACACGCCTCCCTCACTCCCTGTGGTCCGGTAGACACTCATCTAGTGAAGATTTTAATACCTTTTAAAAAAAATTAATTAATTTATTTTTGGCTGTGTTGGGTGTTCGTTGCTGCATGCGGGCTGTCTCTAGTTGTGTCAAGCGGGGGCTCCCTTCGTCGCGGTGCGTGGGCTTCTCTCATTGCGGTGGCTTCTCTTGTTGCAGAGCGCGGGCTCCAGGCACGCGGGATTCAGTAGTTGTAGCGGGTGGGCTCAGTAGTTGTGGCTCGCAGGCTCTAGAGTGCAGGCTCAGTAGTTGTGGCACACAGGCTTAGTTGCTCCGCAGCATGTGGGATCTTCCCAGACCAGGGATGGAACCTGTGTCCCCTGCATTGGCAGGCGGATTCTTAACCACTGCGCCACCGGGGAAGTCCCGTGAAGAAGTTTTAATGAAAAGACCACTTAACACTGTAGCCAAAAGGCTGGGGCAGGAACACACACACACACACACACACACACACACACACACACACACACACACACACACACACCCCCCTCCTATTCAGAGACCTTTAATCATCTACATTGAAATGAAAGCTGCCTTCAGTCAAGAAAGAGAAGAAAGATAGTGTGATGCAGTGGGCTAGCTCCCTAAAGATGGCACCGAATAACCAGAAAAGGCCAGTACTATTGCTAAGCACAGTGTTTTAAATAGTTTCATGGAGACCACTTCTGCCCCCAAATCTGTCATCATGCCTTCCATTCCATCACGATTAAGTCTTTTGTGGGTTAAGCACTGCCAACACTGGGGGTTCTTTTTGCCCTTGATTCAATAATCCCCATTTACTGAACATGTATATTTGCCATATAATGTAGCAGGTACTTTATACTGCTATGCTGATTGTAATTGTTACAATGACCTAGCAAAGGTGAATGAATACCTTCTTCTGTGATGAAAAAGAGCAGGAAATTGAGGCTTGGGGAAAATTAAGCAATTTGCTTAAAACTGTACCAATGCTGTAGTTAGAGGCAGAGCCAAGATTTTCACCCAGGTCTGCCTGACTTCAAAACCTTGACTCTTAACAATTTTGTTCTGACTGCCTCTCCAAAAACAAAACTGAGCGTACTATGAGGGCAGCTTGATTACGAACGAAGAGAGGGTGGTGGCAGGGTCTGGTCCACTTCCCTCCCTGGGAACTGACTCAGTCTTGGGGCTCAGTCATTGTCTGTGGAAGAAAGACATGAATGAAGCTTACGGGGAACTCGCCACGCTCCAGATGCCCAGCACTGAAACTCTTCCTTGCATGAATGCGTGGATCTGATCACAAGCATGCGAGATGAGCCTGGAAAAGCACTGCTGGGAGCCGATATGGCCTGCACACATTGTAAAAGACTCCTGAAGGCACTGGGTCAAATTGCAGGCAGGGGCCTACATCCCAAGGATGAAATATTTTGACTGCTTAAAATGTTCTCAAGAGGTAGGGACATCAAGCATTAGCAGGGCAGTCAGGAGACCTCTGCTCTGCCACTGACTTGACTCTGGCAAGGCGCCGACCCAAGGTCAAGGGCGATGACCCACCCTCAGCAGCTGTAGAAGGAGGGGGTGGATTAGATGATTGGCACGGTTCCTCCAGCTCCGCCTCTCATTGTTCTGGACTCCCGTCTCCAAACTTGCCCCTGCAGGAGAGTCTTTATAAAGGCTTCTCAGGAGAAGGTTTGGAGATGCCACTGTCATGAGTTAATACTTTCCCTCCCCAGAGGGTTATGCAAGTCCAAAGTTGCCACCTGAGAATGACACCTTAGGTTCTGTGCTGAGGCTCCTTACTCACCTCACTCTCGTCCCAGCCCTGTGTGGCAGAGCGCCCAGAAAGGTCTGTCCAGCCCCCTCACTTGCATCACGTATCTGTTTCACTGTGTTGCTTCTTCCCTCATCCTAGGTCATTGGTGTCTGTTACAGACTGAATGTTTGTGTCTCCCGCAAATTTCTATGTCAGATCCCTAATCGCCAATGCGATGGTATTTGGAAATGGGGCCTTTGGCAAGCAGTTAGGGTTAGATGAGGTCATGAGAGTGAGACCCTTGTGATGGGGTTAGCGGTCTCATAAGAAGCGGAGGAAAGAGAGATCTTGCTTTCTCTCTGTATGCACACACCAAGGAAAGGCCAGGTGAGGACACAGTGACAAGTTGAGACATTGGCCATCTGCAGTCCAGGAAGAGGACCCTCACCAGGAACTAATTCAGTGTACCTCAGTGTTAGGCCTCCCAGCGTCTAGAACTGTGAAAAATAAGTTTCTGTTGTTCAAGCCACCCAGTCTGTGATATTTTGTCATGACAGCCCAAGCAGACTAAGACAGAGTCATCCTCTCCTGGGTCTTTTCTTTAAAGACAGTGTGAAAACTGGTCCTGGAGCTCATACACACGTGGGGGACCTAAAAATTGGATTCTTCATCTCTGACGTCAAAGCCTGAAACCAATTCATTAGACAGAAAGCTTCAAAGGGACAGAGATGGCAGCTTCTTTTTCTCACTATCCCCAGTACTGGGCATGATGCCTGGCATATAATTGGCATTCACTAAATGACTGCAATGAATGAAATGCAATATCTAGATTCTGACCACTTCTTTCCACCTCCACTGCTACCGCCCTGGCCCAAGCCACCAGCATCTGTGGTCTGGATCATTCCATCAGTCTTCCAAGTAGCTTTCTTGCTACCACTCGTCTCTATCCCTATAGATTTTTTCCCAACAGAGTGGCCAGAGTAATTCTCTTAAAATATGTTAGATGACATCAGTCCTCTACTCAGAATGTTCTGTGGCTCCCCTTGCATTCAGGTTGAAAGCCAATGTTCTTAAGAAGTTCTACAGAGGGGCTTCCCTGGTGGCGCAGTGATTGAGAGTCCGCCTGCCGATGCAGGGGACATGGGTTTGTGCCCCGATCCGGGAAGATCCCACGTGCCGCGGAGCGGCTGGGCCCGTGAGCCATGGCCGCTGAGCCTGCGCTTCCGGAGCCTGTGCTCCGCAACGGGAGAGGCCACAACAGTGAGAGGCCCGCGTACCGCAAAAAAAAAAAAAAAGAAGTTCTACAGAGGCTCTGGCCCTCTGGTCCCTCTCTGACCCCATCTCCTAATATCCTCCTAGTGTCCAGCGAAGCCCAGCCACATTCTCTCCCATGATCTTCCTCAAATATGTGAGGCAGAGTCCACTCCCAGAGCCTTTGTACTGGCTATCTCCTCTGCCTGGCCTCTGCTCTTGCCAGATATCCATAAAGCGTGTTTCTCCCTCACCTCCCCAACAGTGCCTACCTTGAAGAGTCTACTAAAATGTGCAACCATCCCTCTTTTCCGCATTCACAGCCCCCCTTCCTGTGGTCTTTGTTTCAATAACACATCAACTTCTAACATAGGATACAATTTATTAATTACTACCAAAAAAAAAAAATTACTACCTATATTCTAATCATCTGTCTGTCCCACGCCCCTACCAGAATATAAGCTCCATCATGGCAGCAATTTTTATCTGTTCTTTTCATTCTGTCACTGCCTGACATCCTGCTTAAATTAGGTGCTTGATAAATACCGGCTGAATGTTACATGAACAAATCCACGAATGAAAGAATAAATACCAAACCCAGTTCTTTAACTCAGATGCCAAAGCATTAAATCAGTCTACTAGACCAGGGGTTGGCACTTTTTTTTTCTTTAAAGGACCAGATGGCAAATATATTAGGGTTTGCAAGCCACAGAGTTATGACTACTGAACTCTGCTGTTGTAGCTACAAATAGTCATAGGCAATATGTTAACTAGTGAATATGGCTGTGTTTCAATAAAACTTTATGAAAAACAGCAGTTGGCTGGTGGGCTGTAGTTTGCTGACCCCCACACTAGACCAGGCTCTACCAGGCCAAGCAATGTGTCTGGTTTTGCTCACTGTTAAAACCTGGTTCCTAGCACATTACTCAGCACAGCATTGTCACTCATAAATATTTTAAATGAAATAAAAAATATATGAAACATAATTTCACTCTTCACTCTCTGTCACAGCTGTCTAATTGAACTTGCTGCAATCATAGAAATGCTCTTCAATACACAGCCACTAACCACGTGTGGCTATTGAGTACTTGGAACACGGGGGCTGTGGCTTAATTCACATTTTAATTTAGCCACATACGGCTATTTGCTACTATATTGGCCAGTGTAGGTCTATCACAATCATGCTTTTGCTTCATGGTCCAACTCTGGTCTCTCCCGCTTCTAGAAGGCTTCCCTGACTGCTCAGGCTCATAGTAAACTGCCTTTTTTTCAAACAGTCCTACAATACTCATTTTATTCAATTCATGTTTTGAGCACAGCTCTAATAATAGCTAACATTTGTTAAGTGTTGTGTACCAGGCATTATGCTAAGTGCTTAATATGCTTTACCTAGTTCAATCCATGTAATCATCCTTTCAGGATTTTTATGTTGATATCATCTACCACCATCTACCACTGAGAAAAACAGAGGTTAAGAAAGGGTCGGGAATGTGTCCAAAGTTGTGCAGGTCCAAAATGAAGGGGCTGGAATTTGAATCCCAGTCCACTGGAACCCAGAGCTCAAGTTCTTGACCATTACAAGATGTTTATTAAAGAGCTGAAATGTGTGGTGGTCCCAGTTTCCTGTTTGTATATTCCTTCAAGAAATCAGGAAGCATGAGTGATCCTATTTCTACATCCTCCAGAGCCAGAGTTGGACACAGCATTGGCTTTCAGTGCAGATTTTCAGTACACAGAATTTCAGAGCTGGAGAGCGCTTAGAGAAATCTATTGTAAGCTCCTCTTATATTAAATAGAGAAACTGAGGCCCAGAGACAAAGTGGCATGTCAAAAGTTACACCTTGTTGAGTGAAAACTGCAGATCTAGGAGAAGCCCATGGAATTTATCTCCAAATCCAGTGTTTCTTCCTTCATTCACTCATTCCATTATTCATCATTAAACATCAGTACAATGGGATAAAGCAGGGAATAATATAGACACAGTCCTTGTCTTTTTATGACATACAGTCTCTTAGAGAACAAGGAATTGAATACAGAACCACACAAATAAATGTATATTAACTAGACATTGTAGCGTAGGCTAGCGGTTAAGAGGATAAACCCTGAAGCCAGACTTCTGAAATTCCAGCCTAAACTCTACCATTTCTTAGACGTGTGACTTTGGGAAAATCCATTAACTTACGTAATTTAGATTCCTCACATGTAAAATGGTGATAGTAAGAGGGCATTCCACTAATTCTAAGACACACAACTTTCCACATTTCAATATCCCTGAAAAATGAGGACTTATGTGGTAATTATTAGTATCTTATGGTTATTAGTGGCAGCATTTTTTCCTTAATAGTGCGTAAGATATTGGTACATACATCTGTTTGTGTCTTGGTTTAGTTAAAATATGACTCTATCTACCTCACAGGGTTATTGAGAGGATTAAATGAGATAATACATGTGACTTGCTTAGAAGAGTGCTGACACAGAGTTTGTGCTATATAATGTGCATTATTATTATTATTATCGTTGTATTTACTACAAATAAAAAAGTAGAGTGCACAAATGGAGCTTAAAACATGGAGGAATAACTGAGTCTAGAAGGTCAGCAAAAACGTCCTTGAGGAAGTGACATTTCAACTGAAACAAGAAGGACAAGGATACGAAGTGGGGGTGGGTAGAGGGCAGACTGCAGCCTGCAGAGTGAACACACCTGCAAAGACCTATCGCACTGGCTACTGGAAATGCCTCACCCTTGACAAGTGTGGACACTTCACAACATGGCTTTTGTACCCTAATAACACTCCCATCTCCAACCTATACTTTTGCGCATACTTTTGTTTATTCATAATCCATTGGTCATAAGATATTACAAATATATTTAGAAGCTTCCTGAATTTTTTTTTTAATAGTAGGACACAGAACATTTTGGGGGGGGGCAAATATATTTTTGTAATATATTTGTTGGCTAAAATTAAACACAGACTCTAATTTAAATGACAGTCGATTATTTTCTGGATGATAAAATCTAGTTTTAGAAGCTGAGAGCCCTCTTCCTCGTTGGTACAATTCTCCTGGAGATAATTACCAGAGATGCATCTCAGGTTATCTTCCTCCATGTAACTTTACAATATGAGGTTCTCACAACCTCTTTCTTTCAAGTTCAGAAGTAAAGGCTGCCTTGAACTTCCAGTGGGACTGGCATGTTCCCAATAAGAAAATGTTTTCAAAGTCTCTTTTGCAGCCCATTCGAACCTTCCTGTCCTTCCCAGCGCTTGAGCAAGCAGCCCTGTGGCTTGCTGTCGTGGGCTCTCGGAAATTTTATGACCTCATCTTTGACACAGATTGTTCTTTTCCAAGACCTCAACCCTCTTCCACAACATAACATTTTACAACACATTTAAACCAGATAAAGCCAGACTCCCAAACAGAGATTAAAAAAATGGTTTCCCTACAACTCATAAGTGCTGTCCCAGTTTCACCTCTCTGGTTCTGCATGTTTCCCTCAGCCCCAACCTAATCGGGTCCTTTTATTTTTTTCCAAGTCAACTTATTCTGCAAATTCTTTGTCTAAGAATTCTTATGCCTGCCTCTGAGAATTCTCAGCAAACACCTACCAGAGGGAGGATGCCAGAATGTCTCTCTCTTCTCAGTGCTAAGCAGACCCTCTCACACACTCACTCTCAATACAGTAGCTCCTCACTCAGTCTGGGTCCAAATCCCAGCTGAAACACTTAGTAAATATATGACCCTGAGAATGTCAATCAGTTACTTTAAGACACAGTTTCTAGTATGGAAAACGGAAGCAATAATAACCACCTAGATGCGTTGTCATGAAGACTAAGAGAGTTACTAAATCAGTCTCAGCATGATACCTGGTACACAACAAGTTCATTTAATAAACAGTAGATGCTGTTCCTGTATTCATGTACCTCTTGATATCTCACCGAAATTCTACCATCCTTCTCTTAACTGTAAGCTATATTTGGTCACTGTCTAATACCCTCATCTGCTATAAATAAATAATGAATGTATCAAATGGATCAGTCTGATGTGATAAATGTGCTTTTATGATTAACATTCATTTCACGGAATTTAAGTAGAAAAATCTTGGTCTGTTGTTGTTTGAACGTCTTTTGTTGGAAATGGTGTTGGATAGTTTCTTTCCATTATCTTGTATGTCTGAAAAATAAGGCGTTGGGTTCATTAATTTACAGTCAGTTTAGATGAGTTTTGTTTAATACAGCTCCCAGTAAAGTTCGGAACCAAGGAATGGTGAGGTGGATTCTGAGGATAGGTGGCTCACTTTATGAAGGACTGATTTCCCCAGTTGGGGTCCACTGGGGTAACAGCATAGTTGGACATGGACTGATCCTAACCAGATAAAGGACAGAGCTTACTCTGAGTTCAAGAAAGACTAGTGATACTGAGCTCAAGGGAGAAGGTGACTTTCAGCAGAGAATTCATTGTCCTAGATAAAAATCTTTAGCAAAAACACAGCCAAAATGTCACTGTCAGCACCCTTAGGGCTACTCCTGGTCTTGACACCAGAACCCTATACCCAACCCACTAACCAACCCTTGACCTTTCAGCAACTGAAACTTGCTTCTCATGCATTCATTAATTCACTCATTTATTCATTCAAGAAAAGATGTATTGATGCAGGAACTGTTTCAGTACCTGATACGCAGCAGTAAACAAGATGAGCAAAGGTCAACCCTTTATAAAACTTATGTTCTCATATATAAATTTCTCCTCTCTGGTCTGCCAGAAAGTTGGCTCTCTTTGGATAGATCTCAACTTATTTCACTGCACATCTCACTAAGCACCACCCGACGTAAACCCTATGTTATCTACTACATTACCTGGAAACCCCCCATGCTACAACCCCCTTCAAGGCAGAGACATTCTTATTCTCTGTGAATTCTTGGTCTTTATAACTTCATGAAGTCCTTGTGTCCCTTTAAACGTTAATAATACAGGGATCAGCAAATAACAGAAACAATCTATAAACAACTGGAAACATTTAGTACATTATAAGACATACATAGGACATAACTACACACATTGTATTCTCATTTCATATCCAATTGCAAATGAAAAGTGGCTGCTGAAGACATGAAAATAAACTGCATATGACGGCAAACATGACTGACATCTGTATCAATTTGAAAAGAAAATCCAATCTGCTTTAAATGCTATTTACAAATTGTTTCAATCATACTTATGTTCTAAGTTATTAGTGCTTAAAAGGTCATAGAAACATGAATTTTAAGCTGGAAAATATCTTAGGAATTATTCCGGGTTGTAATTTGTATCTTGCCACTAATTGACTGAGTGACACCAGGCAACCTGCTTAGTCTCCGTGATCCTCAATAGGTCAGACTAGATGATCGCTAGGGACCTTTCTAGCGTTAAAATTATGTTTCCTTGTTGAAAAGAAGGAATATGAAGTTCACAATACGTGACATACTCAAGGTCAAATGACAAATCTGTGGCAAAGCTGGCACTAGGATTGAGAGCCTATGACTTTTTTCATTGCACACATTTAAAAGTCACACAAGGACTAAACGAAAAGCCAGCAGATGGAAACATCCAGGTTACTGCAAGTTTCTTCATTAGGTGGTCAGGTCTCAGAGGCCAGAGGCTGTATCTTACCTTCTTCTCACATAATCTAACACAGTTGTGCATTGCTGAACTAAAGGTATTTCATAAAATAGTTATTAAATTAATTGAAATGTTTATTAAATTAATGAAGTGAAGACACTATGGTCTAAATGATTATAAAATAGCAGTAGACACTGTTTTGAGTGCCCACCATAAATTAGGTACCGTACCAAGTGCATTTTAAATGTGAGTTTTCATCTTCTTCTCACAACAACTGTGCAAAATGGGAATTATTTGCCTCTTCTTGTATATGTAAAAATGAGGCTTGGATATATTAAATGACCTGCCAAAGTCAGTAAACAGAAAGGCAAGCATTTGAACCCAGTTCTGTAGGATTCCAAAGGATATTCCAATTCTACTCTGGTTCACTAAAGGCTTGAATGAATAAACGAATAGGTGAAAGAATTAGTGACTAAATGAGTGAGTGCTCTGCAATTACCTGCCTCATATGGTTTGGGGCCATACTGTCCATGATTTTGTATACAGAATTTCACGTGATACCACCCATTTGCAGAAATTTAATAAAGCTGTCTCACACTAAGATTCACCCATGATGACATTTTTAAAATTACTTTTACGAGGTAACTGGTTTGTAACACTATACCTTTCACGTGTACCTTGTATTTCTACTTCTGTACACCCTACAACATGCTCACCACCAAAAATTTAGTTTCCACCCATCACCATAGAGTTGATCTCCTTCACCCATGTCACCCTCCCCATCCTTAAGGTCCAGGCCTGATCATTTGGACTGTGTGCTGCTGCATTTGATCAGACCATAGCACGTCGTCCGTGAATGTTCACTTCCTGTCTTCAGAGAGCTGAAGAGTAATGGTAGTTTATTCTGGAAGGGGAGCATAATGCCGCCCTCCGGCAACACTTTCAAGCCTTCTCTGAGCCATCACTGAGACTCTTCTTTGCCTTGGTCCTTGATTCCTTTGCTCTCATCCCATCCTGTTTAATGATTGGCTTTCCAAAGAAAATAAGCCATGATTTGTAACATTTACCAATCTTGTTGGGTATAAATACTCTCATCACAGCCAATTTCCAAGCTACCTGCATGACAGAACTGAACAAAGAGCTGGGATGAGATGGTAACAATCGACTCTCATGAGTTCACAGAAAATAATGAAAGGAGGAAGAAAGGGAGGGAGGGAGAGAGAAAGGAAGGAAATTTCCTTCCCTATGCTCCTTGAAAAAATCGAATTCACCAACTTTCAGTTTCTTCCTCTATATCCACCTATATATAAACTCAGATTTTACCTCCATACAAGCCAGCTCCAGCACACTCTGGAATCAATTCCATAATCAGCCCTGCAGGTGGTACTAATTATTGAAATCCCTGGAAAAACACACCTGAGCTGGGCTATGGCACAGAGTCAGGAAAACTTGACCAGGCTCCTTCACACATCACAGCAATTATATACTCTTCAGCAACACTATCTCCCCAATTTCCTTCTCCTTTCTGCTCAGTTGGGAAGAATGATCCTTCTTGTTGACACATCCAATAAAGCATTAAGGCATGGTGATCAGTACTTGGACTCCATGACTTGGTTCAGCCCTATAGATCCCACCAACAGATGGAAGGGCTCATTTAAGGGAAGCTAAGCCACTTTTGTCAGATCTAAGATCTGAATAGGTACAGGGCTTGGGGGTTTCGTTTTTCCATGACTTCCCCCAATTCTAATTCTTGGTGGAAGGTTGAGGAGAGAACACCCAGCTGTTCCCTTGGGCAGTTAGATGTTCCCTAAAACAACTGGATAGATAGACGGCAAGTTTCCCTTTTTCAGTGGCCGATGTAGCCTTACTAAAATCCCTGGTCGTTCTCAGAATCTTCAGATCCTCATCTTTCTGTGAGCTCTCTTCACCCCACCTTTCCAACCTTATCTCCTTCCACTCCCCTAGTTCTCTTCCTCTACCTCATGTGCAGCACATTCTCCAGAGGCCAGCCCAGGTATGCTGCTCTCTGGTTCTGGGAATCACTCTAGACTTACTTCCTCTCTTTCTCCATCATCAAGATTCCTCTGCTCAAACACCTTTTATTCATACTCCCTACTGATTCTACAAGGCTCAGCTAAAAGGTCATCTTTTCCATGATGGATCTCCTGAAATGCCCATCTGGAATACATTTCTCCCTTTTCTCCAGGCATGAGGTACTCTATAAATGCCTGTTCTTGATTTATTCTACATTGTGTCTTTTATAATAGCTGTAGAGGAGCGTATTATTTTTATCCCTGCAAAAATGTGAAATCCATGAAGGCAGGAACATTGTCCAGTTTGTCTGTGATTTCCCATAGCACTTAACACACAAGACTTAATGCATTTGTGGAATTAAGAAAATCTTGCTTGAACGGATTTAACAAACTGAAATAAATTTTACATAGTGGGTTTGAGTCAAGCTCCATGAAAATATATATTCAGGGAACTTACGTCCCTATTTCTACTCCTTATCTGTAGATCACCCCATCCATTTATGTCTTGTGATTTGTAAGAGCAAGGTGCTCTGCTGAAGGATAAATAAGATATAGTAGTAAGCTTGAAGGAGCTTACATATTAGCGTTGTAGTTTCCAAATAATAACTCATGATTTAATCAAACTTTTAGTCAACAGAAAACTCTGGTGATACTGTAGAAGTCATCTATTCTACAGAGAGGAAATAGGAGGTAATTAAGTAAATAGAATTTTGGAAAGTAGATAATTAAAGGATAGAAGAAATTTCAGGTAGAGGGAAGAGCCTGAACTCTAGTCAGAAGGTAAAACTCTGCATAGGGTGTTTGCGGGGTGGGAGTACTGTGAATGTGAGCAGAGAGGAGAATGCAAAGGGGAATGTTCTTGGGAATGTATGTAGCTGAATGGGAGGGTGAGACTCTCTAGCTGGTCTGGCTACTGGACAGCTCTTGGTGATCCAATTTCTCTAGTGCTGGAAAATATTTAATCTGAGTTTATATGTAAGTGGATATGGAGGAAGAAGTTGAAAATTGGTGAATAAAATTTTTTCAAGGAGCATGGGAAGGGAAATGTCCTTCCTTCCTTCCTTCCTTCCTCCCTCCCTCCTTCCCCCTTTCATTTTTTTTTGTGAATGAATTACATGTCAGTATCATGGTAAGTGTTAAAGATACACAGATGAGCAAGACACATGCTTTGAATCCCCCTCTCCAGCCCCTAGCAAAGCTTAGAGTCTGGTGATAGATCCAGACAAGGAAAGAACAATGACTTCCCAGGGACAAGGACGATAACACAGGGAGGCACAGAGGCTATGGGAGCAGAGAGGAGGACCCCTTAATTTGGTCAGGGCTGGGGGGTGGCGAGTCATGAATGCCTCTGAGAGGAAGGATGTTTGGGCTTCATGAAATGGAAATAAAAAGAGCCCCTGGTCTCCAAGCAAAAGGAGGAGAAAGACATTTCAAGGGGGAGGCAAACAGCCCGTGAAAGGGATGCAGGCATGAAAGGGTGTGGTGCCTTCAGGGAAGTGCGGGTATCAGTGTACCTAGAGCCCGTGGTATGTGACAAATAGAGGCAGAAGATAAAGTGATACAAGTAAGCATGATTTTGTCAAGATAAATAATGAATTAACAAAGATGGCGACTGGGCCTCTCGCTGTTTGTTTAGAACATGAGAGGACTATTTGGGAAGAAGAGTTTAGAGCCTTGCTGTACCAAGGGTAGTACTTGGGTCAGAAATATCAGCAAGAGCTGACAGCCTTTTAGGGAAGTAGAATCTGAGGCCTCACTCTAGACCTACTGAGGGCCTGAGAAGCACTGGTTAGGAGCACAGGATCCTAGGTTTGAATCCTGGCTCTGCCACCTGTGTGTGTGACTTTGTTCCTTTTATCTTTCTTCTCTGGGTATCAGTATCATCAGTGATAAAGTTGAGAAGGTCAACCCAGTGGATTCTAGCAACATCTTCAACTCTAAGGGGCTGAGTGCACGTGTATGCGTGTGTGTGTGTGTGTGTGTGTGTGTGTGTGTGTGTGTGTTGGGGGTAAGGGGATACTGCTTAGGGTGTCAGTACCTTAAAGTCTAAATGTTTTAAGTAAGAGAAAGAAGATTCAGCTGTCTGGTCCAATGGTACACTAGAGTTGCATCACATTTTCTGAATAGCTTCCCCAGTAGGCCTATGTAAAGGCTGGAAAAATGTGTCTGAATATAGGCTCCCAACTAAAGGATAAGGAGGGAATGATGATTAGAAAGCCTAATCCTTGCCTGATTCTGCAGAGACACAGGGGTTAGCCTGGAGAATCCCTGTCCTTACTCCCGAATTGCTACCCCATGGAGAAGCGGAAGAGAATTTGGGTAGAGAAAGCAAACTCTTGACCTGGGCCACTGAGTCTCCTCAGCTCTGCAGAGGCTTCCTCACGGCATCAGTACAGTGAGATTTTCAGGCAAGATGGCCAGAATCTTGTTAATGGAGAGGCAGGTGAAATTGCAGAGAAAAATATACCTGTATGAGTTGTAAGGAAGAGCACAGGACGGGGAGAAGGAGAACTGGGGTTCTAATACCAGTTCCCTTTGTAACTTGCTTTGTGATCTTGGTAAGCTTTTCTCCTCTCCAACTCCTATTTCCCTGTTTGTGGACATTAATAACTATCGGGCAGCAACTATGAGTAAGATGCTGTCCATTTACTAAGCAATAACTGTAGATAAGATGGTGTCTTTTGGGTTAATAGTATCCATATGTTGTTGACCCACGAATTTCTATCTCCAGCTAAGACCTCTTCTTTGAATAAGACTTTTGGATTCAAATGCCTATTTTTCATCTCTGCCTGAGTTTAGGAGTCATCTTGAACTAATATCCAAAATAGCAGTCTTGATCCCCTTCACCTCAGCCCTGACCCGCCTACAGCAGCTTCTGACTCAATAAATGATAAGTCCGTCATGTCACTGGTTCAGACTGAACGATTCGGAATCAACTTTGACTCCCCTTTATTTCTCATCTTCCATATCCCATAACAAGTTCTGTCAAGTCTACACTCTAAATATATCCAGAATTGGATCATTTATCACCATCTTCTCCCCCAGTCCCTGTGTTCCCAGCCACTACCAACTCCTGTCAACACTGGGACAACAGTGCCCTTGAACGCCCTCTAAGTTGATTTGTCACCCAGCAGTCAGAGTGGTCCTGTTAAAACGTAGGTCGGATCATGTTGCTCCTTTGCTCAGAATCCTCCAATGACTTCTCATCTCACTCAGAGTAACATCCAAAGTCCTTTTCCTATATAAGGCCTTCCAACCTCCCCCCATCACCACCCCCCTCCCAAGCTTCTTTTCAAGTTTGCATCCTAACTTCTCTCTCTCTCCCCTCCAACAATACTTACTGGTCTTCCTGCTAGTGCTGAATCAATGGGATCTTCCTGGGCTCCTGCTGCAGAGGCTGTGTCGTCCCTTTCTATTCCCTCTACCTAGAATGCTTTCCCCCCAGATGTTAGCATGGCTTCCACCGTCTCCATCTTAAAGTGCCGGCCCAGATGGTACCACCTTGGAGAAGCCTTCCCTGACCACCCTTTCTGTAATAACAACTCCGCCCCTGCTCCCAGCTCAGCAACCATTATGCTTCGTGCTCTCCCCCCAGCATTTATCATCCCCTGACACAGTATATCCACATTTACCTGTTTGTCTATTGCAGCACTGTCCCACAGAACTTTCTGCAATGATGGTAATGTCCCGAGTCCTCCAAGAGGTAGCCACTGGACACATTAGCTATGGAGCACTTGAAATGTGGCTAACATGGCTGAGGAAATGTTTACTTTTATTTAATTTTAATTAACTTAAATTTAAACAGCCACAGGTGGCTAGTGGCTATCTTCTCAGGCAGTGCAAATTTAATGTCTCTGTAGAATACAAACTTAATTAGGACAGAGATTTTGCCTTTTCTGTTCACTGCTATGTCACCAATGCCTAGAAAAGTGCCCGGCTACTCAATAAATATCTGCCAAATGAATGAACAAATGAGTATACTAGGAGATTTCCATACATTATCTCATTTAATCCTAACAACAGGCTTGTGAGTTAGATGCTACTTTCATTCTCTAGTACTCAGAGAGAGAAAGTATCTTGCTAAAGAATGCCCAGCTAGTTTGTACCCTATAGCCAACATCTCCCCATTTAAGGTGAAAAAGTTCTGGGGATCTAATGTACAGAATGGTGAACAGTTAACCACATGGTATTATATGTGGAAAACTCCTAAGAGAGTAGGTCTTAAATGCTACCACCACGTACACAAAAAAAGTAAGGTGATGGAAGTGTTAATGAACCTTATTGATGTAATCATTTGTATGTGTATTAAATCATCACATTGTACACCTTAAACTTATACAATGTTATATGTCAATTATATTTCAATAAAGATGAAAAAAATGATAAAGAATACCCAGCTAGTAAAAGGTATTGATAGACAGGATCTGAGCTCAGGGATGTCTGGTGACATTCAGACACTCTGCTCTGCTGAAATGGGACTAGATGCTCTCTGTGGTCCTTTCTGAGATGCTGTGGTTTTATAAGAATTTGCTTTGTTGTCAGGCAATGGCAGCGCATAGTTTAACCACCAGTGGGACCGATGGACCTTTACATAAAGCCCCTTTCTTCAGGCAGAAGGAGTGCAGACCACCTCCCAGCCTCTCTCCCTCTATCCCCAGCCCTGCACATGGCTCACCGGTTTCTGGGTCGCAGAGCTGCTCACACGCATCCGTGGTCCTCTGTCCGCAGAGGTCTCTCACCCATGGGGAGGTGGCGTTGATCTGGTAATACAGGGACAGCTTGGCCGGGTTTAACCAGTCGGAGATGTCCAGGTAGCTCCCCTCACTCACCACAAAGCTGCTCCCTGTGGGGAAACAGAGAGAGAGCTACTTTCTCCACGATTTTAGGGTACAGGTGTCTTGCCACTGACGCTGCAGGGCAGGAACAGAGACAGGTGCATACAAGCCATCCGCCCCGCAACCCCATGTCCTCCGTTCTCGCTTAGCTACACACATTCACAGAGCATTTACAATGTGCCAGTCATGGTGTCAGCAGCCGATGGAGACAGGCAAGTCAGACATGAGAGGCAGTTCAGCCTAGTGCTTAAGAGTCAGGCCCTTAGGACTGAGAGAGACTTGGGTTCAAATCCCGGATCCACCTTTACCGGCCATGGACTTCGGACAAGTCACTCAGTGCCTCTGGGCCTTGGCTACATCATCTGTAGATAGGAATAGTAACGGAACCCACCTCATTGTTGTGAAAATGAAATAAATTAACGTAGGTAAAGTGCTTAGCCAGTGCCTCATTTGTCCTAGTAAAGAATGATTAAATACTCAAATTTAAAATATAAAAAAAGCTTTTGTTTCTGTCACCCACGCATCCCCCTTGGAACAGGGGTCACTAATACCCCACAGGGGGAAGGCAGATTATATCCCTCGGAAGCACTGGCTGAGTATAAGGGAAATAGCATCCTGGCCCCCTGGCCTAGGTTGCGTTTTGTTTTGTTTTATTGTATGAGAGATAGAGAAAGAGAGGGTGAGAAAGAAAGAGAGAGAGAGAGATGGATTCAAAGAAATCTGTAGCACCTCTAAAAGAAAAGTAGCACTCATGCAATGGAAGATGCCTTAATGTTGGGATATAATAAGGAAAGATGGAGTTTGGGGTGAACTGGGTACTACAGGCTCTATCAAAATGGAGCGGCTGCAACTCAGCTCTAGCCAGCTCCTGCCAAATGGGTCTAAAGGTAAGTGGTGCAAGGACTTCAGGTTTTCATCAGGAGAGGCTGAAAATTTAGATTTTTATTGTAATCAACCAATTTGGAAATGATGGTTTAAATTTGTTCTTGAAAGCTTGTGTAGGCCAAACAAAAGACCCCCCCCCCCACACACACACACACAAACACACACAGCCATATGTGGGTTACATACATATATACACATACATATACTATATATATTCTTTGGGGTCAAGGAGCAGAAGCCCATTCAGGGGGGCTGCATATTGGGTGTAAATGGTGAGTGTATATATGTAGCAATATAGTGAAGGTAGAATTTCACAGAGGGAAATGGGGGAAAAAAGAGTTCAAATAGGACCAGGTTTCACAGAGCTGGACTTGGAGAGTGGTTCTAGATTTATGGCAGATCTAGAGACCTCAGCAGAAGGAGATCTTAAATTGTTTCAAAATTAGCATGACTTGGCTTCTCTCCCTACATCTGCTTCTCTCTACCTCACTATCAAGCAACAAAATCTTTCCATGTATGCAATTTAAATCTTCCAAAGAGGGACTCAATTAATAGACATCCTGTGGGTTGGGCAGCAACCTCTCTGCCAAGTCTCATCAGACCCTGCTGGCTAACCAATGGTCAGGTTCGTCTTGCCTCTGGCACCCAGCTGTGGTCCAATGGGCAATGGTCAGAGAGGCAGGCCCCATCAAACCCTACCTGGCTGCCCTGAGGATCTAAGATTCCCTGGAAAGGATATGGGCATGGCAGGCAATGTTATCTTCTCTAAGTCATACACATGTTATGATTTATATCATCGTATAGAATGAGTTCCTAAACAAAAGCACAGTGGACAATTTGGTTTTGGTGAGGATGAAAGAGGACTCTATGTGAAAAGCATTAGGAGTAGATAGCATTGGGCTGGGAGAAAAGGAAATGACCGCATTTGAAGTTGGCCTTAAAATCCTTGGCAGCTAAAGCAAAAAAAGAAGAAGTCTGTTGGATTCCATATTTTAAATTTCTGGCAAGGGGAGATATGCAAATCGATCTCCAACGCCATATTTTCCCCTCTGGAACTAAGCCCTAGCAGAAACATGTCACATGGGTCCCTGTGCAAGGCACTGAACGTCAGTATCAACTACAGATTTTTCTTTTAAAAAGCACAGTCATGCTGTTTAAGTGGATAATTCTTGTATTTATTCTCACTAAAGACTGAGGGATGGATATTGAATTATGTCCCAGGGCTGAGTTTGGCTAATCCCACTACTTTAGGAAAGCTACACAGCACAGGGATAAAGAGAAGAGAGTCAGCAAGATATGTATTCAGATCTTCACTCCGCTACCCACCAGCTCTGTAAACTTGGACAAGAAAACAAATCCTCAGTTATATCCTATGAAAGCTGTGAATACCGATTTCCCCTTCACAGGGTTAAAAAAAGATAAAGATTTAATGAGACAACGCATTTGTCTTAGGTCAGGTTCACCAGAAATCAGACTTAATGGCAGAGACTGGCATGCAGGAGGTTTTCTGGGGTGTTCTCTTGTGAGGGCATGAGCAAAGTGGGACTGGACAGAGGGAGAAGGTAGATCGCCATGCCGTTGTAGCAAAGCCCTCAGCTGATCCCACGGGAAGCGCTGGAACTGAGATGGTCCTTCTGAGTTGTTCCAAATCAAGATAAGGGTGTCAGGTCTTCGTATCCCCACATAGCCAGTCAAAGGCTGTAAGACATCCCTGGGGAAGGGACATAAACTTGGATGAAGTGGTCCCTTTTAATGGAGGACATTTCTCCAAGGAAGATTCAGAGAGAGTAGTCAGCCGTCAACATTCCAGGCGGCTGGGGGAATGAGTGTCCCTGTTCTAATGAGAGATTTGGAAGCAGCATTACAACATCCACTATAGTACGTGAAGTCCCTGGCACATGGGGGAATCTCAACTTGCTGGAGCTATTTTGATTACTATTTGGATTTCTTATGAGCTTGGAAGCTCTGAATGCAATACTGGTTAACAGATCTTTTCAAACATGAGAAATATGACTCTCACTGGAAGTGACTCACTCAAGAGCAGGTTATCCTCAGCTTCTTTAAAAAGATACTACGCCTAGGTATACTGTTGGTTTAACGACACAAGGAAGTTACCATCCTTTGAACACACTCTCTGGTCCAGATCCTGGGATGAATGCTCACTTAATGCTTACAAGAGCCTTGCAGCATAGGAATGTCCCTGCTTTTACAGAGGTACAGCATGAAGTTCAGAGAGATGTTGACTTAGCCAAACTTGCACGACTAGTAAGTGGCCAAAGGGGAAACTGAACCCAGGTTTTTCAGCATTCAAAGCTGGGACCTGCCCATTATTCGACTGTCTTGAGAATTGGAGCTTTGGTTGGCTATCAGGCAGAGGTGCCTTCCTTGGTCTTTCTACTCCTCCTCTGGGAGTCTGTGCAACCCCCTTCAGTGTGTTCCTATAGTGTTGAAGGGCTTTTGCTTTCTCTGATAGGTTGTGATCTCCTGCAGGGAAGAAGTCATGATTCGTTCATTACTCCGTTTCAATCCAGTTCTCAGTAAAAAGGCTTTGCACATATTAGGAGCTTGGTGACTATCTGCTGAATGAAATAATGAAATCAAAATTCCATGCTTGACTAGAGGTAAGTTCAGCTTACTTTATGACGGAATTGGGAAGTAGAAATGCTTCCTCGTTGATCCCAAAGTTTAGTTTTCTTCAGCCTGTGGGAGCCAGAACACAAGACTAGCCCTTCAGAGTCTCCCTAGTTCCAAAGCAAAACTTGAACTTTGCTATCGTGGCTCCTGAGCTCTTGTTCACCCCATGGGCTTGGATGATTAGAGATGATTAGAGATGCCAGAGGAACTCAGTGTGAAGGGGCAAAGGTGTGTGGCAGGGAGTTGCCACATCAGAGAGTGAAAGGAAGTAACTGGAAAATCTAATCAAGGCTTAATCTATGTGTTCATTTAGCCAACAGTTATTAAACTGCTCCTTGAGTAAGCAATAGACATAAAGATTGAAAAACAGACTGACTCCATCAAGAAATGTGTAGAATAATGAGGGAGATCAAACGTATGCACAGGTAGATATAATACATCCTAGAGTGTTGTAAGAACTGCCTGAAAGGGATGGGCATGAAGTGGATATAAGGGGAAGGAAAAAGGGGGATCAGAGAGGAATCATTAAAGAGTCAGTCCTTAAGCTAGACCTTGAAGAATGCAAAAAAAAGCAACAAACTAGGCAAAAGCTGAGGCGGAATTTGCCCCTTCAGCCTCGGCTTCAGACCTGGCTCATATGCCTCTTAATCTCTCTAATACGTACAAGGTATTCCACTCAACTAACAGCTATATATGCCCTGTTATAGATTCATCCATTCATTCATACATTTGTTCATTTAACAAATAAAGCACCTACTATGTGCCATGCCCTGTTCCTATGCTCTGGATGAGCAAAATATGGTGTCTGTCCACTGAAAACTTGTAGTCCAGGAAGGAAGGAAGGAAGGAAGGAAGGAAGTTCAAAGTGGCAAATCTAAGGCAAAGCATGAGTGTTTTTAATCCCCCTTTTCTTAACTCTCCCATCTAGATTGTGTATTTCTTGAAGGCAAAGACCGTGCCTTATGTAACTGTGCTATCACCACAGTGCTTAGAGTATAGTGGAGGTTCAGAAGATGTGTGTGTCTGTTGTGTATGTGTGCATGTGTGTGTTGAATGAGGGTGGGGGAAGGGAGAGAGAAAGTGTTATAAGCCAAAGAGTAGCAAGCAGTTCTCCCTGGGTAAATTCTACCAGTACTTTGAGAATAAATATTTACACAGGAAAGGAACAAAAAATGCCTTATTCCATGTGTCTCATATATCTCTAGTTTTCCAGCAGACCCCTGTTTTATTTTCTTGACTTTGGATCAAATGCATTCCCTTTTTCTGGGTGCTCTGAGAGTCTTCTTTTGTGCTCAAGTCAATTTCCTCAGAGTGCAATGACTCCGAAATGAATCTTTGCCAAAATCTCAACTTCAAAATGTCATGTTTCCTTATTTTAAAATATATACATATTTTTCTCTCACTGGCTGTGGGAATATACATCATCTAATTAGCCAAATGGATTTTCAGTTCAGCCCAATCGTTTCCTTATTTTGCATCTGAAGTGCGGCATTGCTCAGGGGACGGCCTGGGCACGGACGTACTCATTAAGTCTGATCTTCAATTACATTGATTATAAGCCTGCTTCTGTAACTGTGTGCCATAGATCGGGGTGAGCCGGGGAGCTCAGGACACTCCGTAGTGGAGTCGGAAAAGCCAGAGGCACGTCAGCCCCCAGAGACACAGAGAGCTACAGATGAGAACTAAAAATACCACGGAAGGAGGTAGCATCAGACAAAACCGCCTGGAGAGCCAGACAGCCGTGCAAATCTCTTTCATTACACCTCAAATCATGACACAGAGCTCTGAAAACCATGGATAGACAATTTCAAAAGAAGGCTCCGGTCACAGTGGTGAATGGGGAGCAGAGGAGGGAAGGATTGTGTGGCTGAAAAGATGGTCTTCACATAGGAAGCTCGGGGAATTTCTTTAGCCCAACGTATTCTGCTCTCTCTTCTGTTCCCTCTTTCTTTGGGTGCAAAAGAATTACAGGCTTCCTTCTTTCTGTTACATCACGTTTTCCCATGAGGATCCCATCGGACTTGGACCTGGGAGAAACGTCTTTCCAGGACACAGGAGGAAAAACAAAGTGTGATGAAGCAGAAATAAGGAGCGCATCTACCTTCAGCCCAAGGGACCCCTGAAGGATGCACCCACTCCTACCTCTCCCCCCAACCCCCCCGATCCACAGAGCCCCACAGAATGTAGGATGAATACATTCTACCACCAGCCATGGACTAAACACTGTTTAAGGAGTGATCAAACTCTGCAAAAACGAGCTTAAAAACAACAGTTTGAGGGTTTGGGAAAGTGAGCAGAGCCAGTGTGGGTGTCTGGAGGAGCTCAGCATCTGGGAGAGGGCAACAGCTCTCTAGGGTCGCAGGGCTGAGGGCTGACTCTCTTACAGACATCTCTGAGAGAGGAATCCGCCACTTACCTCCATGCCTTAACCTGACTTTCTCCTTCCAGCTCTTTTCCCTTCTGCCATTTCTTTCTCTTTTCCTTGGATCAACTTCAACCTATTTCTCTGTACTCTCTCTATGTGTTATGGGCTGACTTGTGTCCACCCCAAAATTCATTTGTTCAAATCCTAATGCCCAGTACCTCAGAATAGGACTGTACTTGTTGAAAGGATCTTTCAAGAGGTAATTACGGTTAAATGAAGTCATCAGGGTGGGTCCAATATGGCTGGTGTCCTTCCATGAAGAAGCGATTAGGATACAAGCACACACAGAGGGAAAACCGTGTGAAGACCAAGGAGAAGATGGCCATAAGATAGCCATCGACAAGCCAAGGAGAGGGGTCCTCAAAAGAAACCCTGCTAACACCTTGATCTCAGATTTCCAGCCTCCAGAACTGGGAGGAAATAAATGTCTCTTGTTTAAGCTGCATAGTCTGCGGTACTTTGTTACGGCAGCCCTAGCAAACTGATACATTACCTCTTTTTTGACAGCAACTATCTCTCAAGCCTGGCATTTGCTCCATTTATTGACCTTTATTTTGTGTCATTGGTCCCTGTGGATCACTTCTCAGAATAAAGTTTGGAAATGTATAAAACATAATGCATAGTATTACAAAGGAAACCAGTAACTGAAATAGAGTTCTATCCATGGACCCCTTGGGGGTTAGTAGAGTCCAGGATAAAAACCCTCATCTGAACTAAGCTATTTTCATTCATTCCACAGGTGCCCGGTCTGCTGCCTGACCTGGTTCCAAGCACTCCCAACACCACTGGACAGGTGGAGGGAATGGTGGCTTGGCTGCAGTGAATACGCAACTTGCTGAAGTCTGTGAGTGAGATACATATGACAAGGGGAAGAAAGACACTAAGAAAACGCTCTGATAGTCCAGTGGCTAACTGAAAGAGGGTTACCTCTTTCCTTTTGTTTATTGTACATGAAAATACTGTTGTTTAAGGTCTAAGGAAGATAGAAACTTAGTTAAGATCAGAATTTTCTTGGAACAATCATACAATAGATCAGAATTGTCTGATGCTAAGTTACAGGTTTAATTCTAAAGTGTTAGAAAACTCTCAGTTCCTCTACTCCAGAGTTTCTCAGTTGTGTGTGTGTGTGTGTGTGTGTGTGTGTGTGTGTGTGTGTGTGTATGGCCATGCCACGCGGCTTGCGGGATCTTAGTTCCCCAACCGGGGATCAAATCCGAACCTGTACCCACTGCATTGGGAGCGTGGAGTCTTAACCACTGAACCACCAGGGAAGTCCTTCTCAACTTTTAATTTTTTTTATTATCACACAGGAAACAACCTTTTTAGACCTTTTTTCCCCTAATCACTCCCCCACCCATAAACTTTTAATACCACAGATATACTGTATATGTGTTTATGTACTGTGCTTTTGTTGTACATAAAAGGAGTAAGATTTTTTGTGCCCCCGCTCCCCGTACTTCCCAAGAATCAATTTCATCCCTTTGGAAGTATTACTGTCCTCACTGAGAATGGAAGCTCCAGGGAGACCCTCTCCTTTTAGAAGTAAAGAAACTGAGGGCTAAGGAAGGAGAGAGATGTGCCCCAGATCCCACTGGGATTAGTGAAATGTCTATAACTAAAACCTAGATTTTACGACTCCCAGCCTCTTAGCACCGTGAGGGAGGTGAGGGTCAAAGAGGTGAACTGAATTTCCCAAGGCAACAGAGCTGGAAAGTGTTGAGGCTGGACCAGAACCCGAGTGCTGTGACTTCTAGCTCAGTGTTTGTTCTAGGATTTCACACTGACGATGAAGAATAAATCCCATTGCTGAGTAGTATATTATATATATACACCGCATCTTCTTTATCCGTTCATCTGTCCATGGACATTTAAGTTCCTTCCATGTCTTGGCTATTGTAAATAGTGCTGCTATGAACATTGGGGTGCATGTGTCTTTTTGAATTAGAGTTTTCTCTGGATATATGCCCAGGAATGAGATTGCAGAGTCATATGGTAACCCTATTTTTAGTTTTTTAAGGAACGTCTATAAAAAAAGAATGAAATAATGCCATTTGCAGCAACATGGACGGACCTAGAGATTACCATATTAAGTGAAGTAAGTCAGACAGAGAAATATCATATGATATCACTTATATGTGGGATCTAAAAAAAAATGATTCAAATGAGCTTATTTACAAAACAGAAATAGACTCAACAGACACAGAAAACAAACTTATGGTTACCAAAGGGGATAGTGGGTGGGGGGTTGGGGAAGAGAAATAAATTAGCATTTTAGGATTAACATATACACACTACTACATATAAAATAGGCAAAAACAAGGGCCTACTGTATAGCACAGGGAACCATACTCAGTATCTTGTAATAACTTTTAATGGAAAAGAATCTGAAAAAGAATATATATATATATATATATATATATATTCTGATATATATATGTATCTGAATCACTTTGCTGTACACTTGAAACTAACACAACATTGTAAATTAACTACACTTCAATAAAAAAAGAAAGAAAGAAAGAAAGAATAGATTCCATGAAAGTAAGCTGTCATGAGGCTAGAGATCCTTCGATGGGAAGATGAAATGCTAATACCCTTGTGAGGTCCATGTCATAGAAGAAACATTGAAGAATCCATCACTAGATGTCCCAGAAAAGGAAGCATAGCTATAGACAGGCCACTGGTGTTCTAGGTTAGCAAAAGAGTTATTTCCAAATAAAGCTGTTTCAAAGCCTTGCTCCCTCTCCCCAAATAGAGGTTTCCCTGTAGTGCCAGACCCATATTTGCTCCAGTCAATTGTGTTTCTACGCCTTCTATCTTCCCCACCTCAAATTGAGATCAAAGTCTAGCTAAAACAGATTGCCACAGAATTCCACAAGCCTTTATGTATCCTTGCTCTTGCTTCAAAGTTGAGTTAGGGGTGTTTGAGTCTGAACAAACGAGGTTTAAAGTGTTGAAATTTCAAAAAATTATTTTTCTCCCCAGAGATATAACAATTTGGTATCAAGCTAGGCAGCAGGGGAAAAGAACAAAGTCATAAAATGCTTCCCGTTTTTCTTTTTACTTAAAATTTTAAAGAAGAATTGTGGTTAAAGATTAAAAGCAGCTATTTACTTTTAATTTAATAATTCGTTTATCTTTTCTTCCTTTCTTTTAAAAAAAATTTCTTCATTAATTCATTGGGAATTTATGCAGCAAACCCAATCTCAATGTTGGATTTCTTTTTGATCCAATAAGATCAGTGCTTCTTGAATGAACGTGGTGGACAGTTGCTCCCAAAACTCAAAGATCCTTTAGGTCTGACTAATATTGAAAAACTTCCCTCTCTGTCAGTTGCTCACATAAGACATGAACTTGAATGGGAGTTAGAGGTCGGGATTTTGGAGTCAAACAAGCATGGGTTAAATCCTAGCCCAGCCACTGAGTAACTGTGTGACCCTGGAACAAATCACTTAATCTCAGCCAGCCTCCTCAGTTTCCACATCTGTACAAAGGGAATAGTTATTTCACAGAGGTTCTATGACCATTAAATGAAAAACACTTGAATTGCCTAAGAACAGGACTGCGCCTGGCTAGGGCCTCTGAGTTGTACTATTCCAGGGGACAAAATTTACATAACAAAAAAGAAAAATCATGCTATGCATAATCATATGTCTATACACATATACCATATATGGTATATATATTATTGTATATTTCATATATACAATATAATCGGACAATTGAGTGTGCCTATGTATATATGCTTGCGTATGTATACATACACAAACACAGATAATTCTGTGAATAACTGCACCCTATTTAGATGTTGCTCCTGGAGCTGTGCAACATGGTGGCCCTGACTGGGAAACAGTCAGACAATAGCTTCATTTAAAAGAAGAAAACCTTTACCGTGTCTACCCAAGAATGGTCCTTTTCCCTGTGTGGATTCATGGCTTATCTCAGCAGCATCTCTGATTTTCACAGTTTCCCGGGGCAAGCTGGCTAGGGCAGGAACAAGGGATACTATTTTAAGATATGTTGCAGGAACTCTACTCAGTACTCTGTAATGACCTATATGGGAGAAGAATCTTAAAAAGAGTGGATATATATATATTTATAACTGATTCACTTTGTTGAGCAGAAACTAACACAGCATTGTAAATGAACTATACTCCAATAAAAATTTTTTTTAAAAAATGTCGCAGGAGTGAGGTAACATTGTAGAGGCCCTGGAGAAATGCCTGGCACCTATTAGGTTCAATGAATTTGTAATGAAAATACAAAATTTGTGGCTAGGACATGACTGGCTGGCTGAATTAACAAATGCATGAATGTGCCCTGTGATTTTCCAGATCCAGCAGCTTAACTACGTTCCTTGCCCCATCCCCTTCCTCTGGTCCACCCTTTTCTATGAAATACGCTTCTTTTTGCCTTTCCCAAGCAATCTGCACAAACGTCAGGGCCTGTTTGGTAAGGACGACTCACAACTGTGAGCGCTAAGAATAACCATATTAGCAATTCCTCCCGGATCTGTTTCATTGCCACACCGTGGGTTCAATGCCCACCGACCAAATTAGGTCCAGGCACCTGCCTGCTTTTGTGTGTCTGTCATTGCGTGCGTGCGTGCATGTATGTACGTGTGTGTGCGTTCCTTTCTCTCTAGATCTCTTACCTTCTATTCTCTTCTCTTTTGAATTCAGTGGGAAAAGCACAGACCTTGGAATTGGCAAATCTGGATTCAAAAAGTGTCCTTACCATTTTTTATTTGAATGACCTTGGGATCTGCTTAATATTCCTTTCCTCAGCTTCCTCATCTAAAAGAGGATGAATAATATTTACCTTGGAGCATTTGAAGGAATATCATATGTGACTCTGTGTACCTTACTTATCAAATGGAAGTTTTTATTACTGCTGCTGCTATTAATCTAATTGATCCTAGAAGTAACTCTGGAGGGCAAATGTTACTTTTACCCCCCATTTTACAGACAAGGAAACTGAAGCTGAAGGATGTCAAAGGTACATGTTTTAAACTGCACAGCTAAGGAGCTGATGATTCCCAATCAGAGCTCAGTCCACCCGTCTCTGAGTCTAGAGCTCTGTCTGTAACACCAGGCTGCCTCCCACTCTCCTTACTTTGAGGAAAACCAATCCACACTACTAATATGTGGGTGTGTGTGTGTGTTTGGCCTCTGTCAATATTCATCTCTGGTTATTTCCCTAAGTACTGAGTTTCTCACGGTGGTGCCTGAAACATAGATCAGACCATGCTGAGAGTGTGTGTGAACGAGAGAGAAAAATGGCAGGGGGAAAGTGACATAATACTGTAATTCAATACTTAATATCTCCAAAGACATGTAATACCTCCTCTTGACATTTCCAGAAGATATTTTCTGGAAACCGGACAATAATTCAAATTAATGCTAAGCCTAAATTTAATTGTTTTATGATGCTACAAAGGAGCACATGGGGCAAGGCTTCCAAAAATCAGAGGTTTCAACAGTCATGTTGCTGAAACAGCTTTCACCATCTGGCACAGATGAGCACAGCTGCTTAAATACAGAATACTGGTACCTGGTGCAACATAACAAAGGAGGCTCAGCTTAGGCTCACTGCAGCGTCCACAGCCACCAGCCCCGCACCAGCTGAGCCTACTATGAATTCTGGGAAAGGTGAGGAGAGAAAGGGTAAGATTTTTACTTGAGGACCAGACGAAGGTCCTGAGGCTCAAACAGGATATAGGATGACTGAGATCCACATTTCTGGTACATGGCATGTGAAGGATGAGTTCTTTCGTTCTGTTCTCACAGGGTGTAGCTTAAGGGAGCCAGGCTCTGAAATCAGAAAGGACTGGTTGCTGCCTCAACCCTGCCACTTACCAGCTGATGAACTTTATGCCCATTATCTGACTTTGAGGGCTCCTCTTCTTTTATTTATTTATTTATTTATTCATTTATTTTTGGCTGCGTTGGGTCTTCATTACTGCGCATGGGCTTTCTCTAGTTGCAGCGAGCAGGGGCTACTCTTCATCGTGGTGCGCGGGCTTCTCATTGCGGTGGCTTCTCTTTGTTGCAGAGCACGGGCTCTAGGCGCGCAGGCTTCAGTAGTCGTGGCACGCGAGCTCAGTCGTTGTGGCTCTCGGGCTTAGTTGCTCCGCGGCATGTGGGATCTTCCTGGACCAGGGATCGAACCCGTGTCCCCTGCATTGGCAGGCGGATTCTTAACCACTGCGCCACCAGGAAAGTCCTGGCTCCTCTTCTATAAAATGGGGACAATAATACCTATCACATACTCCACATACCATACTGACATGTCCATGGTTGATGAGGAAAGCAAGTTGCCTAAGAATATGTAGGATCTTATCTCAGGTTTGAAACAAACAAACAAGCAGCAATTCAGGGTGTGTGTGTGTGTGTGTGTGTGTGTGTTCATGCATGTGTGTATGTATGTATTTGTGCCAGTGTAGGAGTAGCAAAAATTCTGGAAGAATATACACCGAGAGAGTCATCAACCCAAAAGACTAGGACTAGGAATATGAATGAGGGCATATTTAATGTTTACTACAATCACTCCTGTATAACTTTAATAATAAGAGTACTGCTGTTGCTACTACTACTACTACTACTACTACTGCTAGTATACCAACAACTTCAGAAGGTTTGGGGCGGAATAAAGAATAAAATACACACACACACACACACACACACACACACACACACACATACATATATTTATAGTATTGAGTCAAACACATAGTTGGTGGCCAAAATGTGCTTGCTATTTATTTTTTTTGTCCCTGGCAACTAAGGAATATTGTTCTCTCTCCCCTGGGCTAGGAGAGGCACTGGATAAAAAAGGCAGCAACTGACTAAATGGTTCTGCTCCCCCCTCTCAGGCATGTCCTTTCTAGCCCATCCGTCCTTTTGTCTTTGCTCAGGTCGTTCCCATGAACAACCTGACCACACCTGTCCTCCCAGTCCCTGTCAAAGGCAATTTGTCCTCCCTGGTTCTCTCACCTGGAAGTGGCCTGTCCTTCTTCTGCCCCAATGGCCTTGCATATGAACCGCTCTCCTTACATGATTGTCACTATTAAAGGATTTGAGTTCAGCACAAACTTACTGAGTATCCCCCACGTGGCAAGGTTTGGGCAAGTCGATGTCTTATCTACCTTGGAAGAGACTGAGCTTTCGGAGGGACAATCCATATCTAACTCATCTTCAAATTATGGTTCCTTAGCACAGTGTTTGGCACTTAGCAGGTAATCAGTAAACATTTTGGATGGATGGATGGTCGGATGGATGAAGTGACAATGGTGCTTTCAGCTCTTTGAAGAAGACCACCTTAGATGTTATCAAATGGAACAAAAGAAGGCGACCACACAGTTTTCCCCCTACATTCTCCAACAGTGCTTCAAATTTCACCAGAGACTCACTAATGAGCCTTAGTAACAGGCAATGTTTGTTCAGCATTTAAGATACTGTCTAACACCTTTACACGCAATATCTCACTTGATCCTCACAGCAAGAGATATTAGAGCTCCTGGAGTCAGACAGATCTTGTTCAGCAGCTGTGTAAGCTTGGGCAAACCTATTACCTTCTTTGGGACTCGGTTTCCTCATTTCCTCATTCCTGTGCTTCATCTAACTGTCACTTCACTTCTCAGCAGTCTGGTTACTGAGTTTGAGTCTGAACATATTTATTCACATAGTTGACAAATGTTTATTGAGCGCCATACATATGCCAGGCCTGGTTGGAAGAAATGGGTATTCAGCAGGGAACACAAAAGACACAGCACTACAGCACTTGGCTGTAGCGAATGTACAAGGAAATGAGCGTTAAACAAGCAAATGCACCAACATGTACGGGACTACAAATAAGGAGTGCTGCGGAGAAAGAAAGGAGCTGCTGTGAGTACCCAGCAGGCTTGTGTGTGTGTGTGTGTGTGTGTGTGTGTGTGCGCACGCGTGCGTGTGTGCGTGTGCGTGTGTGTATTTGGGGAGGAGAAGGGAAAGTGGTGATATCAGTTAAATAATGTTTCTTGCAAAATAAAAATAAAGTACGTGAAGTTCTAAGATGGAAGATCATTGGGTTCTAAACATTTTCGGTTGGAACCAGCAGTAAAGCAAATGATGTTAGCTAAACTAGGGGATGTGTAAGATTTGGCGTGTATTTATGCTTTTGCTTTCAAACTCAATTGTCCTTTCTGCAGTGCTAAGTATCTGAAAGAGCAGTTAAATACCCAGACTAGGATTCTGTGACTCTGAACTCAATCCCACAGTGCAGTTTACAATTTACACAATAGGATTGGGCCCTACCGGAGGCCACGTAACAGACCAAATAGAGATTAACATAATTCCACTTTTGCAAAGAACTAGTCAATTTTCTCTATTTTTTGTTGTTAAGTTCATTTAGATGATAAGGCCCTTCCTGTTTTTTTATAGACGGAGAGTCCAGGGCAGTGTTTAAGAGCAGGACCATGGAGTCAGGCGGCCAGTTTTCATGTTCCAGCCCAGCCAGGAGCTAACCCAGAGATAATGATCCACTTAAATGGGCCTTGGTTCCTCAGCTATAAACCTGTGGATAAGAATCTCACAGGAATGTGGGAGGTAATATATGTAAATTAATTTTCCGCTGTTTTAAATTACTCACTTTTAATGTAAATGAGGTCATCTACATAAAGTCCTTAAAACAGTACCTAGCACATAATAAATGCTTCATAAGTGTTAGCTATTCTTATACTATTTTTACTTACATATATTTGATAACCCTACTGTGAAATACAAGGGAATGTTGCCTTGTTCAAATACAGTTTGGCAAAAACAAACACAATAACAGAGACTCCTGCTTAAGCTTTGAATACAACAGGGTAAACAAAGGCTCATTCTGTGACTCATTTCTGTTTTCTTAATTGCCTGCTCTTGCTCTGGACCTCAGCCAGGAGTCAGTCATTAGCCAGGCCATGGATACATGCACATGAGACCGTGTGTGTGTGTGTATCAGCAAGAACACACAGCTCCTGTTGCTTCTGAGGGCTGCAAAGAAAGGACATTAAAAGTGAGTGATTTGAAACCACTGAAATTTAATTAAAAACAAAATTAAAAGTTGTTTCAAGCCCAGCGCTTCAGCCAGCAAGACTCAGAGGAAATTAGTAAGTGCTACTAATAGCTGGATCTAATTCACAAGCCTCTAGGAAGAGAGTCAGAGGAAAGAAGACGCATACTCTTCAGATGAAACAATTAAAGATCACGTCTGAGAAATCATCACGAACAGTATCCCAGGGCAAAAAGGAACATCATTTGCTGGTGTGTTTCTTTTCAACTTTCTCATTTCCATTATGGGAAAGTGCCCTGAGATTCCCCAAGTAGCATCTTCTATGGCAACGGAGAAGGGTTTTGAAAAGCACACTTAAATGAGCGGGAGATGGAGGCAAATTCTTTAAAAAATAATAATAATAATAATCGTCATTCACTGCCTGAAATTCCATCTTACCAATTCATTTGTCCTTTGAAATTTCAAACAGTCAGGTTGCTTAGTCAAATTCTAATCCCCCTCAAATTATGGATCTCAAATAATGAGGTGACAAGCAGTAGTTGGGAACTGAGAACTGGGTGTCAGGATGGTCAAATGAGCTGATTTCTGGGTGCCATCGTGCATGAAGTGAGAGTGGGCAGTGGGGCTGTATCTGAGATGGACCTGGGAGGCATGTCGCAAAGAGAGGTCAATCCACCCCTGGTTCTCAGGGCAGCGTGGAGACAGGCAGAGGAAAGGAAGCAAAAACTATGTCAGGAGGCAGGCAGACACAGAACTGAACGGAGGGCAATAAATGAGGGAAGAAGCGATACGTCAGGGGGAGAAGTGGCCAGAGCAGGGATGCTGAAACTTTTCCTGAATGGTGACAGGCCAGGAATGGGGTGGCCCAGCTTAATTTAAACATACAAAGTTGGGGCAGACAGGAAGTGCCTCTGAACAAAGGAATGCTCATGAGAGCCCTACTTTGCTGAGCGTCAGATGGAAAGGCAAAAGAATGCCTATGCCACAGAAGACCCGGTTCCTGCTCACCTATGCAACCCCGCCTCACCCCATCCACCCAGCCATGCCCACCCTGTCCCAGCTTCTCTGTCACTGGCTTTGGGTTTGCTGTTCCCTCTACCCGAAGTACCCTTTCTTCCTTCTTCACTTCACATCTCAGTTTAAAAGCCACCTCCTCAGAGGGGTCTCTCTGACCACCCTATCTGAGATGACATCCCAACTCTCCTCTTTGTTTTAATTATTTTACACCATTTTAATTATTTTCACAGCAGCTCTCACTTATTTCATCACCTCGACATGCTCCATTATTTTGCTAATTTGCTTTGGTGTGTGTCTCCTGCTGAGAATGAAAGCATTATGAAGGCAGGGTCTTTATAATGTCTGTGTGTGTTGTTGTTTTTTTCCAAGACAGCATCTCTGATGCTCCAGGACACATAAGGAACATGAAATAAATATTTGTTCCACAAGTGAATAGGTTCTGGAAAGATTAAGACATAGTAGGTAAAACACCTGGTACACTGCCTGCCACATCAGGGGCACAATGATGACTTAGAGTTGATTATTTTTATAATTCACCAATATTATGTTAATTTGGATTCTAACAGTGAGCTTGATCCTGGGAGGGCAGAAGAATGGAGATTCAAAAGGTGACTGGAGGGGCTTCCCTGGTGGCCCAGTGGTTGGGAGTCCGCCTGCCGATGCAGGGGACGCGGGTTCGTGCCCCGGTCCGGGGGGATCCCACATGCCGCGGAGCGGCTGGGCCCGTGAGCCACGGCCGCTGGGCCTGCGCGTCCGGAGCCTGTGCTCCACAACGGGAGAGGCCACAGCAGTGGGAGGTCTGCGTACCGCAAAAAAAAAAAAAAAAAAAAAAAAAAAAAAAAAAAAAGTGACTGGAGGGCTCCAAATGCCAATTTGCTGTCTCACACTATATTTGAAATACCCGATATGCCATAAGTATGTGCTTGTTGTATAGATGGATCTTATTGGGAGCGTGAGGATGGGGAGGGTGTGAGGATGGGGAAGGTGTGAGACTGGGAGCGGCTGAGGGCTGACTCAGCAGCTTGATAAGGGAGGGGGAAAAGCTGAGCTCAATTTCCTTTTGCACAAACCAGTCTCATCCTCTCCTCAAATTCTTTGAGGGGGTTGATGAATGTGTCCAAGCCCAACCTACCCTTAATGCTCAACTCAACCCCTCCCTTCTCTAAGAATCCTTTGAGATCAACCTCAGTGAGAATTCTCTTCTCCAGCCCCCATTCTATTTTTGGTGTAGCTTTGGAAACCATGCAGCTTATGTTTTCTGGGTTTGAGGTTGGTGTTAAAGAGGCCATCCCATTGTCAGATCATGTGATCTAATTCTGGATTTCAAAATAAAACTGCAATAGGGATCAGCATCAAAATAACATAGCAGGGGCTTCCCTGGTGGTGCAGTGGTTGAGAGTCCGCCTGCCGATGCAGGGGACACGGGTTCGTGTTGAGCTTTGTTGTTGTTTTTATATTTGTTTGTTTTGTTTTGTTTTGATGTCTTGAATGGGAAATAGATCTAAAAATACAGAGTTCCTTACATTTAGGTCTTTAATCCATTTTGAGTTTATTTTTTGTATGGTGTTAGGAAGTGTTTCATTCTTTTACATGTAGATGTCCAGTTTTCCCAGCACCACTTATTGAAGAGGCTGCCTTTTCTCCATTGCCTATTTTTGCCTACTTTGTCAAAGATAAGGTGACCATATGTGTGTGGTTTTATCTCTGGCCTTTCTATCCTGTTCCTTTGATCTGTATTTCTGTTTTTGTGCCAGTACCATACTGTCTTGATTACTGTACCTTTGTAGTATAGTCTGAAGTCAGGGAGCCTGATTCCTCTAGCTCCATTTTTCTTTCTCAAGATTGCTTTGGCTATTCAGGATCTTTTGTGTTTCCATACAAATTGTAAAATTTTTTGTTCTAGTTCTGTGAAAAATGCCATTGGTAATTTGATAGGGATTGCACTGAATCTGTAGATTGCTGTGGGTAGTATAGTCATTTTCACAATGTTGATTCTTCCAATCCAAGAATGTGGTATATCTCTCCATCTGTTTGCGTTGTCTTTAATTTCTTTCATCAGTGTCTTATAGTTTTCTGCATACAGGTCTTTTGCGTCCTTAGGTAGTTTTATTCCTAGGTATTTTACTCTTTTTGTTGCAATGGTAAATGAGATTGTTTCCTTAATTTCTCTTTCTGATTTTTTGTTGTTAGTGTATAGGAATGCAAGAGATTTCTGTGTATTAATTTTGTAGCCTGCAATTTTACTAAATTCATTGATTAGCTCTAGTAGTTTTCTGGTGGCATCTTTGGGATTTTCTATGTATAGTATCATGTCATCTGCAAACAGTGACAGTTTTACTTCTTCTTTTCCAGTTTGGATTCCTTTTATTTCTTTTTCTTCTCTGATTGCCATGGCTAGGACTTCCAAAACTATGTTGAATAAGAGTGGTGAGAGTGGGCACCCTTGTCTTGTTCCTGATCAAGAGGAAATGCTTTCAGTTTTTCACCACTGAGAATAATGTTTGCTGTGGGTTTGTCATATATATTAATCTCCAAAATATACAAGCAGCTCATGCAGCTCAATATCAAAAAAACAAACAACCCAATCAAAAAATGGGCAGAAGACCTAAATAGACATTTCTCCAAAGAAGACATACAGATGGCCAAGAAACACATAAAAAGATGCTCAACATCACTATTATTAGAGAAATGCAAATCAAAACCACAATGAGGTATCACCTCACACCAGTCAGAATGGCCATCATGAAAAAATCTACAAACAATAAATGCCAGGGAGGGTGTGGAGAAAAGGGAACACTCTTGCACTGTTGGTAGGAATGTAAATTGATACAGCCACTTTGGAGAACAGTATGGAGGTCCCTTAAAAAACTAAAAACAGAACTACCATATGACTCAGCAATCCCACTACTGGGCATATACCCTGAGAAAAACATAATTCAAAAAGATTCATGTACTCCAATGTTCATTGCAGCACTATAACAACAGCCAGGGCATAGAAGCAACCTAAATGTCCATTGACAGATGAATGGATAAAGAAGATATGATATATATACAATGGAATATTACTCAGCCATAAAAAGGAATGAAATTCGGTCACTGGTAGTGATATGGATGAACCTAGAGTCTGTCATACAGTGTGAAGTAAATGAGAAAGAGAAAAAGAAATATTGTATATTAACGCATATATATGGAATCTAGAAAAATTGTACCAATGAACCTATTTGCAGGGCAGGAAAAGAGATGCAGATGTAGAGAATGGACTTGTGGACACAGGGAGGGAAGGGGAGGGTGGGATGTACTGAGAGAGTAGCACTGACATATATACACTGCCATGTGTAAAAGAGATAGCTAGTGGAAGCTGCTGTATAACACAGGGAGATCACCTCGGTGCTCTGTGATGGCCTAGAGAGGTGGGATGGGGGTGGGTTGGGAGAGAGGCTCAAGAGGGAGGGGATATATACATATAGTTGATTCAGTTTGTTCTACAGCAGCAACTAACATGACACTGTAATGCAATTATACTCCAATAAATTTTTAAAAAACAGATAAATAAAGCAAAAAATAAAAAGACAGAGTTCCCACTCCTTGTTGGATACTGTGACAAAATTTGGAGGCTATCAAGGTGGAGGAGAGAGACCCTGACTGAAAGTAGTGTATGGTTCAGTTGCAGGATAACTAGACAGTTACCACAGACCATCATCAAGGTTGTGATGAAGATGAAACAGGGAGCTTTGGAGGCACAGAGCTGGGGCCCTTGTTTCCCCTGCAAAGTCAAGGTGGCCACATCTGAGCTGAACATTTAAGTACTAGGAAGCAGCAGCGAGGTGGAGTGGAGGGAAAAGAGGATTTAGATGACAGGAAAGGAATGGCTGTAAAGGAAAAAAAAGAGAACCTGGGCCTTCAGGAAACAGCCATTTCATTTGGCTGGAGTGCTAACGAGACAGAAAACGAGCAAAGATAAGGCTGAAAATATTTTTTGGCTCTCACATTCTACAATTTAGAAAATTGCCAAGCTGGCTGCTTTGCCATGTGCCACATGGCCACTGTGTGCCCCTCACCCCTGCACCTACGTTCTCTCTTGAGGCAGAAGCTGCCACTGTTAATTGTTTCCATATTTCAAATGTGACACCAGCTCCAATCCCTGGGCCCCTGGGCCTCCCTTCCAGCCTCTGCTTCCATGGCAGGCTGCATGCCCGGCACGTTAATGCTGCATTGGAGTCTCTTCAGGAAACGGCCACCCCCGGAGCCTTCACACTCACCGGTCATGTCCGCACCTGTGTGAGGGTCAGGACTGATCACTCTCTCCATTCTCCATCCTGGCCCGAAGACTGTGATGAGACTTCACCTGAAATATTACTCAAATGATTCAAACCTTCAGGAGCGCAGCCTTCAGAGATCTGGCAAATTAGTTTTGCTCACAGAGCACAGTGACATCTCTTACTAATAATTTCCATCCAGGTAGGATTTGTAAAGGTCCTAAGACGGTGTGTTCTTCAAAGTTCCTTGCATTTTTCTTTCCTTCTTTTCTACAAACATAACCAAGAGGTGGGCTCCTGATTCTTGATCTCACGTAGGAAAGCTGGTGCGTGAGCAGAAGAGAAATAATAGCTAGCTTTTGCGTGTGTTTACCACGGCCAGCCTCTTGCATTTAACAACCACTTAATCCCCAGGATCCCAGTCTGGTTCCCGGTGCATTAGCATCCCTGTTTTTCCGAAGATGAAGTAGCATCATAGGGAAGGTGGAGTGAGGACTTGAACCCATGCACTCTGCTGTTGGTGTTCATGCACTTCACAGCTTGGCAAAAAGTACTCTTATTTTGATGTCTGGGGTCACCAGCCTCTAAGGGATCCCAGGAGGCAGATGTCAAGTAGCCTTTGACTCCTTTCCTTCTTTGGCTCCTCCTTGCAATGAGCTGCTAAGTTTCCTTGCTCTCGTTCCATAGGACTCCCTTATCTTCACTCTCACTTCTAATGCCCTCGTTCAGACATTACCATATAGACTAAATGTAACAGCCCCCTAATAAATAGCTTGCCTTCTGTCTTGGGCCCTCAGACTCACCTTCTACACTGTGGTCAGTCTGTCCACAGATCTGTATTGAACCCTGACTGTGTACTGGAAACTCCACAAGAACAAGACAGCTACAATCTTAGCTCTTAGGGGTTTAAAGTAGCATTATCAGGGGTACTGTTTCCCAGGTCTCAACTATGTGTCGAGCCCTTGTCAAGTGCTTCATATACAATCATTTGATTACCCTTTGAGGTGGTTTATTTTTATCATCCCCCTTTCAAAGATGCGTAAACAAGGGCTTAGAAATTAAATAACTAGCTCGATGCTTCATGGCTAGGAAATATCAGAGCCAGGTATTGAACCCAGGGAGTGTGAATCTACAGCTCAGACTCTTAACCAAATTAGACATCAAATAAGCAATTGTGAATGTGCTGAGTGCAAAAAAGAAAAGTTCAGGATCATTTAAGAGGGAGAATAACTTAGCCTAGGAGAGAGTGATGAAGATGATGATGTCAATAAAAACAAGTATTCTCCAGTGTTTAGGGCTTGCCAAACATTCTACTAAATACTAGAGAGATATTATCTCATTTAAATTTCCTAAGAGGGAGCTAATTATTATTATGTCCACTCCACAGATTAAGAAACACACCGGAGGGTTAAGTAACATTTGTAACATCAAATAACTATTAGTAACTCATGGAACCAGCAGTTGAGCCCAGATACATCGGACTCTACAGCCTGAACTCTGAATTGCCACACTGCATTGTCTTTTAAGCAACTACCTTACTTATACTCCCTTGCTTAAAACCCTTTAGCGGCTTTGTGACCCCTGACCACCTCCACGGTAAAAGCCCAACACAGAGACCCTTGCTCTTCTCATCTGCTCCTCTTTTTCGTCCCGCTCAAGCCCCATAGAGCCGCAGATGCTCTGGATGCTACCTGCTCCTGCCACACCTTTGCTCTCACTGTTCCTTCCGCCTGGAAGGTCATCCTTGCCTTCACTCTCTCTCATCATCTCCAACAAAGCACAGAGTCTCACTTCCAATCCCTGCCCATCCAGCTTCCTCCGATGGGACAGATCCAAGGCAAATTAAATCCTCTAGCTCCTTGAAGCTTTACCCAGATCTGTCCAGTGGAAATACCAGGCTTCCCTGGCAATCTCGCTCTTTTTTTTTTTTTTTTTTGAATTTCATTTTATTTATTTTTTTATACAGCGGGTTCTTATTAGTCATCCACTTTATACACATCGGTGTATACATGTCATGTCAATCCCAATCCCCCAATTCATCTCACCACCACCGCCCACCCCCCGCGGCTTTCCCCCCTTGGTGTCCATACGTTTGTTCTCTACAACTGTGTCTCTATTTCTGCCTCTGCTGACTCTTAACTATATGCCCCGCCTGGTCCAGATTATGATCTGCCTTCTAGTGTTGTCTTTTGCTTTATAGCTATCCAATCACTTTAAATAACAAGTGCAATCCCTTTGAGGGCATGCTCAGCATTTACTGAGCACCTGTTACAGGCTATTTTCACACCGCTTTCTATTTCAACCTCATCAGCGCCCCGTGAAGTAGAGGCGAAGAGCTGTACTTTTAGAGATGGTGAAATTGATGGTTCAGAGAAGTGAGGTGACTCATCCAAGATCCATAGTTAGTAAGTGGAGGAGTGCGGATTCGTACTGGAGGTTTTCTGCTTCTAAATCTCCTGTTCTTTCCCCTACCTCACACTCCCTTAGTGCAGATAAGTATCTGAGTGAGTTCTAGAGTCCTGGCACTGAGCAGACACTCAGCAGTGTCAGCTGACGGTCTTGATGGATGGATTCACTGATAAAGTCCAAATGAGAATCAGGGTGAAAGCAGGGGAGGGAAGACATGGAAAGTTCAGGGGGTGGTCCAGGCTCTGGGAATAATTCCAAGTAAGGGTGAGATGCCCAGGGACTTTAGCAGGCTCCAGGAAGTTGCCAACAGCAGCCAAAAACAAAACAAAAAAAAAAAACAAGGATGTGCAGCTGCAGATATATTTGGGTTAGATAACTCAGAGGTGTGGCTAGGGAGGAAAGCCAAACAGCAAGGCTCTGCTGGGCACCACAGGCCGGGAGTGGGGAGGGGGAAAGGGGGAGGAATGAGCACGGGGGGGTAGAGAAGCAGGAGGGATACACAGGTTTTAATTATTCCTCCCATCTCATCATTTCCTTCTGAATATGATGCATCCTCCCCCTCCCATACTCTTGCTGGCATCCGGGATGTTCAAGGTCCCTCAGCAGCTGAAGCTGGGAGTTAAAAGACGGAGAGGCATCTTTCCCACCATGGCCCAGCTCCCCACCACTTTCTGTTTCATCCCAGCAGCCCTGGGAGCCTGCGGTCCCCGCACAAGCTTGGCTGTGATCCTTCTCAGCATTCTTCAAATGGCAACTTGTGGGCTGTGAAAGGTTTGCTCAGCTGCCTCTGCTCCCAAGATCCTCGCTCAGGGGCTGCCTAAGCCACAGACTGTCCCAGACAAGAGTCGGAAAGCAGAGGACTGAAAATGCTAATGGATAAATACTCCGGAGGTCACATACCTAATGGGATGAGTAAAGAGGGACTCTGGACCCCAGTATTTCTCATTCTACTGTTAGAATGTTAGGCCAGGGAGGAATTTTAAGACCATCTTGTTCCCCTTCCCACATTTTACAATGAAAAAACCTGGAAAAAGCCTGGAGAAGTAGAGATTTGCCCAAAGTCAAGGTGAATTTGTGGCAGAGGTACAACCTGATCTTGTCATTGAATAATTCTCTGTCTACCACATCCTGCGGCCACTAATTTGAAAGAATTCTGCTCAACCCGTTCCTGCCTGTGTGACATTGAGGTGGTCACATAAACTCCCTCAGCTTTAGTTTCCCTTAAATTTAAAATGGGGGAAATGCCTGGATCTACCGCATGTGGTAATAGAATTAAATGAGGTAATGCTTTGCAAAGCACTCAGCACGGGGCCTGGCACTTAGCAATGTTCTGTAAATGTTACCACTTCACAGTGTTGTTTCTATCACAATTACCAGGAGGCCTGAGCAGCAGGGTCTATAGGGATGCAGTGAAAAGTGTCCATGATCCCTCTGGAAAGCCTGTGTCATCCATCACCCACCTCCAGGAAAGCACCAGTGGCTCTAAGACCCAACTCAGGTAGCACCTCCTTAAGACATCCTCTCCTTAGCACCACACCCCATCTCCAGCTTGGGGTACTTGGCTGCTCCTCCCCTATTTTCCCATAGCACGCACGGCAAACCCCGTTAAGACTCTTACCACACTGTGTTTCCTATTTCATCTGCTTGGTAGTGTCTTACTACCACCAAACGGAGGGAGGCCAGAGATGCCGTTTTATCCATATCTGCATCCCTGAGCATCGAAGCATGCCACAGAGAAGGCGATGTGCTATATATATTTGCTGACCACAGGAAGGAGGGAGGGAGGAAGGGAAGTAACAGGCACTATATATGAATCAAGAAGTGGTGATACAGGGAGATCAGCTCGGTGCTTTGTGACCACCTAGAGGGGTGGGATAGGGAGGGTGGGAGGGAGGGAGATGATATGGGGATATAAGTATATGTATAGCTGATTCACTTTGTTATACAGCAGAAACTAACACACCATTGTAAAGCAATTATACTCCAATAAAGATGTAAAAAAAAAAAGAAGTGGTGATATTATTAATGAATTTTTAACTATTTAATTTCTTCCTTGGGGCCAAGCTAAGCCTCTCTAAAATTGTACCTTCTTCTTACCTGGCCATACCCACTAAAGACCTCTTCTCAACCTCTTTGTCTTCAAAAATAATAAAACACTGAACAGACAGGGAAAAGCACAACGTTCTCATCATCAGAGCTATTCTCACAGCTGGCCAAGGGCATGCACACTCATCAGTCCCACTAACACTCAGCGGAGGCAAGGAGTATCAACACTGCTTTTGGAAAGAAAAGTGAGAAGCGGGGGGTGCATTAATATTACCAAGGTCAGAAAACTAGAAATCAGGAGAACTGGGAGTAGAACTCACATCCGCTGGGGCACAGATCAATGCGCCTAACCTCTGTACCATGTGACCTTCTCTATCCCAGCACTGCACCACTGCCTCAACCCTACACCACTTTGCAAACACCAAGCCAACAATGATGGAACATCTAACGCCATAGTCCTGAGCTCCATCCCATCAAAGCTCCCACCTGCCATTCTCTCCTCCTAGTCAAAAAGTCAAAGTGGGCTTCTGCCCACAACGGCAGAATTATTAACGAGAATAAATTAAATTCCCCTACCCCCTGCAACCATCCTCTGCCTCTAGTTCCTATTAATATATTTTTGGACTTGATCTGCTATCAAAACACAGAAATTAGTCTCCAAATCTGGATGTCAAACTCAGTTATACCTTTTGTTAAGAAGGGAAATTAGTAACAGTTCATCCTGGTAGGAAGCCAAGTTAACATCACAGCACAAAGTGCCATTAAAAAATCGCAACTGAAATGGCTGTTGTGATATCTTTAAAAGCTTGAACATGTTCAGCTGCTTAGAATGGTTTTCCGGGGTTTGTTCTCCCCTCAAGCCCTTTGTCACTTTTAACCTGGGGATCAGTTACTATTTAAGGAAGACATGGCTTGGAGCATTTTTTCCTTCCATGGTTCTGTGGACTTAGACTTTTCTAATGAAGAGATTTGAGGGAAAAAACAACAACAACAACAACAACAGAATCCACTCTAGGGGCTCTCCACAGCACCAGCACCAGCTCCAGGCCATTGTTTAGCAAGCTGTCCATTAAGTACAAGAAGAGGGAGAAGGGAAAAAGTTTTCACAGTTTTTAATTATATTACCAGTTTCATTACAGATCTCATTTTAATTCTGACTGAAACCTAGGCCTGCCTTCTCCTGCACTCTCTCGCGTATAGTTATTAAATCTGGGTTGGAGTTCAACCTATTCTTCCTGATTTCAGCATATTAATATGGTTTATTGGTATTTCACTGCCACCTCCCCCCTGGGTGTACTGAATCTCAGCTCAATTTATATTTTCCCCTCTTCCTGGGCTCTGGGATAAGGCTTGTTTCATTTTGGTGTTGGAGGGGGAGAGATGTGAGTTTGATTGGAGTTTCTTATCTTTGGGGATGGGGACAAAAACCTTGGGAACTGAAGTCAGTCATAAGAAGAGGAGGCAGCCTCTGATTTCTTGCACCGTCATTCCCCAGAATGTACCTTCTTAGGGCATCTGCATCCACCTGCCTGCCCTTTCTCCCTTCATTCATTTCACAGTCATAATTTATTATATGTCTACTGAGTCAGAACCTTCGTTAGGCTTCACAAGAGTTTAGGGCATGAATAAACTGTGGCTTTGCTCTTGAGGAAATTTCAGACTAGCTATTAAAATCATTTTAGTTATTTATTTATTTTCATTCAAGCAAAGCTTTGGGGGCACTCTGTTTTGGGCGCTGTCCCAGGTGCTGAATATAATGTTCAAAACAAACAAATATTATGTCTATCATTAAGGAGCTTGCAACCTAGTGGGAGAGCTCAACATTAACTAGATAAGACTATAATTACAAATAGAAATGAGTGCAATCAAGGAAGAGAGCAGGGCTCAAGGAGAAAGAATAGTTATGGGCCCAACAGAGACCGGGAAATGAAAGGGGAGGTCAACCACTGTAGGGTAAATGGAATTTGTACCGAAGAAACTGAGGAAGTGGGGAGAAATTTTCCGAGAGTAAGAAAGACATGTGCAGAGGCCCTGAGGCAGGAGACAGCCAAGGATATTTAAGAAAACAATGTAGAGAAAGTGGTATAAGGTGAGGTTAGAGAGGCAGGCAGGGGCCTGATCTTGCTGGGACTTAAAGGCCATGTTAAAGAGTTCAATCTTTATAATAAGTACAATAAGAAGTACTTGAACAGTTTTATGGGAGGATGCAACATGTTGAGATGTTTCATTTTAAAAGATTGCTCTGTTTGCAATGTCAAGAAAAGACTGGAAAGGCGCTTGATTTAATGCAGGGGGCCAGTTCTTTGGACTATGTCAGTTGTTCCAGTGACAAATACATAACAATAACAGAGATGGAAATTAGACTGTGGGGTTATTAGAAAGATACAAATACAGTTCTATGTAATTTTCAAGGAAGGAGAGATTATTTCTGATGGGCGTTTCCTTTGAAGAAGTTTTGGGGTTTTTGTTGAAGAAGGTTTTCTGGAGAAAGGAGAAAATTAAGTTAGGTTTTAGACATGGGTAGGATTGCAATACATAGAAATGAGGTAATACAAAGCCAGGCAGTCTATCTGTCTCAATAGTATTAAGTGCATGCAAAGGAGTTAAGAATGGAAAAGGCAGAGGTCATACTGTAGAGCACTTCTATATCTGAACATGTTCCATGGTGCTCAAAAGTCTGCAATAAAAACTGAACATTTTAAAACAAAGCTCCGGATGATTCCAGAGGGCAAGATGTCCAAGGAACTACTCTTTTTAGACAAGTTGCCTGGTGGTTTGTGACTAAGTGGTCACCTTCAGTGTGGTGTAACTTCCACTTCTAAGAATTGAAAATACTCCTCCCATGTATTCAAATCACTGCAGACTTGCTCTGAAGTCACTTACGAACCTCATTCCTTATTAACAGCACAGCCACACACTAGCTCACTCTCTTGGGTTGAAAGACATGAAGTAGGGGTGCACGCAAATAAATGTAGAACAAGATTCACTGTATATAATTTTGTGTCCAAAAGCAGCTACAAATGTGGCATATTAATGAGCCAGGCCATCCTAATGATGAACATTTCCACTTGAGGATTTCATAGGCTGGTAAAGAATGCATAACCCCAATTCCTCAGTCATAGGGAATAGAGAAGACTTGAATACACCTTAGTCCAACCCAAAAGTCAAGGCTAACACATTAACTTGACCTTAACAAACAGATATTTTGGCATAGATATTTATACAATGAGCATATCAACATAAAAGAACACAATCTGTGCTTGGGTAGGGGGGTGTATTTAGTCAAGAGACATCACTGGCCATAACCCATTCCTGGGTCTCACTCCACTTCTGAGCCTAGGCAAAGAATGCGTGATACTCAGGGATGAGGAAGTAAAGAATAAACAAACATACTCTAAAGGTCCTAAAAATTTAAGTGTTTTAAAAATTTATAGTCTGATAAAATGGCTCTGATTCCAAATATTTTGTACCCTAGCCAAACACATTCCTTCACTTTTCTTCTATGGCTTCATAGAAATGTGGTCATCTATTTTCAGGAAATTCCCTATGATGGGGAATTCATTACCTTGCAAGGACCCCCTTCCAATATTAAAAAAGTATTATCACAACTACTAACATGTATATGATTTATTGAGACATTACTAGGTCTCAGGTACTGAGCTGAAAGCCTTATGAGCATTATTTTATTTATTCTTCACAATAGCTCTAGGAGATACGCACTGCTATAATCCCCCACTTTATAGATGAGTCTAAAGCTTAGAAAGTGAAGACATTTCCAGATTAAGACTCAATCTTCTCCCGTCTCTGACCACCCTCCTCACCCATATAGCCCTAATTTTGCTTCCTGGGGACTTCCAGAACAAGCCTGCTCCCTTTTCAAGACAAATGATAATTATCATGGTCAATCTTGTGGAAGCATGGCACATGGAAAAAACTTGGATGAGAGGTTAAGGTAGTCTTGGGTTTTCATACCTTGCTTCACTTCTGTGTGTTAATCTGGCCAAATCACTTAACATCTCCAAAAACTACCTTCCATTTATGCAAAAAGAGGATGCTAAATCCTACCTCAGAGTACTGATATGAGAATTATATTAGTAACTCCATGTAAAGTGCTTTGAACACTGCCATATTCATAACAGATATGCTCAATAATTCGAAGCTCACTTTTTGTCTAAGTTCCTTCAACTCTTCTTATAGAATGATTCTCCTCCACCTTTTCCTTAAGGGGTTATTAGGTGTTGACAATGTTTTTCCAATCTCTTGGCTGCAATTTCTTTATTTTGGATGCCTTCCAATATATCATTGACCTTCTGTGCTTCTTAAAGCACAACCACCAGAACAAAATGGAACAGAGGACTCTAGGTATAGTGTTATCTATCCACACTGGAGTGGAACCATTTCACCCATTTAATCTAGACAGCTTATTCCTTTAAAAGTTGTCTCTTCTACTGGCTTACTAGAGGGCCAGGAAATTTGGTGAATATATCCTGACATATTATACAATGGGAGCCTCGAGGGATGAAGACACTAACATCTCAACTCATATGAGCCTTTAATGTTAACCAATAACCATTCATCAATAATGCTACCTGTAGAGCAATTTGGGTGAAGCCCAAATCCATGTGATGAGAGCTGCCTTGTTATAAAACTCATATTGCTATATCATGCTGACCTTTTTCCTGTAACGGGCAGCAAACAACAAGTACAACTATGCTGTAACACAAGTGCAAAATTCATTTTCTTCCTGAAGACCGAACCCATTACTCAGCCATCTTCAATACTTCAGCACCACAGACAGCCCAATGAACAAGGTTGGCTGAGAGCTCTGTCTACTAAGAAAGGGCTGGCAGCTTGGCAGCTTAAGCTTCATGGGGGAAGGTAAGAAAGGTGAGAGCTGCCTTGGCCATGATCCTTGGGTGGCCTTGTCTCAATGGATTCTCTCCCATTTGACAGGGGTTTCTCTCGTCCTGATAAGCCCCATTATGACGGTACTGCTGTTTATAACTCAGCCAGTGGCATTGGGTGGGGGCCTATATTTTGATCTGGCTGTATAATATATGTAAAAAAATAATTTAATTACACACATGCAATCTGCACTCTGTATTTATTCTATATCTCAATGCATTTATAAATATTAATGCCAAGTGATGATAAGGGTTCAAGAAAATAGGCACCATCGTCATCATTTCCCCTCTTGCCTCCCTGCATAACACTCTCATATCTCCAGAAATCAGAGCTAGAGACCCCACTTAGTCCAACCCATATGATTTTTTCTTTGTCAGATCATGTTCCACCCCCATGGAAAGCAAGACTCTACTGCTTTTCAAGTCCTGGTTTCTTTATCTGTCAAACAGGGATAATAAAGATCACTTTGGAGACCTGTTGGGAGAATGGAATGAGCAATGCACAGAGATTATCCACCCATAGGAGGCACTCGATTGTTCTGTGGAAGGTCTGCTTGCCTAGAACTATTAAACAGCTGTCCACCTGACTTCAAGTGTTGGTTGCTTTCTGGATTCCTGAAGATCCCCAGAAGATGGAGGACCTTCAAGTGTTAATGTCTTCCATTGGGAAGACATTATAAGACTTCCACGGGCCAGGGGTTGGGGGGCATATAATGGACTCCCCGTTCCATTTTCCTGAGAATAGCTACTCTCATCTATATAATTTCTTATACCTTCTTGTCTGACCATAGTCCAGCTTCTGATGTCTCTTCCTTTATGGATCATTTTAGGAATAAGAGTAATAACAGCTGCTATTTATTAAGCAATCCCAGTGTTTTAGATCCTCTGTTGGTATTTTATACATATTATGTCATTCAATCTTTTCAAAATAATCCCCATTTTACAGATGAGAAAAATGAGACTTACACAAACATGTCCCATTTCAGAGGGTACATTCCTTACAAAGATATTACAGCATGTAAGGAAAGAGGGTTCCATTATGCCTCGAGACTGACACACTCTGGGTTAGGTCCTCCTAACGGTGTGTGCCATGTTTGCTAAATTGTGTCTCTAACCTTGTATATTCCATGGTTATTTCCAATTTTTTTGACTTCTATGCATCCTCTGCCTTAGTTTTCCTTCACTCAGTCTCCCCTTTCTGCTTAGACATCTGGTAGAAGAATCCCACAAAACTTTTCATAATTCTGCTTTAATTTAGGCCCTGTTCATTCATTCAACACATATTTATTGAGCATCCATCACAGGCCATGCGGTATGTTTGTCACCAGGGATACTCTTGCCTCACAGACATTCCAGTCTAGAGGCAGAAGCAGACAAGTCTACATGTAGTTATAAAGCTTTAAGTTCATGACAGAGATCAGAATAAGAATTATCGGCAAAGGGCACCTTTTAATTTATCACATTTTTGTCTATCCTTTGAAGCCACCACAGTAGTTTTACAGTTTTCTTGGGTAATCCTTTGATTTTGCTATTTCCCACCTACATGCTGTCTGAAAATCTGATAAATACGGAATTGTAGGCTTCACAATAATCCTATGAGATAGGTATTACTATCATTCCCATTTTATAGATGCAGAGATTGAGACTCAGAGAGGTAAATAATTCACTTGTCTACGGAAGTGGCAGGTAATAGGGCAAGTATTTGAATTTTGTTTGTATTATTCTATAGTCTCTGATCTCAGCCATTAAACTATTTATCATGACCCTGAGCAAGTTACTTAGCCTCTTAGGAGCTCCATTTCTACATGCGTGAAAATAAATGTTCAAAATGTGGATGTCTCTAAGACCTAAGATTCTACAATTAATGAATAGTGACTGGTGGTGATAAAAAGTAAGTTCACATGCCTCCAACAATGGTCAAAATTTGCCCTATTGGTTTTCATCACTCTTACTCTCCCATCCCATGTTCCAGCCACACCCAGGTTCTGGCAATTTTTCCAGTCCCAAGCTCCATGAGCCTATGTGCCTAGCTACTTCAGTAAATTTTGTTCCTTCTACTTCTGCTATGCCTCCGCCATTTCATACTCCCATATTTTCCTGTCTTATGTGCACATACGATTTGATAGGGATGAACCGAAAGTCTTCTGCTTTGGTCAAAAAATCAACTGAGTGCATATAAGATGAGAAATACTAAACTTACTTGCAGTTCAATTGAAAAATAGAAATAAAAATTAAAATATAAAATTAGCTAGTGATTATAACAGAAAAGAAATAGACTCACAGATATAGAGAACAAACTTGTGTTTACCAGAGAGGAAAAGGAAGGTGGGAGGGGCAAGACTGGGGTAGGGGATTACGAGGTACAAACTGCTACATACAAAATAAATAAGCTACAAGGATATATAGTATGACACAGGAAATATAGCCAGTATTTTATAATAAGTATAAATGGAATATAGCCTTTAAAAATTGGGCAAAATATGTTGTACACCTGAAACTTATATAATATGGTACGTCAACTATACCTCAATAAAAATATAATTTAAAAAAATTTAAAGTAGGGGTTAGTTCTCTATGGTGAAGTAGGAGTAAACACAGGATGCTTTACTATAAGTCTAGGAGAGAAAGGAGGTGAAAGTTCCACTCTGCGCAGAACATACTGAAGGGATTGGTACTAAGCTGTGAACATTATAACTTAAAAAATTAGAGATAAAATCGAGTTGCATTAAAATAAGGCTGACAAATATAAAGGATCTCAAAAACATCTGATACATATCCAATGGGAAAAAGATTTTAAAAAATAATAACGGTACTAATATGGTGCTAGAAGGGTGGTTATCCCTGGGATGGAATTCACTGGGAGGGGGCATAAGGAAGCTGAAGGTGCTGGAAATGTTTTATGTTTGGTCTGGGTGAACTCATGTAAAAATTCATTAAGCTGCATACTTAATATTTCTTCTTTATTATATGTATGATAGCTTTCAATACATTTAAAAATAATAATACTAATAAGGACTTACTGTATAACACAGGGAATTCTACTCAATATTCTGTAATAACCTATATGTGAAAAGAATCTGAAAAAAAATGAGTATGTGCGTATATATATATATATATAATGTATATATGTATTCACTTTGCTGTACACCTGAAACTAACACAGCTTTGTAAATCAACTGTACTCCAATAAAAAGTAATAATAAAAAAGAAGATGTGGTACATATATACAATGGAATACTACCCAGCCATAAAAAATAAGGAAATAATGCCATTTGTAGCAACATGGACACAACTAGAGATGATTATACTCAGTGAAGTAAGTCAGAAAGAGAAAGACAAATATCATATGCTATAACTTGGGATTGGTGCTAAGTGAATCTGAAATATGGCACAAATGAACCTATCTACAAAACATAAACAGACTCATGGACATTGAGAACAGACTGGTGGTTGCCAAGGGGGAGGGGGTAGGGGAGGGATGGAATGGGAGGTTGGGGTTAGCAGTTGTAAGCTATTATACATAGAATGGATAAACAACCAGGTCCTGCCATATATCACAGGAAACTATATTCAATATCCTAAGATAAACCATAATGGAAAAGAATACAAAAATGTGGGCTTCCCTGGTGGCGCAGTGGTTGAGAGTCCGCCTGCCGATGCGGGGGACGCGGGTTCGTGCCCCGGTCCGGGAAGATCCCACATGCCGCGGAGCGGCTGGGCCCGTGAGCCATGGCCACTGAGCTTGCGCGTCCAGAGCTCCGCAACGGGAGAGGCCACAACAGTGAGAGGCCCGCATACCACAAAAAAAAAAAAAAAAAAAAAAAGAATACAAAAATGTATATATACGTATAACCGAATCACTTTGCTGCACAGCAGAAATTAACAAAACATTGTAAATCAACTACACTTCAAAAAAAAAAAAATTCTTCCCCCAAATGGATACATTTCTGTTATAGAGAAACATAATTTTTTGTGAGGTATGCAAAGGAAAAGTTATAATATATGTAAATTGTAAAAATAAATAAATAAATAACAATGCCAAGCATTTGGGGAAACACATCACATTCTGCTGGAGTATACGAACTGGAACAATTTTCTGGAGGGCACTTTAGCAATAGATATCAAGCACCTTAATCAGCTTCTTGGACCATGCTTTGCGAATGAGTATAGCAACTACAGTGTCTCATTAATTCAAACTAATTGGGTGAGGAGTAAATGGTAGGATATAACATGCTTGTAAAGGACATTTACAGCGAATGAGATATGAGTATAATCCAGGACACTTAGGAAGTTCCAACAAAGCTCATACAGTCTTTTTTGTCGTATTTTTTAAATAGGAAAGACTATTTTGGGGGGCGGGGCGGTATTTTTAGCTAGGCATAGGATGCACATGCATGATAAGGAAACAGTAGGTTCTCTGAAGTAGCTCAATCTTTCTGCAGGCACATTTGAATTCTTTCTTTATTAACAAACCTTACCCTTGCCCATGGAATAAAAGCAGTCTTTAGTTCCATTCAAATAATCCAGGATTTTCAAAGATAAAGACCTCTTTTAAGGCCTTTGGATGCTCTCTCTCTTTTTTAGTAATATAATTCTGAGGTTGGGCCACGCACGGGGAACATTGGAGCACACAGGGGTGCAAGGTGCCGAGTAGGGGTGGGGCATCTCCGATGCTCAGCTCTTACCGTCTGCAATGAAGTGCTCGGGCACGTGCAGAGTCACCTTCACAGTGAGTGGACAGGACATCTGACTGCCACACACCATGGCCAGGATGCAGGAGCTCACAGTGATCAGCATCAGGGCCGTCTTGTTCGCTGGGCTTTTCAGCAAACCTAGTAACATAAACACACCCAAAGATACGTAAGTCCACGAGGTGAGGAAACAGGAATAGCATGGAATTCGGGAATTCTGTTGTTTTCCAAGTGAGAAGCTGGAAAAAGAAACCACATGTTTCCAACCTTCGTGCTTGTAGCGACAGCTCAGTGGTCCCCTGTTGGGTCTTTGTTTAACTCTCTGCAAAATGGGCTTATTATCCCTTTTGGTATAGATGAAAAGAAACACACTTCCTCAAAACTGTGGCAATTCTTACTCTTCCCCTCTCAATTAGGCTGGTCATTTTTGATAATATTTAGATGATACTAAACTTTCTACTCACTTTAGAAGCTACGGAGAAGATACTGTGTTGTTGAATTCATAGGGCCTAGGGAAAGGAGCATGGGCTTTGGAGTTTGACCATCCAGGGTTCAAATTTGGGCTTCAGCCCTCATTGGCTGTGTGACCTGCTTCAATTTCTGAACCTCAGTTTTCTTATGTGCATGATGAGGATAATAACAGACAGCTCACAGGTGGTTGTGATGATCATGTGGCATAGTGTATATACAATGTCTGTCATCTAGAAAGGTTTCACAGACTTAGAGGCCGATCAGTTGAAGTTAATTTCCCAAGCATCTACTCATGACCTACTAGGTGAGACACACATAGAGCAGAATAAGGAATAGTTCTTGCTCTGCAGGAGCTTACAGGATAGGGGGCAAAGGCGGGCTTATCCACAGCTAATTAGAATCCAAGGCAAGCTGTGCTAAGAGCTAGTACAGAGGGCACAAGATGAGGAGGGGAGTTTTCCCTGGGAAAATTAAAGACCATTGCACGGTCACAGTACAATGAGTAGATTGGATCTGCCTGGCAAGGAGAATGCTGGGCCAGCAAAGAAATTCTAAGGACTACGTCCTGAGCCCCCAACGGGTCTCATTATTTGGCTTTACTATTCACATCTAATTTCAAGGCTTTGATTAACATGTCTAGAACAATACTTCCCAAATTTCTATTACCCACTCTGCCCTTATTTGGAGCAAAACTTTATGCCCAAACCTCCCGGACATCTCTCTCTGAATATCCCATGAGTATGACAAAACAACATGTTCAAAACTGGATGCATTATCGTCTCCTTAAAGCCTCTTCCTCTTCCTTCTCCTGGGCTCCCCTAAGTATTGAAAGCACTGCCATTTAAACTGGCCAGAAACCTAGATGTCAACTTTCAGTCTTCTGTCTTCCTCCTTTACAGCAACTAAACAGCATGCAGTCCTATGTACTCTATGTCCTTAGCATTTTCACGTCTCAGCCCTCATCTCTGCTATTGTCTGTTTGCTTGTGAGATGAGGGAGGTGTAGGCACACTTTCCCATCTCACTCCCTGCTGGAACCGCTTGAGCTGTTATAGAGCAACTGGCCACAGGATGTGGTCCACACTGATTAGCCTGGCATCTGAGGCCTTCACAGTGGGTCCCTACGTTCATACCTCCTTGCTGCTCTCTCCTACCCAGCCCAGGAGCTGGCAGGGCTGCATCACTGCAGTGATGCCAAAGTGAGTGCTCTTCATCATGTTAATATTAGCATAGGAGCTATTTCTTTTGCATAGAAATCCACTTGTTTCCTTGTTTCCCGTCACTCACTGAGATTAATCATAAGTGTAAATCCCTCTCCCTCTAGGGAGAAAGACTGCCTACATTTGTTATGCTTCCTAAAATATCTTATTCAAACACTAGAATCTAGTAATGTGATGGTAAATCCCTCCGGGGCAGGCACTGCGTCTTCTGTTCACCACTGTATCGCGATGCCTTCCACAGTGCCTGGAATGTGGCAGCATCTCAGTAAATGCATCATATCTTCCAGAGGTGATAATAACTACATTACCAACCAGACACAGGCACTGAACTATCAAAAATCATGCCAACCATAGACAACCAACACTCCCAGATAAATGGACCCTAATGGAACAGGAGCCCCTGACAGTTCACGTTCAGATTTTTGTATGGATACCTATTTTTCTTAATAATCAGTGAGCTGCTTGAGGGAAGGGATCCCATCTTTACCATCTTTATGTCTCTCCTGCCAGGTTCATTGCTCAGAACCTGGAAATCGCTTAATTTAAGAACAGGGGCTTTGTGGACAGCTGCCAGGAGGCCCATCTCCTCAGGACCCGCTGGGTCTTTGGCTTCTGGAACACGCAGGGCTGAGTCCATGTTCATGGCCCGGGCTTCAGGACAACCAGGGGTCGAGTCCACACTAACGGAAGCTGGGTCTCCTCAGGACCCACTGGGGCTTCAGCTTTGGGAAACTGAGGGGTCCAGTTCTCTCTCACAGGAGCCTGGTCTCCTCAGGACCTGCCGGGAGGTGATGTCGCTAAGGGAAAAGGTAATCGCAAGACCCAAGACATAGTAGCTATAAATATACTCCTCCCACGGTGCCTCTTAATATCATGTGGACTCCTACAAGGGAAATAAGTATCACAACTTTGGTTGAACTTTGTCTGGCCGTGTGGCTGACACGGTCTTGGTGCTCCAGCTGCATGTCAGGCCTGAGTCTCTGAGGTGGGAGAGCCGAATTAAGGACACTGGTCAACCAGAGACCTCCCAGCCCCACGTAATATCAAATGGCGAAAGTCTTTCCAGAGATCTCCATCTCAAAGCTAAGACCCAGCTCCGCTCAACGACCAGCAAGCTAGAGTGCTGGACACCCTATGCCAAACAACTAGCAAGACAAGAACACAACCCCATCCATTAGCAGACAGGCTGCCTAAAAGCATAATAAGGCCACTGACACCCCAAAATACACCACCAGACGTGGACCTGCCCACCAGAAAGCCAAGATGCAGCCTCATCCACCAAAACACAGGCTCCAGTCCCCTCCACCAGGAAGCCTACACAACCCACTGAATCAACCTTAGCCACTGGGGGGCAGAAACCAAAAACAACGGGAACTACAAACCTACAGGTTTCAAAAAGGAGACCCCAGGCACAGTAAGTTAAGAAAAATGAGAAAACAGAGAAATACACAGCAGATGAAGGAGCAAGGCACAAACCCACCAGACCAAACAAATGAAGAGGAAACAGGCAGTCTAACTGCAAAAGAATTCAGAGTAATGATAGCAAAGATGATCCAAAATCTTGGAAATAGAATGGAGAAAACACAAGAAATGTTTAGCAAGGACCTAGAAGAACTAAGAGCAAACAAACAATGATAAACAAGACAATAAATGAAATTAAAAATTCTCTGGTAGGAATCAATAGCAGAATAACTGAGGCAGAAGAACAGATAAGTTACCTAGAAGACAGAATGGTGGAATTCACTGCTGCAGAAGAGAAAAAAGAAAAAAGAACGAAAAGAAATGAAGACAGCCTAAGAGACCTCTGGGACAATATTAAACGCAACAACATTTGCATTTTAGGGGTCCCAGAAGGAGAAGAGAGAGAGAAAGGACCAGAGAAAATATTTGAAGATACTATTGGTGAAAATTTCCCTAACGTGGGAAAGGAAATAGCCACCCAAGTCTAGGAAGCACAGAGAGTCCCATACAGGATAAACCCAAGGAGAAACATGACAAGACACATAGTAATCAAATTGGCAAAAATTAAAGACAAAGAAAAATTATTGAAAGCAGCAAGGGAAAAATGACAAATAACATACAAGGGAACTCCCATAAGGTTAACAGCTGATTTCTCAGCAGAAACTCTACAAGCCAGAAGGGAGTGGCATGATATACTTAAAGTGATGAAAGGGAAGAACCTACAACCAACATATAAATAATTACCTTAAACGTGAATGGATTAAATGCTCCAACCAAAAGACACAGGCTTGCTGAATAGATACAAAAACAAGACGCATATATATGCTGTCTACAAGAGACCCACTTCAGACCTAGGGACTCATACATAATGAAAGTGAGGAGATGGAAAAAGATATTCCACGCAGACGGAAATCAAAAGAAAGCTGGAGTAGCCATACTCGTTTCAGATAAAATAGACTTTAAAATACAAGAGACAGCGTTACAAGAGACAAGGAGGACACTACATAGTGATGAAAGGATAATCCAAGAAGAAGAGATAACAATTGTAAATATTTATGCACCCAACATAGGAGCACCTCAATACATAAGGCAAATGCTAACCGCCACACAAGGGGAAATCGACAGTACACAATAATAGTAGGGGACTTTAACACCCCACTTTCACCAATGGACAGATCATCCAAAACGAAAATAAATACTAAACACAAGCTTTAAATGATACATTAAAGAAGATGGATTTAATTGATACTTATAGGACATTCCATCCAAAAACAACAGAATACACTTTCTTCTCAAGTGCTCATGGAACATTCTCCAGGATAGATCATATCTTGGGTCACAAATCAAGCCTTGGTAAATTTAAGAAAGTTGAAATCGTATAAAGTATGCTCTCTGACCACAACGCTATGAGACTAGATATCAATTACAGGAAAAAATCTGTAAAAAATACAAACACACAGAGGCTAAACAACACTACTAAATAACCAAGAGATCGCTGAAGAAATCAAAGAGGAACTCAAAAAATACCTAGAAACAAATGACAATGAAAACACCAAAACCCAAAACCTATGGGATGCAGCAAAAGCAGTTCTAAGAGGGAAGTTTATAGCAATACAATGCTACCTCAAGGAACAAGAAACATCTCAAATAAACAACCTAACATTACACCTAAAGCAATTAGAGAAAGAAGAACAAAAGAGCCCCAAACTTAGCCGAAGGAAAGAAATCATAAAGATAATGGACAACCTGGAAGAAATGGACAAATTCTTAGAAAAGCACAACCTTCTAAGACTGAACCGGGAAGACACAGAAAATATAAACAGACCAATCACAAGTAATGAAATTGAAATTGTGATTAAAAATCTTCCAACAAACAAAAGCCCAGGACTAGACAGCTTCACAGGTAAATCCTATCAAATATTTAGAGAAGAGCTAACACCTATCCTTCTGAAACTCTTCCAAATATGACAGAGGGAGGAACACTCCCAAACTCATTCTATGAGGCCACCATCACCCTGATACCAAAACCAGACAAAGATGTCACAAAAAAAGAAACCTACACGCCAATATCACTGATAAACAAAGATGCAAAAATCCTCAACAAAATACTAGCAAACAGAATACAACAGCACATGAAAAGGATCATACACCATGATCAAGTGGGGTTTATCCCAGGAATGCAAGGATTCTTCAATATACACAAAGCAA